>NC_034190.2:65578163-66178163 GCF_002021735.2 Oncorhynchus kisutch | reverse complement strand
GTTCTTGCCAAAAGCGGCAGGCGCGATGCTGTAGAATATAATATATTTGTGCTCTACTTTTCACAGTCCATTACACAAACATCAATAAAGTAAATGTCTAAATCATCCAGAATTATCATAATATTCAATCAGTATCATGACCTTAAACATCTATGGCCAGCATGGGTACCAGTCGGTTAAATCTAACATTCCACACCTTGAACTCCATGTCATTATGCTAAAGTTTATCATGACAGGAGTGGCAAAGAGTAGAATAAACTAAACAAACTGGTACTCAGACTAAAACATCTAAGCATGACAGTGATATTTTCAGTGACAATTGAATCTGCCAATATAAAATAGATTGATGAATTGAATGTGTGAATGAACATTATAAATGCCCTTTATAATCAAATACATTTCCATTGTCACATGCTCCCTAAACAAAAGGTGTAGACTAACAGTTACAATGCTTACTTACTGTCCTTTCCCAACAATGCAGAATACAAGACAAATACACAATAAAAACTAAACACAAGGAATAAATACACAATGAGCAATGATAGCTATCAGTACCAAGTCGATGTGTAGGGGTACGAGGAAATGGAAGTTGATATGTACATATACAGTGCAAATTGTTCCCCCCCCCCCCTCAATCTACACAATACCCACAATGTCTCGAGATATTGCTCCCCTGAGGTAGAGTACCTCAAGATCAGCTGTAGACCACACTATCTACCGAGAGAGTTGTCATCTATATTTTTCATAGCCGTCTACTTACCACTGTTGCTGGATCAAAGACCGCGCTCAATGAGCTGTATTCCGCCATAAGCAAAAAGGAAAACTAGTGGCTGGGGACTTTAATGCAGGGAAACTTAAATCAGTTTTACCTAATTTCTATCAGCATGTTTGTCATGTGAGTCGTCGTCTGAAGAAGAGGAATCGGCCCAAAGCGCAGCGTGGTAAGTGTTCATGCCTTCTTATTGAACCGACCACTGACGAAGAAAAAAAAATGACACCGTGACCGAAACAGTCATGTCATGTCATGTCATGTCATGTCATGTCATGTCATGTCATGTCATGTCATGTCATGTCATGTCATGTCATGTCATGTCATGTCATGTCATGTCATGTCATGTCATGTCATGTCATGTCATGTCATGTCCTAAACAGAAAACAACTACCCCCCAAAAACCATGTGGGAAAAAGCTACCTAAGTATGGTTCCCAATCAGAGACAACGATAGACAGCTGTCCCTGATTGAGAACCCTACCCTGCCAAAACAAAGAAATCCAAAAACATGGAAAAAATAACATAGAATGCCCACCCAAATCACACCCTGACCAAGCCAAAATAGAGACATAAAAAGCTCTCTAAGGTCAGGGCGTGACCATGTTAAATGTGTGTGGGGGGGGGGGGGGGGGGGGGGGGGGGGGAATAATTATAGACCACCTTTACTCCACACACAGAGATACGTACAAAGCTCTCCCTCGCCCTCCATTTGGCAAATCTGACCATAACTCTATTCTCCTGATTCCTGCTTACAAGCTAAAATTAATCAGGAAGCACCAGTAACTCGGTCAATAAAAAAGTGGTCAGATGAAGCAGATGTTAAACTACAGGACTGTTTTGCAAGCACAGACTGGAAATGTTCTGGGATTCTTCCGATGGCATTGAGGAGTACACCACATCAGTCACTGGCTTTATCAATAAGTGCATCGAGGACGTTGTCCCCACAATGACTGTACGTACATACCCCAACCAGAAGCCATGGATTACAGGCAACATTTGCACTGAGCTAAAGGGTAGAGCTGCCGCTTTCAAGTAGCGGGACTCTAACCCGGAGGCTTATAAGAAATCCTGCTATGCCCTCAGACGAACCATTAAACAGGCAAAGAATCAATACAGGACTCAGATCGAATTGTACCACACCGGCTCCGATGCTTGTCGGATATGGCAGGGCTTGCAAACTATTACAGACTCCAAAGGGAAGCACAGCCGAGAGCTGCCCAGTGACACGAGCCTACCAGACGAACTAAATAACTTCTATGCTCGCTTCGAGGCAATTAACACTGAAACATGCATGAGAGCATCAGCTGTTCCAGACGACTGTGTGATCACGCTCTCCGTAGCCGATGTGAGTAAGACCTTTAAACAGGTCAACATTCACAAGGCTGCTGGGCCAGATGGATTACCAGGATGTGTACTCCGAGCATGCGCTGACCAACTGGCAAATGTCTTCACTGGCATTTTCAACTTCCCCCTGTCTGAGTCTGTAATAGCAACGTGTTTCAAGCAAACCACCATAGTCCCTGTGTCCAAGAACACGAAGGTAACCTGGCTAAATGACTACAGACCCGTAGCACTCACATCTGTAGCCATGAAATGCGTTGAAAAACTGGTCATGGCTCACATCAACACCATTATCCCAGAAACCCTAGAACCACTCAATTTGCATACTGCACCATCAGATCCACAGATGACGCAATCTCTATTGCACCCCTCACTGCCCTTTCCCTCCTGGACAAAAGGAACACCTATAAGAATGCTATTCATTGACTACAGCTCAGCGTTCAACAACATAGTGCCCTCAAAGCTCATCACTAAGCTAAGGACCCTGGGACTAAACACCTCCCTCTGCAACTGGATCCTAGACTTCCTGATGGGCTGCCCCCAAGTGGTAAGGGTAGGTAACAACACATCCCCCACGATGATCCTCAACACGGGGGCCCCTCAAGGGTGCGTGCTCAGTCCCCTCCTGTACTCCATGTTCACTCATGACTGCATGGCCAGGCACGGCTCCAACACTATCATTTGCTGATGACACAACAGTGGTAGGCCTGATCATCGACAACGATGAGACAGCCTATAGGGAGGAGGTCAGAGACCTGACTGTGAGGTGGAAGGACAACAACCTCTCACTCAACGTGATCAAGACAAAGGAGATGGTTGCGGACTACAGGAAAAGGAGGACCGAGCACGTCCCCATTCTCATCAACGGGGCTGTAGTGGAGTAGGTTGAGAGCTTCAAGTTCCTTGGCATCCACATCACCAACAAACTAACATGCTTGGACCAAGTCGTGAAGAGGGAATGACAAAACCTATTCCCCGCCAGGAGGCTGAAAAGACTTGGTATGGGTCCTCAGATCCTCAAAGGTTTTACAGCTGCACCTTTGAGAGAATCCTGACGGGTTGCATCACTGCCTGGTATGGTAACTGCTCTGCCTTCGACCGCAAGGCACTACAGAGGTAGTGCGTATGGCCCAGTACATCACAGGCGCCATGCTTCCTGCCATCCAGGACCTCTATACCAGGCGGTGTCAGAGGAAGGCCCCAAAAATGGTAAAAAACTCCAGCCACAGACTGTTCATTCTGTTACAGCACGGTAAATGGTACCGGAGCATCAAGTTTAGGTACAAGAGGCTTCTAAACAGCTTTTACCCCCAAGCCATAAGACTCCTGAACAGCTAATCAAATGGCTACCCAGACTATTTGCATTGCCCCCCCCCACACACACACACTGCTGCTAGCCTCTGTTATTATCTATGCATAGTCACTTTAATAACTGTACATAATTACCTCGATACCGGTGCCCCCGCACATTGACATATTGACTCTGTACCGGTACCCCCTGTATATAGCCCCGCTTTTGTTATTTGCTGTTGCTCTTTAATTATTTGTTATTCTTGTCTCTTACTTTTTTTGTGGTATTTTCTTAAAACTGCATAGTTGGTTAAGGGCTTGTAAGAAAGCATTTCACTGTAAAGTCTACACCTGTTGTATTCGGCGCATTTGACCATTTTTTAAAAATGGTATTTTATTTAATTGGAGAGGATGGGAGTGGTGGTAGTGAGGAGAGAGGGGCTAGATATTCAGGTCCCACTGGTCCGCAGGGAAGAGTGTTGAGTGTTTAGTGGAGGAAACGGTGGAGCATGTGTTGATATTTTGTGAACTGCATTATGTAGATAGGGAGAGATTGTGTGAAAGAGTTAGAGAGGCTCGACGGGGTTAAGATTGGGGTGTTTAGGGCTCTATTTCACTTTCTTAGAGGAACAGGACTATCGAAGATAATTTAATGTAGGTAGGCTGTGACTGGCCTCACACTCCAGTACAGTAGGTGGCGGGGAACGCACCTTAAAAGTTGGATGCGATCCGTCAAACCAATCCCAAAGAAGAAGGCCGGTTTGCCAGACATACTCTGACTGGACATGCCCAGTTGTGTGGGTAGCAAACGTTAGCTAGCAAGTGTGAGTCAAACGGCGCCACAAACTCACTGGGATGCATTGTTGCTAGCTAGCGGTAGCTAGCTTTTTCTGACTTCCTGTCGCTGGTGTGTAGGGGACTTCGGTTGCCATAAAATAGCTTACGTTACAACCATGGAAATCGACACACTTTTGGAGGGTTTTACGGGTAAGTCAACTCGCGTTTGCTGATTTTCCGTATATTTACATGATTAACTAGCTACATTTTAATTTACAAGCGTAACGTTAAGTAGCTGCATATATTATACTCGTTGGACGGCTAACTTGGCTAGCTAGCTTGTAGCTATCAGTCGAAATGGTTAGCTAGCTAACTCGCGCTAGGCCAATTTTATTTAGATAACGTTACTGTACTTGTATAATTCAAAACGTATATGAATAGGTGTATTGTGTTGAAACTATTTTACCCACATTGTAGTTACATAGTTATCCGGTCGCTGTAACTTAGTTTGTTGGCCATGGATGGTTAATTAGTTTTCTAGCTAGGTACTGTTAGATCGCTAACGCTGTGGTTGCCGTTCAGTTAATTATTGGTGCCTGCTAACGTTACCCAACACTGCACATAACTTGAAATAGTTTCCTATTTTCATGCATCTACGTTCAGACTTCGAGAAGAAAGGGAAGAAAGATGCCTGCCCTGCCCTGGATCAATTTCTGTGTCATGTCGCCAAAACGGGAGAAACGATGTGAGTGTCTGATAAATGATCCCAACAATGCCAGCCACTTTTATAATGAGAAGACAATGTGTCAATACAGGATATAAATAAAACGACTGGTAAATTACAACTCGTGGATAGTCATATTCCAGAAATCTCGATATGCTACCAAATCCAAAGTTGTTTGAGGAGACATGATTGTGTGGTCCCAAGACTGGTAGTTATCACAGCATCAAGGCTGCATCTCTGTTGGATAGGTTACAAGGTGTCTGATCTAGAGAGGATAACTTTTTGGTCTCATCTTTTCCAGGATTTCATGGTCACAGTTCAAAAGTTATTTCCTGTTTAAACTTGAGAAGGTAATGGATGACTTCAGAGCCTCGACACCAGACCAGCGAGGGCCAGCCAATCCTAATGTGGAGTACATTCCATTTGAAGAGATGAAGGAGAGGATTCTCAAAATCGTAGAAGGATACAACGGGTGAGTATCCTCTACTAACCAGTGCTGAAACGTCTAATAAAATGACCCTTTTTCTTGTTTTACCAGTAGGTCTTTGTGTAGCCCTAGTATACAGCCACGGTGAGGAAAGTATACCTTCTTGACAAATCCACATTTTTCCAGGATTCCGTTCACCATCCAGCGTCTGTGTGAGTTACTGACTGAGCCAAAGAGGAACTACACAGGAACAGACAAGTTCCTCAGGGGAGTGGAGAAGGTAAGTATCATCACTTCTACTGACATCATTACTTGTAATGGGTGTTTGAATGAGGGTATTAAGCCTAGTAAGAATACCTATGTCACATATACATGTCCTTGTGTTGAGTAATGTATTCTCGCATGGCCCAGTTGAATTTTTTATAAACAAGTTAGAATTGCTTGTATTAATATACAATATAAATGCTTGGGATTGATGGTGTTTATGTTTTGCAGAATGTGATGGTGGTCAGCTGTGTGTGTCCTACGTCAGAGTAAGTATTCTGTCATGTTTCTCTACCTACCCCTTTAGCTTATACCTAAAAGTGTTTTGCTATAAAAATAAAAAAAATACTTAAAAGGTGCTATTGTACACAGGATTTTTTGCATTGTAATTACAGAAAATATCAGTGGCTAATAGTGGAATGATAGTGTTTCAAAGTATTACAGTGTTGCATTTTGATTCACTGTGATATTCACTTGTTGATTTCTTCCGCCAGTGCGGCATCTTTCGTCAAACTGGGAAAGCTGTTCTGACTTTGGCTGTGTTATCTAGTGGAAATGGCTAATTTCCTGGTTGCTAAAATTCTACACTGTTCGCTCAATTTCCACTTATGTGAGAAAACAAGCACTCAATATTGTAGGGAATCATTGTACCATCTAAATCGCTGTGAAACTTATTTTCAGCAACAACAAAAATCATATTCACAGCTGTTTGAAGCTGGTGGACCAAAAAACGAAAGTAACTTTTTTTTTGTTTTGGTTCACCCTCTTCAAACAGCTGAAAATAAGATTTTTGTTGTTGTTATTGATTTAGATGGTACAATGATTCCCTACAATATTGTGCTTGTTTTCTCACAGAAATTGAGCGAATGTAACAATACTGCTTCCGTCCCTCTTCTCGCCCCTACCTTGGCTCGAACCAGGGACCCCCTGCACACATTGACCACAGTCACCCTTGAAGCAACGTTACCCATTGCTCCACAAAAGCCCAGGCCCTTGCAGAGCAAGGGAAACAACTACTTCAAGGTCTCAGAGCGAGTGACGTCACTGATTGAAACGCTATTAGCGCGCACCCCGCTAACTAGCTAGCCATTTCACACGTTTACAAGAACAGTGTAGAATTTTAGCAACCAAGAAATTAGTTTCCACTAGATAACACAGCCACAAAGTCAGAACAGCTATCCTAGTTTGACAACAGATGCCGCACCGGCAGGCAAAATCAATAGGCAAATATCATAGCCAATCACAACACTGTGGGTAAGCAATACTGTGAAACACTATCCTTCCACCATTAGTGCCAGACATATTATGGCAATGTACTGAAATTACAATGCAAAAAAAAAATGCTATGTATAGCACTTTAAAGCTAACAATCATTTGGATTTGTTGACTCGCTGTGCCTCTTTTTAAAGGAAAAATGGGGCAACCAGTGTAAATAGAATGAATGGAGTGATGTTCCCTGGCAATACCGCTATTTATTCAGAAAGGTGAGAGATACCTACTTGTCAATGGTTAACTTTCAGTTATGCTATTAAAAAAAAATAAAAACATCAAAAAAGGGATAAGGAACCCAAATTAAACCTAGCAGTCTTTCTTTCCAGGGATCCCTGAACATAGGGGGAGAAGGTTTACTAATTTACTCATACCAGATATGATTGTCAGACAGTGGGTGACACTGTGGTGTTGTTTGAATTAATCTCCTTGTTATTAATTAAATGAAATTGCAACATGGATTCAGTTGCAACAACATTTGATTGTATGAAAGTATTAGATTATGCAGAGATTATTTCCTCTCCTTACGGCAGGAATGTAAATGGACCAAGCACCCCAAGGCCACTGAACAGACCAAAGCTATCACTATCCACCTCTCTGGCTACAAACGGTCTCCCTGACAGCACAGACGATAAGGAGCCACTCACAGAACAAGAGGAGGAGCATGTTGTCAGGTAAATAGCATTGTGTGACTGTCAGCAGAAATATAATGCACTGATACCACATGTAAATGTTTTATAAGATATATATATATATATATATATATATATATATATATAAAATTAGAGCAACTGGTTCTGATGTTTTGACCCTTCCTTTAGTGATTCCTCGGTATCGGAAAGTGATGCCACACAGAGCAGTCCGATGAAGACCAAGCATCCGGAAGAGGATGCAACGGAGGCAGAGAGCCACGAAGTCAAGAGGCTGAAGTTTGACAAAGACATGGATGAAGAGGAGGATGAGGTAGACAAGGAGATGTCATGTCCTGCACCTGCCCAAAGTTCATCAGACATGCCAGAATCGTCAACAGATGTTGTTGAGGAAGAAAAAGATAAGTCTGCTGATATGCTCACCACAGACGATCATGGTATGTATTTTGTACAATGGGGAATTTTCAAATCACATTACGTGATTTGTGAAAGGGAAAATGACATGAATCTAAAAATAACATTGCTAAAATGGATTGATTTATGGAAGGATGTAATGGTATTATTGTTCTTGCCTTCTGTCCCCCAGAGCCCTCTAGTACTCAGACAGAAGATCCCTTTGACGAGGAAGAGACATCAGAGAGGGAGGCTGAGTATGGCCCCACCCACAGACTAAAGAGTGACAACACCATGGACCAGTCAGAGGAGCAGCTTGCTCAGTCAGGGAATGATCTGAGTTTAGAGGAACAGGAGGAAGGCGATTGCAGTGACCCAGTAAGTAGCAGCAGTAGCAGCAATGGGGAGGGAGCACCCAGTGAAGAGCCTATCCCCTCTGCCTCTCCCAGCAGTACAGCTGAGTCGTTGGCAGAGGGCGCTGCTGCAGAAAACTGTTCGGAAAGCTCAGAGACTGCAGATGAGCCCATGGAACAGGACTAACCTGAGGCCCAACATTACTTTACACTGTATATTGACATTGTACCAAATACAGGAGATCTCTACCACTATGGACCTGTAATCTCCCAGCACAGGGAGGCTTTTTGTGTGAGGCCTCAGAGGATTTTCACCCTCGGGTCTCTTCACACCTTGTAAGACCCACCCACCTCCTGACGGCCACGCATCAGTCTGTTTTTAAAAACTGGAACTTATCATTTAAAGTTCCCCTCCAGCTAGATTTTTTTTAAAGCCTGTGGCATTCAAAAAAACGACTCAGCTGTACTTTTTTTTATCACCTTGATAGTTTTTATTTCTCTCATGGATCACTGTCATTTTAATATTTACTGCTATTTTAGACACCAGTTCTAAAGCTGCTTGGTTAACATTGTCATAAGGAATGAATCAGCCACTTCTGTGTGTTTTGTGATCTCAATCTGTGGTGAATGTATCATGTTGGCCGGCCCAGTTAGGGTCTCCTCTGGATCTGTGGGATGCCTTGGGTTTTCCCTTGGTAAAGCTACCGTTCACATCTATGTTTAAATTTCTAGTGTAGTTGTCCATACTTTGGAATGTAAAGTATGAAGGATTGTCCATGACACACATCTGTTCCATAAAACCGCTGGAAGCCCTTGCCCCGCAAGTTTGGTAATCTTGCATAGTAAACATACCGAAACCATGGATTGCAACCAATCCTCATGTACTATTGCACTCTGATTGAACAAAACAGTGCTTTCAGAAAGTATTCATACCCCTCGACTTATTCCCAAAAGATTTTGCAGCTTGATTTCAAAATAGCTTAAATGTTAACACACAATAACCCAGAATGAAAACACATTTTTAGAAGTCTTTGCAAATTTATTGAAAATGAAATAAATGTCTAACTTAAAGGTATACACACCCCTTTGTTATGTCACACCAAACTGAGCTCAGGAGCAGCCAACTTCCTTTGATCATCCTTGAGCTGTCACTACAACTTGATTGGAGTCCACCTGTGGCTGATTAATTTGTTTGGACATGATTTAGGAAAAACACCTGTCTATATAAGGTTCCACAGTTGACAGTTCATGTCAAAGCAGAAACTATTACCATGAAGTCCAAGGGACTGTCCGTAGAGTGCGAGACACGATTGTGATGAGGCATATATCTGGGGGAAGGGTATAAAACAATTTTAGAGTTTTTGCGAGCGCAGTGGTCTCTATCATTGGGACATTGAAAAAATATAGATTTACCCTGCTGCCTAGAGCTAGCTGTCCGACCAAGGCAAGAAAGACCTTTGGTAAGTGAGGTGACCAAGAACCCAATGACTACTCTGACAGAACTACAGAGTTCCTTGGTTGAGATGGGAGAACCTGCCAGAAGGTATTTTTTTTTTTTTTTACCTTTATTTAACTAGGCAAGTCAGTTAAGAACAAATTCTTTTTTTTCAATGACGGCCTAGGAACAGTGAAAATAAGATTTTGTTCTTAACTGACTTTCCTGTTCAGGGGCAGAATGACAGATTTATACTTTGTCAGCTCGTGGATTAGAACTTGTAACCTTCCGGTTACTAGTCCAACGCTCTAACCACTAGGCTAACCTGCTGTTCTCAGAAGCCAGAAGTCTTTGTGCACTTCACCAATCTGAGCTTTATGGGAGAGTGGCCAGACAGAAGCTGCTCCTAGCAAAAAGGGACATGATGGAAGGCCTGGAGTTTGCAAAAAGTCATGAAAGATGGAGCATAAGGCAAAATATTCTGTTGTCTGATGAGAAACAAATTGGCCTGAATGCAAAGCGCTATGTCTAGAGAGAAACAGGCACAGCTAATCACCCATCTAACACCATCCCTACTGTATAGCGGTGGTGGCAGCATCTTGCTATAGGGATGCTTTTCAGTGGCAGGGATTGAGAGATTGGTAAGGATACCGCGAACAATGAATGGTGTCAAATCCCTGATGAGAACCTGCTTCAGAGTGCAAATTACCTTGGACTGGGGTGAAGATTTACATTCCAACAGGACAATGACCCCAAGCATATAGCCAAAGCAATGCTGGAATGACTTCAGAAAAAGAGTTTGAAAGTCCTTGAGTGGCTCAACCAAAGCCCATTGAAAATCTATGGAAAGACTTGAAGATTGCTGTTCACCGCCACTTCCCATTTAACTTAACAGAGCTTGAGAAAATCTGCAAGGAAGAATGGGAGGAAATCCCCAAATCCAGATGTGCAAAGCTGATGCAGACGTACCCAAGACGACACAAAGCTGTAATCGCCACCAAAGGTGTTTTTGACTCGGGTGTGAATACTTATGTAAATTATATGTATTTATGATTCAATACATTTGCAAAAATATATGTTTTCACTTTGACATTATGTGGTATTTTGTGTAGGAAAATTGAATTTGGGCTTTAACCCAACAAAATGTGGGATAGGTTGAGGGGAATGAATACTTTCTGACAGCACTGTATAGCTGTGAACAAATTGCTCTAAACATCCCAGGAGCACTCTATCTCATCGTTCTCTACCTTCTCACCTGTTGCTGAGTCTTCCAAAACATCAGAACACAATAATATTGGCAATTTCCTGATTTCTGTTGTCTGACAGTATTGAGTGAATGCTTTTGTTTGTTGACCACAGTTACTGTCAGTTTTTGTGTCCGATTTACTCAAATGGTAAGAAAACATGGTTTACTTTAGTTCTCACAATCTTTTCAATTGAATAAAATTACATTTGTCAAATTGAAATGTCAATATCAGCACTAACAGTCATTGATCACAAGAATCTTGTTTGATTTTATTTTGAGAGTTTACTGGCTGCCATATCTTTACCAGTTTCTGCAACTGTCTTTTTATATATTAGGATAAACATTTCTGTAAAGTAGATTTTGTAGATTGTAATATGTGTTCACTGCCTTTGTGAAACCGATTGACATCTCTGTAAATTGAATGATTGGCTTTCAGCACAGTATTCATATGAAGCAATAAATGCTAACATTTTAAGTGTGGGGTTTGCTTAATTTGTATCAGTACGTTTTTCAAGTAAATTTTGCCAACTGAATATATCCTTTGAATATATTATGTCCTTATCTGTACATTTTCAGACAAAGTTATGAGAGTGTCTCCAGATGGCCTTGACACTCAGGCTAATGATACTTATCTGTGTCTCTATGAAACACCTAGTCAGCAGATTACATGAGCCAAGATGTGCTAGACGGGGTTATGTTCAGTCAACACACTGGGAATATCTCAATTACATATTCCTCGCATCCTCAAAATCCAATGGCGGAGATCAGAGGGGAGGGACCTCTGGCTTTCTGATCCAATTGGTTTTGAGAAGGAGCCGGAGAGAGGAGCCGAAGAGAGTACACAAGTAGTATGCAATTGAGATCTTCACACTGTTCAACTATAGGAAACAAGGACAGTCAGTCCCACAAGTGTGTTTTTCCAACCTCTGCAACCTGTCTCTTTAGTGTAAATACATTTGATAAATGTTTCTCATATCGATATCAGGATTTTCACATCTTGTATACACAAATGTAACACGGGGTATTTGGAGACACAGTCAACTGGTAAAATGTTAGGCCTACTACTGAGCCATGGAATAAAATAAATGTTTATCATAAAGTTGATGTACTTATGACATAATTATGCTGCAACAGAGACAATGTACATTCTGTCACACAGGTTATCAAGGAAGGTCAAAAGAAATAGCATCACCTTAAAGAGGGATTACCAAATGCCTGGCCTTTATGAGTAATCATATTTGCAAACAAAAAGGAGGATCCCATGTAAGGGACATTGTGTAACTAACCTTTGGCAAGACATGGACTTCACATTTCACCATTGGAATATACTGGGTCCTGCCTGTATATGGCTCAATGTAATTCTCTGTAGAGATGACTGGAGACAGTTTCCTGGACCCTGATTAAACCTAGTCCTGGATGAAAAAATCTTTTCCAATTGATAGTTTCCATTGAAAGTGCATTTTAGTCCAGGACTAAACTGGGTCTGGGTCTGAGAAACTGGCCCTGTACCTTTTCTACAATGACTTGTAGAACTGATTTCAATTTCCTCATGTCACACTATTACCATGATCAAAGAAAAATGTCAAGTCAAGGGCTCTTCCTTTTAGGTTTAGTAGTCTAAATTAGCAGTTCAGTTAGCAGTTTAACATCTTTATACCTATTATTTTGTTCACCGCCTGTCTGTTGCAGTAGTTCTAGCAGGTTCACTTGGCTTGGACTGACTGGACTTCTTACACTGACGATGGGGCAATAGAAGATGGATAATAGCAAATCTTCTCAAGAACTCACTATTAACTAATTGATCCAGACAGTAGGCATATATTCCTAATCCCTTGTGTCATGTGATCTACATCAGTCCTTGCCCAGTCTCTACCATCAGTGGAGAATTGTCAGACAAGGGGTAATATAGTAACTCACTGTTTCTGTCCGCAGTGTTTTTGTTTATGTGTGGTACCTTTATGGAAATATATATTTTTTTTCAGTAATAGTACAGACACAGTGGACTGATTAAAAAGTTGCAGTTGTGATGGAAATGAATAGTTGGAAGAGCAAAATCATTTGTGGAATGTCCAAAGAGTAGAGCTACACCCCTGACTGAGACAACTTTCAACCATGAGAGACAACTTCTTCAACTAAGGAGTCCAATCAAACATGAGCGACAACACCTTCAACTAAAGAGGCTCATCACAGTATTTGAGAACTATTTCCGTGATACCATATCACCTCCACCCTACCTGACACCCTAGACCCACTCCAATTTGCTTACCGCCCCAATAGGTCCACAGACGACGCAATCGCAACCACACTGCCCTAACCCATCTGGACAAGAGGAATTTAACACCATAGTACCCTCCAAACTCATCATCAAGCTTGAGACCCTGGGTCTCGACCCCACCCTGTGCAACTGGATACTGGATTTCCTGACGGGCCGCCCCCAGGTGGTGAGGGTAGGTAACATCTCCACCCCGCTGATCCTCAACACTGGGGCCCCACAAGGGTGCGTTCTGAGCCCTCTCCTGTACTCCCTGTTCACCCACGACTGCGTGGCCATGCACGCCTTCAACTCAATCATCAAGTTTGCAGACAACACTACAGTGGTAGGCTTGATTACCAACAACGACGAGACGGCCTACAGGGAGGAGGTGAGGGCTCTCGGAGTGTGGTGTCAGGAAGATAACCTCACACTCAACGTCAACAAAACAAAGGAGATGATCATGGACTTCAGCAGTGCCTCTTCAACCTCAGGAGGCTGAAGAAATTCGGCTTGTCACCAAAAGCACTCGCAAACTTTTACAGATGCACAATCGAGAGCATCCTGTCGGGCTGTATCACCGCCTGGTACGGCAACTGCTCCACCCACATACCGTAAGGCTCTCCAGAGGGTAGTGAGGTCTGCACAACGCCTCACCGGGGGCAAACTACCTGCCCTCCAGGACACCTACACCACCCAATGTCACAGGAAGGACTTAAAGATCATCAAGGACAACAACCACCCGAGCCACTGCCTGTTCACCCCGCTATCATCCAGAAGGCGAGGTCAGTACAGCTGTATCAAAGCAGGGACCGAAAGACTGAAAAACAGCTTCTATCTCAAGGCCATCAGACTGTTAAACAGCCACCACTAACATAGAGTGGCTGCAGCCAACATACTGACTCAACTCCAGTCACTTTAATAATGAAAAAAAATGGATGTAAAAATGTATCACTAGCCACTTTAAACAATGCCACTTAATATAATGTTTACATACCCTACATTACTCATCTCATATGTATATACTGTACCCTATACCATCTACTGCATCTTGCCATCTTTATGTAATACATGTATCACTAGCCACTTTAAACAGTGCCACTTTTATGCTTACATACCCTACATTACTCATCTCATATGTATATACTGTACTCTATACCATCTACTGCATCTTGCCTATGCCGTTCTGTACCATCACTCATTCATATATTTTTATGTACATATTCTTCATCCCTTTACACTTGTGTGTATAAGGTAGTTGTGGAATTGTTAGGTTAGATTAGCACAAGCATTTCGCTACTCTCGCATTAACATCTGCTAACCATGTGTATGTGACAAATAAAATTAGATTTGATGGGTCAGCGACTGAGTGAGGAGAGTGATTCAGACCAGGAAATTGATGTTGCAGAGCTGCAGGACTGGTTTAAGAAGTTTGTGGTGGAGTGCCCAAGTGGAACACTCTTCATGCACAAGTAAAAGCTTCTTCGGTGTTAGTAACAACAAGAAGGCGGCCGATTATATTGAGAATATGTTTTGCGCATTTGACAAGAACGGAGTGAGTAGCCTACAGATTACAGTCATCTGATGGGGGCCTTTGAGGGCCACAGTGTCCACATGTCCTTCAAGTGATAACTGTTGAACATCACTTTCTCTTCATTTCTGTATTTCTTGATGGGTATCATAAAATTATTTTATAATTTCCTTCCTTTGCAGGACAATACAATTGATTTTCTAGAGTATGTTGCAGCCTTGAACCTGGTCTTGAGGGGCAAGTTGGAACATAAACTGAAATGGACTTTCAAAATGTACGACAAAGATGGAAGTGGCTGCATTGACAAGACAGAGCTGCTGGAGATTGTAGAGGTAACAGACGTTCAAAGATTAGTGTAGGATTACATAAAATACAGTTATGATATCCCATACATTTATGGGATATCATTCCAAAATCTGCTTGTCTTCTCTCTCAGTCCATCTACAGACTGAAGAAAGCCTGCCATGGAGAATTGGATGCAGAGTGTAACGTCCTGACCCCAGATCAAGTGGTCAACAGAATATTTGAACTGGTTGATGAAAACGGAGATGGTGAGGACGCTTTCTTTACCCTCTTACTGTTCTCTGACAGCTTGATCTGTGGTTTTAATAATGTAATGATTGAGCAGGTTCTCACTGTGATTCCATATCATTATGACTGTGTACAACATATTATTGTGTGTAACATTCTAAAGTATTTGGAAAATTGGACCATTGGACAATGGGTGTTAGTAATGTTTTTCCCTCATTGTAAACAGTGTTTGGTTTCAGTAGTTAGTGAGTAATGCTAACTGTGTCTTCCCTCAGGGGAGTTGTCTCTGGATGAGTTCATCGACGGGGCCAGGAAGGACAAGTGGGTGATGAAGATGCTGCAGATGGACGTCAACCCTAGGGACTGGATCAGTGTACGCAAGAGCTCTGGAGCGAGCTCTGAAGCTGAACCTCTGTAATAAGTTTATAGATTTCTTTCAATCAAAATTTGAATCCATCTACCAGCAGCTTCAGCTATCCTGTGCCCTGCCCCTGTGCCCAGGTGGTGGCTGACACTACCACCATACCCATGGGGACTATGGACTCTTGTGCAGAGGGGGCAACCGTTGCTGTAATACCCTCTCTCCCCATACCCTGCACACCACACACCATCACTTGTTGCTTCTTTCAAAGCTTTCTTTGTTTTCTCTTTTGAAATCCCTAATGTGTACATATCTGCGTGTTTCTGTTCCCACTGATGGTTATGTGTGTGTTCTACTGCCCATGATTTAATTTTGTATGTGCAGTGTAAAGTAAAAGTGACCAGTTTTCTCCATCTCTATATGGATGATAGACAACATGCAGTGGCAGATCGTAAAGTTTATTTTGCAATTATGTTTTGCTTGGGAAAAATATCAATGGTTAGAGCTGACAATGATATAGTATTCCGGTAGCAGACTTGGTTGTTAATAACAGGATCTGGCACAATTTTTGCAGAACAACTTATTTTGTGTATGTTGAACAGTAAATGTGTATGAAGATGTATAATAAACACACCAATGTTGACCTATTTTATGGAATGTAAGTCTATTATATAACCCTGAATAAATGCACTATCAATTTCAGAGTATATGAGGGTAGCTCATACATCACAATATCATAAATAACCTGACAATATGGAAATCATACTGCCCATCTTTGACAGTATTCACTTCATCACATTCCAGAATGGATGGTGGAGGTAGGTACTGGAGCAGGAGCAGAATCAACCTTCAGCTCCTCCTACCTCTAGGTACTTGTAGATATTAAATGACTGGATATGTTTAAGCAGCTTCACCTTGGGTAATGGCCGTAGGCGGCAGATAATTGCGGCTGGTAGAGCTTTATGAGTCGACGAGACATGGCGACAAATTCAAGATACAAGAACCATTTGCTACTACAACTGATGAAGGAGTGGAAAGTGCGTGGAGGTTTGTGGAAATGGACATCAAGGAAGAAGGAAAGGAGCTAAGTGTAGAGGGAAGCAGTGTGGTGAGGAAGATTTAAGTCAAGTACAAAGAGAAAAAATGTAACCTGACAAGAGTGAGGATGAATTACCTGTGGTGCCATGTCCGGGTTTGAGCCTTTTTTTGAGAGAACGGATCCTTTCCTTCTTGTGGATCCATATGTGATGTCAGGTTGGGTGGAGAAGAGGTTGGGGACTGTTGAATCGGTGAAAGTAACTCGAAGTGGACTCGTGATGATATTTGTGTGTCTTCCGCCAAGAGGGAGCAGGCACTCTGCACCACGCACCTTGGGACAAGACCTGTGACTTTCTTTGCTCCCTGGATCAGGGTGCCATTGAAAGGAGTGATAACTAGTGTGGTGTGAATGTTGAGAAGGATCAACTGAAATGGAAGATTCCCGGTGTTTGTGACGCACAGCGTTTGGTGCGACGTAGACCTGGTGGAGAGCGTGATGAAACAGAGAAGACACTGTCTTTACCCAACAAAGTCAGTTAGGATGTTTACAGTATTTTAGGTGTCAAACTTATGGTCATGTTGCAGCATTGTGTAAGAGGGAGATTCCTAGATGTGAAAAGTGTGCAGGAGGGCATGAGACAAAGGAATGTGTGGTATCGGTGGGAAATGTTGTGTGTGTTAACTGTAGGGGTACCCATGTTGTTGGAGATCAGAAGTGTCCGGTGAGAGAAAGGCAGGTCGAGGTTGTCAGGGTCAGAGTAGTACAGAAGGTGTCGTATGATGAGGCAGTTAAGAGAGTAGTAGAGGAAGATGGGTCCAGGGTGAGGGATCCTAAGATGATCCCTGTGAGTAGCCCGAGGCCAATAGAGAGTGATAGGAATAACATGTTTATCAGTAAGGTTAGCTTCTTAGCATTATTAGCCATGGTTATCAACTGTACCACAGAAATGGAATGTAAATCACAGAAATTCATGTTGTGGTGGCAGCTGCAGAGAAGTACTTGGGTGTACAAAATGTTACTGCAAAAGAGTTAGAGTGTGTTGAACAATGCCCTCTCAGGCTGACGGCCGGGCATAGGATCAGATAGAGCCAAAGTAGTGGAATAGTGGTGAGGTTTTAATGGGTGTAGGGTTAGTTGGTAGGGCAATTTTTATTTATTTGTATTCGTTCTTATTTCCCTCCTCTTTGTGTGTCACAGTGTAATTAATACACAAGCCAGAACAGTAGGCTTACACAACCGGGGGCAGCATGCACCTCTAACGTTAATATTTGCCAACCACGATAATACCATCGAAGAAGAACAAGAAAAAGCGTCAACATCACCTTGCCTTCTGATAGGCTTACTTATACCATGTGGCAAAGAGGAAGTAGATGCTAGCTCCATAATAGAGGGTATATGCTAGAAGGGATACAGTTTTTGTCGAATTAACGTCAAAAGTTGGTTATTTTTTTCATTTGATCTAACCCTAACCTAATCATCCCAACCTGCTGCGTAAATTCTAACCTACGAAAAGTCAAATCTGACAAAAACTGGATCCCATCTAGTTCTAACCCTTATAATACCTACGTTGGTGAAATTGAAAGAGAAATTTAACGACTTCGACACTAGCTAAGTAAATTGATATATTTGGTAAAATGCACCATAGCTAGCTAGTTGCCGTGTGCAATTTTCAGACAAATGTGCCGGCTCTGTAGATGCTAAAGCTAGGGTCAGGGAGGCACTGCATAGCCAGCTGTGACTGTAACGTTAGTGTTATAACTAGCTAATGCAGTTTTAAATGATCAATGCACTTTCATTTGCTCGCAGTAGCATTGCTTTCCCTCGCAGATTAACAAAACAGATTGCTTATCCGTCCCACCTGGTTGACTACAGCTCACCTGCCAAAGTAATGTCAACTGTATCTGTGGAGCCAGTGCGCTCTATTGACAAATCGAAGGTAAGTGGCCAGCATGAAAACGCCTTAGTTAGCTAGTAGGTAATGCTGCCATTCCGTTGAATGGCATGTAACCAATGGCTATAATATGTTGTTAATTACTGTGAACAGTCCTATTTAGAAAGCTAGCCACTTACCTGGAGCTGAAGAGGACGGGAAAACTCTTAAAAATAAATAATGTATCTAAGGTTTTGGGTAGTGGTGACTGGTTCTGTGGTGTAATGCTGCTCTCTCCTGCCCAGCCTGCAGAAGGCATCTGGCGCCTACGTCATGTGAAGGGGGACCTGTTCTCCGGTCCTGAAAATGAGGCCCTGGCCCACTGTATCAGCAAAGACTGCCACATGGGGGCTGGCATCGCAGTTATGTTCAAGAAGAAGTTTGGTGGAGTGGCTGAGCTAAAGGAACAGAGTGAGTTGTTCTGTATAATGTATTATTTGTTATTATGCACTGCATGCTATGGAAGTCTGCTGTGATGTGCCCTTTTCATTTTAAAATGGGCCCTGAATTTGGAAAAACATGGCTTATATCTTAAGCCCATGTCATTGATCAAGATCACTGTTCACTGGTTTTGCTTTACTTCACAGAGAAGGTGCCAGGACAATGCGCTGTACTGAAAGGACACAAGCGTTTTGTGTACTACCTGGTAAGACAGTTGCCTTGTTAGTTTCATTCAACCAACAAACATTTTTAAAGCATTTTTTTGGGTTGTCTCTGGTTGTGTCTTACTCTATTACAGATAACAAAGGAAAAGTACAGCAACAAGCCCACCTATGACAGCCTGAGGCAGAGCCTTGAGGACATGAAGTCTCATTGCTTGAAAAACGGAGTAACTGCAATATCAATGCCTCGGTTTGTATGAATACATTCTACACATAAAAAGGTTTCATTAAATTATTTTAACATGTCAATCATTTCCATTTGATGTATGACTAAATGTTCTATCCCTCTATTCTACAGCATTGGCTGTGGCCTTGATCGACTGAGCTGGGACAAAGTGGAAAAGATGCTTGAGAAGGTATTCCAGCCCACAAGTATCAGTATCACTGTGTACACCCTCCCTGTAAAACCCACAGTGAAACCAAGTCCATGGGGAAACCAAGTTTCCAATAATGTTTTCTGTAAAACAAAATTAAGTTAAACTCACAGACAATATATCAGCATACTGGTATGCACCTGTACAAAGTTTGCCCAAGGCTGTACTTTTGAAAGAGAATAAACATACTTTTCCTTGAAATCATACCCCCTCTTCATCTCTTCTTTACCCCTGTTTTAATTGTTCTATGAAATGACATGTTCATATTTTGCACTTTAATTACTGTCCTATATAATAGCAATATCATATTCATAGGAATTCTCTCCACCAGAAGGGGGCACCAATGATTGTTTTCTCCACATCACTTCAGTGGCTTGTTCTGTACTGCTTTTTGTCATATGCTGATTCTAAATACCCTGTAACCCTGTAAGTACCTTGCATGAATAATAAAAAGTAAATTGTGATTTTAATTTCACAATATAATAAAATCTGTTTTACACCTTTCACTAGACCTGTGGTTCTTGTGTAATATACAGAAATGGAGTACTTAGTATATATGGTGTTGTCATCATTGGATCATATTCACCTTATGACTAAATGTAGCTATATCACCCATCATACAATACATGAGGGCATATGATCTTCACAAATACATCTAGTCACTCCTACCTATCTCTTCATTTACTGACTGCTTAATTCACTGTGCTGTGATTCAGGCATTGCTCATGAGTCTTGGGGTGGCAGGTATCCTAGTGGTTAGAGCATTGGACTAGTAACCGAAAGGTTGCAAGATCGAATCTCCTGAACAAGGCAGTTAACCCACTGTTCCTAGACTGCCATTGAAAATAAGAATTTGTTAACTAACTTGCCTAGTTAAATAAAGGTAAATAAATAAAAATGCTGTTGACTGAAAGCTACCTTGAATGTGATTCTAATTATATGACCAACACAGCAGGGTGCAGATATGGTATTGTGTGATGTAATATTGATCTTGAGTATATTGCACTCAACGCAGCTGAAAGACCATGTAGGCACCAGATGTAATGGAGAGTGGGGGTGGGGAATCTGCCACCACAATTTCAAACCCACAGATATGGGAAAGCCCTCCTGTACATCATGAAACTTGATTTGAATCTACACCAAACCAGCTATCCTTTCGATGGATTGCCTGTAGTAACATTACTTGAAATGAAGAGCATATTAAGTAAAAAATTAAATACATTTGGTTGTGATAACACAAGCTTACAGTTGTTAGCTAGACAGTGTAGAGTCTCAGTCTTTGCCCCTTGGCACCCACTCCCTATACCTCCTTCTTTGGTGCACCAATAATTCATGAGGAAAATGCATTAACCGCTGTGTACACTGCGGCTTCCTCCCTCTGTATTCCTGGCTGGAAGACTGTGCTTCAGCATCACTGCATCCGACCCCCTCCTCCTCCCATCCCCCTTTGCCCAGCAATTAGACTGCACACTGCAGCAGAGCCACCTAGTCGCTCTGCTAGCCCCGGAAAATATCCCTTTTATCTGGCCTCAGACTCCTCTGACACCCCACTGTACTGCAGAGGTTCATCACAGACTGCAGACATGCAGAGATGGTCCTTGCTTATGTCTCAAAAATCCTCCTAACCCTGGCAAAATGCTGCATCCTATCTCGGTGTGCCTGTGTTTGTCATATGGCATTGATTTCTTCCTTAGCTCTCCCTCCCTCCTAACACTCAATCTCAGTTTTTTTTCTCATGTCCTCCCTCCTTCCATCCTCCCTTCCCCTTCCTTTTTTACGCTCTGCGTATGAATTTGCAGAGCTCAGCACTCTTCTACACGGGCGCTTCAGAGAAAAAAAAGAGAAGAGCTAGGCGGGAGGGGTCCTGATGCACCATGAAACTGCCTCCTCCCAATTAAAACAGAGAGCTTATGTTATTGAAGAGCATCTTAGCCAATGAGGTGGCAGCGCAGACAGATACAGCAGTAAAAAAAACAGAAGAACGAGTGGACAAGAAATAAATTGCAGTGAGTGTGTAGTTTTTATCCCTCCCAAGAGCTGATTTTTATCAATTTACTGTAGTACTCCAGTCTTAGGGTGATTGTGTGTGGATGTGAGGCAAGAGTTCACAGAAGGACTGAGGAAAGGTGTGTTTTAGGACTATACTGTAGTAGTCCAGGCTTATTCATTCTAACTCTGGAAATAAGAGAAAGTCATTATTGAAGGAATATTTATTCTCTTTTCTTCATTGTCGTTTTTGTTCTGTCTATGTCAAAGTGCCCTGAAGCTGCTAGAGAAGGTTTTCCTGAGGAGGAAGAGACCCAGCACCCAAGGTATGCTGCTTTTCACATCTACTGTTGGGCTGGTGGGATGCTTTTGAATCTATTTTTTTCTTCAATATCTAATTTATATAATTGAGGGTATTTTTCTCACACTGGGTTATGACATGAAGTGATATGGGATCTAAATCATTGGTAATTCATTTTTAGATGTTTTTCTTTTTTCATTTGAACATAATGGAGACTTGACAGGGAAGGAGAGAGAGGGTGGGGGAAGGCTAGAGCGGGACTCTCTAATGCTTCCAGGCAAGTTACTCTCTGTGCACATGGCTGTCAAGCGCTGCAGTATCCCATTTCAGTCCATAGTGGAGCTTCCCCAGACCTCAGCATCTTGCTGGTGTGTGGCAGGGGGACTGAATATAACCATGTAGTTTTGGTGAATTCAGAGCACACTTGAAGTTTCATGGGACATCTGAAGCTTTTGACAGAATGTACTAAAAACATTTTATAACAGTTTGATGTTGATGGTTCAAATTTGAGGTCAGGTGGGGGACAGGACAGGGGCATAATTTCACTGTGAAATATATGTAAAGTAAAAAATGATAGTCCCGAAATGGGATGGTGTGTGCACTCGTATGTGTGGACTCTCATTCTGTGCAGCCGTATGTGAGTACTCTGTGATGTGATGCATGCATTTGGGTTGCTTAGATAACACATGCATTAGGAATGGTGTGTAGAGCTTGATTAGTCTTAATCGGGTTCACTGCTGTTCAGGGACTTTCCTTAGTCTGTGCCTGCAGACACAGTGAACTATCTGACAAGCTGGGCTGTAGGAGTCTCCTTCCAGGTAAAGAGGAGGGCTTCGCTCTCACCCCTCGGTGGTCACACAGTAGGATCCGCAGAGGAAAGGCCAAGGGAATTTTAAAGATTTTATGAAGGGCTACTGGACACATTCTGTAACAGATGGATGAAGTGTTTTAAAAAATATATAAAATAGATTTTCATCATGCTAACATCTTTCATAAAGTGTATTTACACTTCTTTTGGTCATTGTAGGGTAATTTTATGTTTTTATGACCTTCAAATGTTTTGGTGTGTATAATTTACACATGCCAGCAGTGGGCGCTGTTACTTTCATCTGTTAGCCTTTCTAAAAGATTTGAGATGTGTCTGATATCAAATCAAATCAAATCAAATTTTATTTGTCACATACACATGGTTAGCAGATGTTAATGCGAGTGTAGCGAAATGCTTGTGCTTCTAGTTCCGACAATGCAGTAATAACCAACAAGTAATCTAACTAACAATTCCAAAACTACTGTCTTATACACAGTGTAAGGGGATAAAGAATGTGTACATAAGGATATATGAATGAGTGATGGTACAGAGCAGCATAGGCAAGATACAGTAGATGGTATCGAGTACAGTATATACATATGAGATGAGTATGTAAACAAAGTGGCATAGTTAAAGTGGCTAGTGATACATGTATTACATAAGGATGCAGTCGATGATATAGAGTACAGTATATACGTATGCATATGAGATTAATAATGTAGGGTAAGTAACATTATATAAGGTAGCATTGTTTAAAGTGGCTAGTGATATATTTACATCATTTTCCATCAATTCCCATTATTAAAGTGGCTGGAGTTGAGTCAGTGTCAGTGTCAGTGTGTTGGCAGCAGCCACTCAATGTTAGTGGTGGCTGTTTAACAGTCTGATGGCCTTGAGATAGAAGCTGTTTTTCAGTCTCTCGGTCCCAGCTTTGATGCACCTGTACTGACCTCGCCTTCTGGATGATAGCGGGGTGAACAGGCAGTGGCTCGGGTGGTTGATGTCCTTGATGATCTTTATGGCCTTCCTGTAACATCGGGTGGTGTAGGTGTCCTGGAGGGCAGGTAGTTTGCCCCCGGTGATGCATTGTGCAGACCTCACTACCCTCTGGAGAGCCTTACAGTTGAGGGCGGAGCAGTTGCCGGACCAGGCGGTGATACAGCCCGCCAGGATGCTCTCGATTGTGCATCTGTAGAAGTTTGTGAGTGCTTTTGGTGACAAGCCGAATTTCTTCAGCCTCCTGAGGTTGGGAGAGTAGTGTGAAGAATCTGTGTTTTAAAATGATTCACAGACCATGTCCTCATTCTGTCATTGAAAAGCAGCTGCAAAAAGCTTCTGTGGAAAAGCACTCTTCTTATACGACACGGCCTACAGGGAGGAGGTGAGGGCCCTCGGAGTGTGGTGTCAGGAAAATAACCTCACACTCAACGTCAACAAAACTAAGGAGATGATTGTGGACTTCAGGAAACAGCAGAGGGAACACCCCCCTATCCACATCGATGGAACAGTAGTGGAGAGGGCCCTCACCTCCTCCCTGTAGGCCGTGTCGTCGTTGTTGGTAATCAAGCCTACCACTGTTGTGTCGTCCGCAAACTTGATTGAGTTGGAGGCGTACGTGGCCACGCAGTCGTGGGTGAACAGGGAGTACAGGAGAGGGCTCAGAACGCACCCTTGTGGGGCCCCAGTGTTGAGGATCAGCGGGGAGGAGATGTTGTTGCCTACCCTCACCACCAAGGAACTTAAAACTTGCTACCCTCTCCACTACTGTTCCATCGATGTGGATAGGGGGGTGTTCCCTCTGCTGTTTCCTGAAGTCCACAATCATCTCCTTAGTTTTGTTGACGTTGAGTGTGAGGTTATTTTCCTGACACCACACTCCGAGGGCCCTCACCTCCTCCCTGTAGGCCGTGTCGTCGTTGTTGGTAATCAAGCCTACCACTGTTGTGTCGTCCGCAAACTTGATTGAGTTGGAGGCGTACGTGGCCACGCAGTCGTGGGTGAACAGGGAGTACAGGAGAGGGCTCAGAACGCACCCTTGTGGGGCCCCAGTGTTGAGGATCAGCGGGGAGGAGATGTTGTTGCCTACCCTCACCACCTGGGGGCGGCCCGTCAGGAGGTCCAGTACCCAGTTGCACAGGGCGGGGTCGACACCCAGGGTCTCGAGCTTGATGACGAGCTTGGAGGGTACTATGGTGTTGAATGCCGAGCTCTAGTCGATGAACAGCATTCTCACATAGGTATTCCTCTTGTCCAGATGGGTTAGGGCAGTGTGCAGTGTGGTTGAGATTGCATCGTCTGTGGACCTATTTGGGCGGTAAGCAAATTGGAGTGGGTCTAGGGTGTCAGGTAGGGTGGAGGTGATATGGTCCTTGACTAGTCTCTCAAAGCACTTCATGATGATGGAAGTGAGTGCTACGGGGCGGTAGTCGTTTAGCTCAGTTACCTTAGCTTTCTTGGGAACAGGAACAATGGTGGCCCTCTTGAAGCATGTGGGAACAGCAGACTGGTATAGGGATTGATTGAATATGTCCGTAAACACACCGGCCAGCTGGTCTGCGCATGCTCTGAGGGCGCGGCTGGGGATGCCGTCTGGGCCTGCAGCCTTGCGAGGGTTAACACGTTTAAATGTCTTACTCACCTCGGCTGCAGTGAAGGAGAGACCACATGTTTTCGTTGCAGGCCGTGTCAGTGGCACTGTATTGTCCTCAAAGCGGGCAAAAAAATGATTTAGTCTGCCTGGGAGCAAGACATCCTGGTCCGTGACTGGGCTGGATTTCTTCCTGTAGTCCGTGATTGACTGTAGACCCTGCCACATGCCTCTTGTGTCTGAGCCGTTGAATTGAGATTCTACTTTGTCTTTGTACTGACGCTTAGCTTGTTTGATAGCCTTGCGGAGGGAATAGCTGCACTGTTTGTATTCGGTCATGTTACCAGACACCTTGCCCTGATTAAAAGCAGTGGTTCGGCTTTCAGTTTCACGCGAATGCTGCCATCAATCCACGGTTTCTGGTTAGGGAATGTTTTAATCGTTGCTATGGGAACGACATCTTCAACGCACGTTCTAATGAACTCGCACACCGAATCAGCGTATTCGTCAATATTGTTATCTGACACAATATTATAGATAGTACTGTAGAATGAGTGAAGATTATATTTGAATGATTTGCTGTTTATTTTGAAGGGGCAGCTCTGCTATCCACAGTTGTAGGCTATTTATTTGGAAACCAGGTTCTGTGTTAGTTTGGGAGAGTAGTGTGAAGAATCTGTGTTTTAAAATGATTCACAGACCATGTCCTCATTCTGTCATTGAAAAGCAGCTGCAAAAAGCTTCTGTGGAAAAGCACTCTTCTTATACTGCTAAAATGATTTGGGGGGATGTTTTATAACCATAGATGGAGACAGGCTCCAGCACTTAAAACAAGCCCAAGTCCTCATAAGTGGAAGGTACCAGTGGTAAGGACAGTAGGCAGGAAGGGAGGAAAGCTAGGGAGGGTAAGGGATCCATTCTCTCCTGACCAGAGCTGTTAACCCCTAGATCCTGGCTCTATAGTAGTCAGACCCAATCTCCCATAGACTCCATAGGAGCTTTGTGAGCTTATCCACTCTAATATGGCAGTTGTGGACCAGGCAGGGAGAAAATCCAGTTTATTATCCATGTATCTTTGCCTTTCTAGAGCATGGTGGCTCTTACAGCGAATGAATTTAGCTTTGAGAGACAGCAGAACTATTTTAGTGTGTCCCGTCCTCAGCATTTTGTTTTACACTACCACTGCCCGCCCAGTACCATAATGATAGACGATTGTACCTGACGAGTAGTACCTAGCCAATTCTGTGAGCAACTTCAACAATCATCACATCCCTTCCTGTGCTTGCCAGTGCCCACAATGAATCACACATGAAAACACAGTCAGAGCAATAATCTTCAAATGGAAAACATCATAACCATGCAGTTTGTGAGGTAGGCCTACTACTGTGTAAGCTACACTTACAGTGAGTCTAACATAAATTGAACAAAAATGACCAAATTATTAATAAAAAACTTAGATTTAGCATTCTGAAAAATGAATAATGTATGAGCTGATGTATATTTTGTAGATGAGGTGAATTACTATGCCAACAACACTTTAATGACATTGCCACCCATGGCATTATGGAAAACTGTTCCTCTTCACATTATTCTGGGGATGAGGTGGAGATACTCCCAGCAGGGTGGAGACATCATGCTGAGGAAGACACTCAAATAGCACAGGCGCCTAATGGCAACACTGCAATGATACCCCTCACTGTGCCCCAGTATAAGCTGCTGTCTTCTAAGACTGAAACTGTGAGAAGTTGAGAACCACTGAAATTTGAAGGAGCCTAAAAGTACTTATCGTAAATTAGCATAGTTGGATTTGAAACATCTGATATCTCGCTGTTGGCCAAAATCGTAAGAATATTGTAATCAGGGTAAAACAGCTGGTGGAATCAAGGAGGTATTCAGTCTTCAGTCAGAGGACCAATCACAACAGCAGCTAGAGAAAAACTGTTTGCAGAGTGAAATAGTATGCCACCAACTATCCAATCACTCTTATGGAAGAGACAGGTAATGGATAATCAAATCATGCACGTCGGAATATCAGTAGATTCAATATTCACGAGTAGTTTCTACTTAAATACCCAATGAGAATTTGGTAATTTAAGGGTAATGAAAACAAACATCGAATTTCGTTATGCTACTCTTCCTGGGGTCTAAACAGGAATAAAGTAATACATCATAATAAATCATTACATCATATAATACATTGTGCATAATACAAATGTAATATAAATATAAAATGTACAATATTACAATATGTGCGTGTCTCTTCATAGTCCGTGATGCTCCGTGAGGTGTTGTTTTATCATTTAAAAAAAATAAGACTTTACTGCCAGCTTGAGTTACCTGAGGTGGAAGAGAGTTCCATATAGTCATCATGGCTCTACATACAGTGCCTTGCGAAAGTATTCGTCGCCCTTGAACTTTGCGACCTTTTGCCACATTTCAGGCTTCAAAGATAAAGATATAAACTGTATTTTTTGGGAAAAGTACAACAACATGTGGGACACAATCATGAAGTGGAACGACATTTATTGGATATTTCAAACTTTTTTAACAAATCAAAAACTGAAAAATTGGGCGTGCAAAATTATTCAGCCCCTTTACTTTCAGTGCAGCAAACTCTCTCCAGAAGTTCAGTGAGGATCTCTGAATGATCCAATGTTAACCTAAATGACTAATGATGATAAATACAATCCACCTGGTCCGAGATACTGTTGTGAAGAAGTTTAAAGCCGGATTTGGATACAAAAGATTTCCCAAGCTTTAAACATCCCAAGGAGCACTGTGCAAGCGATAATATTGAAATGGAAGGAGTATCAGACCACTGCAAATCTACCAAGACCTGGCCGTCCCTCTAAACTTTCAGCTCATACAAGGAGAAGACTGATCAGAGATGCAGCCAAGAGGCCCATGATCACTCTGGATGAACTGCAGAGATCTACAGCTGAGGTGGGAGACTCTGTCCATAGGACAACAATCAGTATATTGCACAAATCTGGCCTTTATGGAAGAGTGGCAAGAAGAAAGCCATTTCTTAATGATATCCATAAAAAGTGTTGTTTAAAGTTTGCCACAAGCCACCTGGGAGACACACCAAACATGTGGAAGAAGGTGCTCTGGTCAGATGAAACCAAAATTGTCATTTTTGGCAACAATGCAAAACGTTATGTTTGGCGTAAAAGCAACACAGCTCATCACCCTGAACACACCATCCCCACTGTCAAACATGGTGGTGGCAGCATCATGGTTTGGGCCTGCTTTTCTTCAGCAGGGACAGGGAAGATGGTTAAAATTGATGGGAAGATGGATGGAGCCAAATACAGGACCATTCTGGAAGAAAACCTGATGGAGTCTGCAAAAGACCTGAGACTGGGACGGTCTTCCAACAAGACAATGATCCAAAACATAAAGCAAAATCTACAATGGAATGGTTCAAAAATAAACATATCCAGGTGTTAGAATGGCCAAGTCAAAGTCCAGACCTGAATCCAATCGAGAATCTGTGGAAAGAACTGAAAACTGCTGTTCACAAATGCTCTCCATCCAACCTCACTGAGCTCGAGCTGTTTTGCAAGGAGGAATGGGAAAAAATGTCAGTCTCTCGATGTGCAAAACTGATAGAGACATACCCCAAGCGACTTACAGCTGTAATCGCAGCAAAAGGTGGCGCTACAAAGTATTAACTTAAGGGGGCTGAATAATTTTGCACGCCCAATTTTTCAGTTTTTGATTTGTTAAAAAAGTTTGAAATATCCAATAAATGTCGTTCCACTTCATGATTGTGTCCCACTTGTTGTTGATTCTTCACAAAAAAATACAGTTTTATATCTTTATGTTTGAAGCCTGAAATGTGGCAAAAGGTCGCAAAGTTCAAGGGGGCCGAATACTTTCGCAAGGCACTGTAGTATTGTGTGTTTCCTAGCCTCTGTTCTGGACATAGAGACTGTGAAGAGAGCCCTGGTGGCTTGTCTTGTCGGGTATGCATGGGTGTCTGAGCTGGAAAATTATGTAGATATATTGAAGCAACATCTCAAGACATCATTCAGGAAGTTAAAGCATGGTCGCAAATGTGTCTTCCAAATGGACATTGACCCCAAGCATACTTCCAAAGTTGTGGCAAAATGGCTTAAGGACAACAAAGTCAAGGTACTAGAGTGGCCATCACAAAGCCCTGACCTCAATCCTATAGAAAATGTGTGGGCAAAACTGAAAAAGAGTGAGGACAAGGACTACAAACCTGACTCAGTTTCACCAGATCTGTCAAGAGGAATGGGCCAAAATTCTCCCAACTTATTGTGGGAAGCTTGTGGAAGGCTACCTGAAACATTTGACCCAAGTTCAACAATTTAAAGGCAATGCTACCAAATACTAATTTAGTGTATGTAAACTTCTGACCCACTGGGAATGTGATGAAAGAAATAAAAGCTGAAATAAATCATTCTCTCTACTATTATTCTGACATTTCACATTCTTAAAATAAAGTGGGGATCCTAACTGACCTAAGACAGGAATGGTTAAAAACTGAGTTTAAATGTATTTGGTTAAGGTGTATGTAAACTTCCGACTTCAACTGTATATGCGCGCTTCAAGGCAAGCAACACTGAAGCATGCATGAGACCCCCAGCTGTTCCGGATGACTGTGTGATCACGCTCGCCGTAGCCAATGTGAGTAAGACCTTTAAACAGGTCAACATTCACAAGGCCTCAGGGCCAGACGGATTACCAGGACTTGTCTTCAGAGCATGCACTGACCAACTGGCCAGTGTCTTCACTGACATTTTCAACCTGTCCCTTGCCGAGTCTGTAATACCTACATGTTTCAAGCAGACCACCATAGTCCTTGTCCCCAAGAACACCAAGGTAACCTGCTTAAATGACTACCGATCCCTAGCACTCACGTCGGTAGCCATGAAGTGCTTTGAAAGGCTGGTCATGGCTCACATCAACACCATAATTCCAGAAACCCTAGACCCACTCCAATTTGCATACCGCCCCAACAGATCCACAGATGACACAATCTTTATTGCACTCAACACTGCCCTTTCCCACCTACGTGAGAATGCTGTTCAATGACTACAGCTCAGCGTTCAAAACCATAATGCCCTCAAAGCTCATCACTAAGATAAGGACCCTGGGACTAAACACCTCCCTCTGCAACTGGATCCTGGACTTCCTGATTGGCCGCCCCCAGGTGGTAAGGGTAGGCAACAACACATCTGCCATGCTGATCCTCGACACGGGGGCCCCTCAGGGGTGCGTGCTTTGATTTTAATTGATTTACAAGATTTAGTTGAGGTTTAGTGTTTAGCTAATAATTTGTGCCAAATGCAATGCTTTTCGTGTCCATTAGGAGCACCTCCTCAAGTAAATAATCATCAGGGACTGTGAAGCACCTCATGAAGGGGTAGATCTGGTATAAAGCACCTCATAAAGGAGTAGATCTGGTATAAAGCACCTCATGGAGGGGTAGATCTGGTATAAAGCACCTCAGGAAGGGGTAGATCTGGTATAAAGCACCTCATGGAGGGGTAGATCTGGTATAAAGCACCTCATGAAGGGGTAGATCTGGTATAAAGCACCTCATGAAGGGGTAGATCTGGTATAAAGCACCTCAGGAAGGGGTAGATCTGGTATAAAGCACCTCAGGAAGGGGTAGATCTGGTATAAAGCACCTCATGGAGGGGTAGATCTGGTATAAAGCACCTCATGAAGGGGTAGATCTGGTATAAAGCACCTCATGAAGGGGTCGATCTGGTATAAAGCACCTCATGAAGGGGTAGATCTGGTATAAATTATCTCATGAAGGGGTAGATCTGGTATAAAGCACCTCAGGAAGGGGTAGATCTGGTATAAAGCACCTCATGAAGGGGTAGATCTGGTATAAAGCACCTCAGGAAGGGGTAGATCTGGTGTAAAGCATCTCAGGAAGGGGTGGATCTGGTATAAAGCACCTCATGAAGGGGTAGATTTGGTGTCAAGCACCTTAGTAAGGGGCAGATTTTGACTGGAGTCTTGTCCTCGCTCATCCTCTCAGTGTGACATCCCCTGTCCCAGATTGTGTGATATGGGGCATTTAGTGCGCCCCTGGTACTGATGGCGTAGGCAATATAGCGGAGCCAACACTGCTGTCACCCTGACACCACAGTTAGCAGAGTGCTTAGCTCTGCATGTCAGCCATAGAGATGCACTGTGAGCCATTTGTCAAACAAACTCAAAACTCTATTAGATATGGATCACAATGATAAGACTACATTAGAGAGAGGAATCTGAGTGACTGAATGGATCCAGAGCCATTGAGAAAATATCAGGCTCTTAATGGATAAAAGTGAATGCAAAAGGACACAAGGAATGTTCAGGACAGTGATGTTCTCCAGCCATTCTGTACTGCTGCCAGTCTCTGAGAAAGAGTACAGGAGACAATAGAGGAAAATAGAGGACATAACAAATGATTAAGGTGAACATTCTCCCCTGGATGAAGTGTCAGCCTGATAAACACACTGGCGAGGAGAGAACAGTAGAGACCAGGAGAGAACAGTAGAGAACAGGAGGGAACAGTAGAGAACAAGAGAGAACAGGAGGGAACAGTAGAGAACAAGAGAGAACAGGAGAGAACAAGCGAGAACAGTAGAGAACAGGAGAGAACAGCAGAGAACACTGCAGTTGTACCGTGCTAGCAACCAGGACCAGGGTACCTCCTCACACACCACAGGGAAATGTGTGTGTAGGATATTGTATGTATGTGTGTAAGAAAAGGAGGGGGAGGAGGACGAAAGACAGTCAAAGACTGAGCACGAGAATAGGATAGAAAGTGGGTGGTGGAGGAAATGCAAAAATAGAGGGGATTATTAGGAAGAAGAGAACAAAAGGGGAGAGGATGGGGACATAAGAAAAAATTTCAACAGAATAAGGGAGAAAGATGATGCAAGTATGACAGGGAGAGGATAGAGTGGGAGAGAGAGAGAGAGACAGTAAGAGAGAGAGAGAGAGAGAGAGGAGAGAGGGAGAGAGAGAGGAGAGAGAGTAAGAGAGAGAGAGAGAGAGAGAGAGAGAGAGAGAGAGAGAGAGAGAGAGAGAGGAGTAAGAGAGAGAGAGAGAGAGAGAGAGAGGAGAGAGAGAGAGAGAGAGAGAGAGTAAGAGAGAGAGAGAGAGAGAGAGAGAGAGAGTGCTGTACAAAGCTCAGAGCACTGCAGCACATTGCAGTGCCTAGCCTCTGCTGTGTTCTTGCCATCCGGTTCCATGCACTGAAAAGACCCCTATAGCAGAGCGACATAGAGGGTTGCCTACCTGACTGCTTGCTGGCGAACAATACATCGACCATAAAAATCAGCAACCCAAATGTTCCTCCATTCCACTTGAGCTGATAGATGTTTTCTGGTGTGCTGTTTTTTGGGTGCTTGAAGTGTGCTATTGAATGTTCAGAGTTGAATGGACAAGACAATACATCTCATGTGAAGGCTTTTCTGGATTATATGAGCCAATCATGACTACACATTCAATTCTACCCAATGTTACCTGTTGTATTCAGTCATAGGATTTTGTCATTTTTCGCTGTACACGCATACTTTAGCCATATCATAGCAAGCCAAACGTAGCTGATAACCCCAGTACTGCTGTATGGTACGGTACATCATCTTTCAGATCCCTCTCTATGTTTCTCCTATTAGGAACATTTGCACACATCACATGCTTTTGTCCCTGGATAGGATAGCCTAATGTCCTTGAAATAAAGCCAGCTCCCTTACGGGACATGTTGAAATGACTACAATAGAGGGATAAACACATGGCTAGAAAGGACTTGTGTTTGTCTACTATCTGTCTGTCGCTTTGTTGACATGCGCTGTTCTTTTGGCTTTTTAGTTACGGTAAGTATACACTGAGCCCAGTGGTCAACTTTCTACTCTACACATTAATGCATGTTGAATTAAAACAGATGTAGGCTAGTTATGGGATACCTTGTCCAGGCAACAGCTTCACACAGTTGCATACACAAGGTTGCTATTCTAGGAAATGAAAATTATTTCTGCATGAGAGGGTTATCTGCTGTATTTGATCTTAGTTACTATCATGTTGGTGTAACACTTATCATGTCACTGACTGTATATTTGGTGGTGTTTAGAGTTATTAGTTCCACTGAGGGGTTTGATGTTCAGTCAGCGTTCCTCTATTTGAGGAGGGCTTGAGTCTGCTATGCCTAGCTGGGTGTGTGTTTGGACTGTGAAGTTTGTTTCCCTACAGCATACCACACTAAGCTTCTCATTTCTGTTGAATCTGTTACCTCAGATTTACATTGCAAAGAGCAAACAGGCAGGTCTGAACTCATCCTAGGTCGGAAATGTATGTCTGGAAAAGCCTATCCGATGCTGGAAATGAATTATTTAACCTGGTGAAGTCTTGAGGGCAAAGTAGTGTAGTTTGTAAAACATGTTTCTACCCACTGTATATCAAAGGGCTTTCTTTTTTTAGAGTGGACTCTCCCCAGTCAGTCCTCAAATAAATTGGAGATCAAAGCATTAGAATACACATGGTTCTCTTGGTCCAATTATGTTTAGGCTATTCAGGTGTGTAATTGCTGCTTTGCTAAGCTTTGTGTGTTTTAGAGCATCCTGGTCTCTCATAAATTCAAATGAGGGCTTTATTTTAACAAACCTACCACAATGGTTAATCTAAGCGCAGGCGGTAGCCTATAGGTTCAGGGGTGTGTCATATTTGAGCTATTTTCACTATCACAATTATTGGGTGTTGATGAATAAACAAGTTTGTGGGTGTGTCGAGGCTTAGCCCCCCCCCCACTGGCCAATCAGAACGTGCTCCATTATGAAATATGTGGATGCCTCATGTTGTGTATTTATGTTTTTTTTATGTATTTACTTGAGATCAACTCCAATGCCAATGTTAGTCCTTTATAGTTTGTTAAATGGCTTATAGAAACTAAATAACTAAATGTTATTCTTTGCTAAATACGTTAACTTGATTCCATTTGCAGTCCACATTGTCATTGCATGTCTTCAATAGTATTCACACTGATATAGGGGCTAGGCCTACTGTACATTATATTATAGCTGAGCATGAACATACCAAACATGGTCAATTATTTATTGATAAGGCCAAAAATAATCATTTGAATCAAATTCTAAGCAAAAGGAAACAACAACTTGTTCTAAATAGGCTATGCCACACTTACAGGCACCATCATTTCCCCCCGTGGGCATATCATATTAAAACAACCCAGACTATGGAGGGTTTTACACACATCCAAATGTTTCACAGTAGCTGGACAAAGACGCAATATAAATAGAAAGAGGAGAATGTCCACTCACCATTATGCTGCTCCCAAATAGGCCTATGTTTTATGAACATAATCTGAACCATTTTACAGTTCGGATCGCATTCACTCACGACACATCTCTAGATGTTGAATTGCAAGCGTGCCACGGACATTCTCACCATGAAACCATAAAGGTGAATAATTTGAATATGTTTGGTTGTAATGAAATTAAATGAAAAACAATGTAAAATGTAATATCATAAAACCGGCAGGATAAAAAAGACACACATTGCTGTTAAACCAGCCTTCACTCTAGTAGCCATAAGGGAGGGCTTGGGTTTTGAACAAATGAAACAGAAAACAAGCCATTCTTACAGGTTACAGATAACTTCTAAATACGAGGTTCACCGGTATTCACCGAGATTCTAATCTCTCATTTCATGATGGGCATGGACACCTAGCTGACATCATGGAGGGGGTTTTATGCACGTCCAAAATGGGACCCGCATGGCTAAAATAATGTGGGCCACCTACAAGGCATAGATAAAAAGGAAATGTCAGTACACTGTTTTACTCCTCTCAAACCTGATATTTTGATAAAGCTTTGGTGATTAAGATTTATTTCCAAGGGGTCTCAGGAGCCAAACCCTTTATCGACAGTCTTGACTACTGTGGGCAGACAAAAAAAAGCCTTATTTGAGAGTAGGTGAGGCTATGCTTGGTTTTTAATCAAATTAATCGTTATGCGTTAGGGCTGGAAAATGGCAGTGCGCCAGTTTTTAAATTACAAAATTGCAAACTAACATTCGTTTGACACTAGCCCCGCCTTAACGACATACAAAAATAGAGGCCATAGGATTAATATGATAAATGAATGCCATGTGGCAGTATCAACATTTTTCTTTTTGCTTGACAAATGAGAGCGATAGAGATAGCATCAATCTTAGCATGAGTCTTATGTGGCATGTCAGGCTACCGGCACACTGTCGTTCGAAGCAAGCACTGACATGTGCATGTATGTGTGAGTAAGGGTGTGTTGTGTGCATTGGCACTCTTCCAGCGAAGAATGTTTCAGCCTTGGTCACGACACAAGGGAAGAATTAAAGAAAAAAAGAAAGGGAGAGTGAGATAAAGGGAGAGAGTGACAGTGTGAGATAGAAAGGGGGAGACGAGAGGATGTATTGTATTGTAGTAGTGGTGTGAAGGGGTGAATCAGGTGAGCAGAGCTGCACCCGGGACTCTGAGTGCTGCATTGAGCTGCATAATTAATCTAGAGGGGGAGGAGAAAGGGGAAGGGCTAAAGGACGAGCTCCGGTATGAAGAATATAGTGAGCGGTAGAGACAGTAATGCTACTGGAACGGAGCCAGCCTATTCTTGTGTGAAATATCTCTTAAGGAGGCGTGCTGAGCTCTGAGTAGATTGTAAGGAGGACATATTTTCCTGTAAAATCAAAGAAGGCCCAGGGCCCATTGTGTTTCTGTTTCTATCAGATATATTCAATCAGAGAGATGCAAAACTGCTTGGAGAAGGAAGCAGGGCCAGGGATGGAGAGAGGGAAGGGAAGAGGGAATTAATATTCAGAGGAAGCACACTCAGCTATTTGGTCCAGCTCTGCTCTGTTATGCTCTGTGTTCCTGTCCCATCTGTTCTCTCGCCCTCAAAGCCAATCACCTTCCACTATACTGCATCCCAGAACGCACTGCTTCTTCTATGCAGTGCCCCCTTTCTCTGACTCAGTCTGTTAATAATCAGCCAACTGACTGTAAAATGCTTCCTTATTTGACCCATCTGGTGATAACACACAGATCCATTCTCTGAATGGGGGCATGATACCGTGGGTGTTTCTCTGATGTGTTGGGACCTTTGTCTAGGCTAATCCTCCCCTTTTTAGAAGGTTGTTCTTGACATGGTGACAGGACCTTGAGTCTTACGTAAAGTCCCGTCTTTCTCTTTCTGTGAGGAGTGTTTAAGAAAAGCTTCCAAGGCTTCCTCTTCTCTCTTTGATTTATAACCGCTGTTTCCCTGCAGAGGAGACTTTCTGCCAGATAAGCCATGCGCTCTGCAGCTCTGCAGTATCACACAAGCAATATGAACAGTGTGTGTGTATGTGTGTGTATATTTGCGTGGTTGCATTTGTGTGTGAGAGTGTGTGTGTGTCTTTCTGTCTTTCAGTCTGTGTGGCAGGTCTTGGTCAAAATGGTCAAGAAGGTGGTGGCGTGGTTTTGGAATATAGGTCCATACCCCTGTCAGAGCTTTCTCCCCCCTAAGCCTCTGCTGTCACTGGGAATTGTATAATCTGGCCCGAGCCTTCACCCATATCATACCACATGGCTGCACCTCTGTCACCTCACCTACCCATCACCGTGGCTCTCCCCATCTCATCCATTTTAAAGTGCAGTAACATGCTAAATTCTTAGTGAGTCTTTATTGCTCCAAGATATGTGGATGTGTAGGTGTGGCGTGACTGTGACACTATAATTTAAGACACTCTAAAACCCGATTTAGGTTGTTTTTGTTTAATCTTTACCTGTTATTCTGTTGCTCTTTGAAAAAACACAATTAAAGAGCCCTTTCATGTCAGTCCAGTATTATAGTCCCAGGAAACATTTTGATTGAAAATGCTAAGAATCATTCTAGCTTCCTTAAGATCCGCCTGCCAACGTCTGTCGGTATTGGTTGGGCTCTATTTCTCTACCTGGGAGCTGAACCTCCCAGAGCACAGCTGGAGAGTTTGTAATGTTTGCGATCTCATTTCCATCTCCTGAGAGCCACCAGACCAGACTTAAATTACAACAGTGACATTACCCCGAATACCCACTGCAGCAGTGCAAAGCTGAAACCAAGCATGGAGGTGAGGTCCCTCCCTACAGTATGGGAGCTCACAGGTGATGGGGGTCATATAGGGTTTCCACTAGTTACCACAGCCACGAAGTCAACATTTCTGAAAACTATTTTTTTTTTTTTAAGGTTAGGGTGCAGGCATAAGGTTAACAGTGTTGTTCAGTTTATGGTTAAGATTATGGTTAGGTATGAAATTACATTTTAAGAAGATCAATTGTAGAAATAGCATGGTATAGGACTTTGTGGCTGTGGTAACTAGTTAATGACTGTCATAAATCTTTTATGCTTCTGGTTTCCCATTTATTTTCTGCCTTGATGATTCTGTAAAGGGCATTTGGCATACATTAAGCTCCCTATATACACTCCCAAAACAAGTGGCAAAGCATTTCTGTTTAAAAACAATGCCTATTTACATTTTCTGTCAACCAAAATATGAAAAATGAAGAGACATATTCTGGCCCAGTTTTTATTCGATTCCCAGGGGCTTTGCAGTGTAAAAACAAAGTTGCCATTTCCCAACATTTCTGAGTTATAAAACCGCCCATCTGACATTAAGAATGCCGGGAGTGATGTTTTTCCCAGTTCCAAGAATCTATAATTCAATATCTCCCCCGAAATGTTGTTACTGTATACTCCCACACATCATGACCAGATTTTATGGTACACCTCACACTAAAAAGCAATGAACCTTTCTATTCTGTCTTTCTATTCAGCTAGCTCTTGTACTCTGGTGAAGTACGCCTTGCGGTCCTCTGGGATATCTATTTGAATGGCCAAACAGCCAGACTTAAGAGATCACTGAAGGAACACACACAGGTGCCAGAGCTGGGAAGAAAGTTTGCCAGAGAGAGCGGAATTGCACCTTTAATGACTCATTCTAACTCCTTTAATGACCCACTCGAGTGGGTGCTCGACTACAAGGTTGTTTCAATTAATTGAGTTTTGGAGACCAGTGACCAGGGAAAGGACAAGGCATACAGAGCAGATCCTGTAGGCGGCATCAGTGCTGCCGCCTGTCTGTCACCTTCCCCTTAATAACCTAACGTAGCAGGCGTAAAAGAAATGCCTGAAACTAAATGCCCCACATTTTGGTCACGACAAGAGATTTAAAAAACTGTCGGGGGAGGTTCTCTTCTGCACTGTTCAACCAATCCAGCAATTGGGGAGGAGGAATTAATGTTGAGCGATTTGCCTTGTTAATATTCCGGATAGAAACATTTCAGAGAGCAAGCTAGCAAACATGCCGTAGTTCATCCACTATATGTTTCAATGGGGACAGTAAACAGCAAGGCCACATCCAAAAGCGGAAGTCGGTCACAGGCTCTTTTCCCCTGAAAACCGTATGTCTCCCGATTTTTGCCAATGGCGCTGAGGGTGCCTTTCTTTTGGTGTTAGAACTCACAGAGAGACAGAACAATAACAGCAAGGAAACCTCAAACAGACACAATAACATATCACTCCTGTTCTGCAGAAAGAACAAAAATGGCTTTTTATGGAATTACTTTTCTTGTATCGTGGCATAGAATATATTTTGGCATATTAATTTTCAAAAAATGTATGATATTTTGCTGAGGTAAAACAACCAACACAAATTTGTGTTTGAACATATTTGAAGAGTATAAACCTGTATGGACATAGTAAATTAAAGGATATTACTCATGCTGATGCTGTAATGTCTTACGAGCTGCCTTACCTACTATAGGTGCTACATTCAACCTTGATTTGGAGTTCCCCAATCAAAGTGTTTGAGTGGCAGGTCACTTAAGATTGTTTAGATTAGAAGAACTCAGCATAGTGTGATCTTCTCCTCTCTGGTCATTGTGCAGATGCCACCCCTAAAACAAGCTTTTTATGAGATAAGGGGGTGAAGTTAATTTATTCTCAGTGCAACTTGAATTATGAGTCACACCATATTGTTAAGAAGTATTTCTCTGCAAGCAGGGCAATCAATTGTGCGATTCTGTCAAATTGTGGTACTCTCAAGTCCCATATAGGATACATATTTTGTTGTTCAGTTAGTTAACCTTGAAGTGCTTAGGGAACGTATAAAGGATAATATAATAGAATGTAATATATTTCTGTTGTGTGACATGGTTTTTGTGTGTCTGTGTGATTGTGTGTCCTGCTCCATGGGCTTCTCAATTAAAGTCCAAGCAGTTTGCAGAAGCATTTAGATTTCTCCATCTCTTCCAGTAGGGCCTAAGTAGTGGCAAAAGGTGAATCACTCAAGAAGAGCTTAACTTGACAACATTGGCCACTGTTCTTGAAATTTCCAAATTTTCAAACAGCAACCTTGATTAACTGTCATAACGGTTCATCCACAGTCTGCAGGCCTGTCATTTGTAGAGGAAGAGGGTGTTAGGGCTTCTTGCTCCACTATTACATATCTCTAACAAGGCCTTTGAAGTCAGGTTTGATCTTTCCCTCTCATCCCTCTGTGGTTTGTGAAGGAAACCCTAGACATGGTGGTGGACATTAGTTAGAGAGCAAGGTGAATTATTCATTAGGGCTGCCTCACTCCTTTATGAAATGATGGTGATTCAAGCAGTGAGCTGCTTCGTACTACTCAGTATCCGTGTGATATTGCTGTGCATGACACTGTGTTGTAGACTATGTGTGTGATTGGATTGATGTGACTGTCGGGGTAGGTGTGTATGCGCCTGCACCACTCGTAAGGTAGCGGGCAAACAACTCTTCCCCTTCCACGTAATAGATGTCCCTCTTTCTTTACATCACTTATTTTCTTTCTCTGTTGATTTGTCCTCTGCTTAGATCACTAAGCATTGCATTGTTTTCTATGATTCTATAAAGCAGGAATAGCCAGTGAGATGAATGTTCTGCACCAAGGCAACAGAGTGTAACATGGTGGAGATGGGGCTGTTGTGGTATTACCGCTACACTAGCAGTCATAACTGTAGTACAATTCCACATAACTGGTAATCTCCTTTTATGCACTCTAGACATGCTTTGGTAGTACCCAACTTGCTAACTACCATCCATTCCTAATGGCCTGGTAATCAGGGCTTTATTGTCCCTCTAACCACTCTCACATCAATGCAAATGAAATGGTAAATCATATCCAACACTTAGCATCAAAACAGCAGGCCTATCTTACTTTTAAACCTCACCTTACTGTTATGATCATTCTGAAGAAAGAAGTTCAACAGCAGGTTGAAACTGTACAACATGGCTTCTGTTTTACAGGCTCCTAACCAATTGTGCTATTTTGTGTTTTTTTTGCTTTGACTGTAACTTATTTTGTACATAGTGTTTCTGCCACCGTCTCTTATGACCGAAAAGAGCTTCTGGATATCAGATCAGCGATTACTCACCTCGAACTGGACTAAGATTTTTTCTTTAACAAGTCACACACAAAGGATTTACTGCTGATACCGGACCAGGCCCAAATCCCCATCATTCACATGAAGAAGAGACGCAGATACAGGGGACGCAGGTCCAGGTGCCTGGTGAGAATTCATTGGTGAGTGGGTAACCTGCCTCTACCACCCATCCTATTGTTCAATATGTAATAATTGGATAATACACTGGATGAGCTCCATTCAAGACTATCCTACCAACGGGACATTAAAAACTGTAATATCTTATGTTTCACTGAATCATGGCTGAACAACAACATGGATAATATACAGTTGGCTGGGTTTTCTGTGCATCGGCAAGACAGAACAGCTGCCTCCGGTGAGACAAGGGGTGGTAGTCTGTGTCTATTTGTCAATAACAGATGGTGCGCTATTTACCACCACAAACCAATGCTGGCACTAAGACCGCACTCAACAATCTGTATAGGCCATACGCAAACAAGAAAATGCTCATCCAGAGGCGGTGCTCCTAGTGGCCGGGGACTTTAATGCAGGGAAACTTAAATCTGTTTTACCTAATTTCTACCAGCATGTCACATGAGCAAACAGAGGGAAAAACATCTCTAGACTACCTTTACTCCACACACAGAGACACGTACAAAGCTCTCCCTCATCCTTCATTTGGCAAATCTGACCATAATTCTACCCTCGTGATTCCTGCTTACAAGTAAAAACTAAAGCAGGAAGTACCAGGGACTCACTCAATACGGAAGTGGTCAGATGATCAAGATGCTAAGCTACAGGATTGTTTAGCTAGCACAGACCGGAATATGTGGAATATGTTCTGGGATTCGTCCGATGGCAATGAGGAGTATACCACATCAGTCACCGACTTCATCAATAAATGCATCGATGACATCATCCCCACAGTGACCGTATGTACATACCCCAAGCAGAAGCAATGGATAACAGGCAACATCCTCACTGAGCTAAAAGGTAGAGCTGCCGCTTTCAAGGAGCGGGACTCTAACCCGGACACTTATAAGAAGCCCCGCTATGCTCTCAGATGAACCATCAATCAGACAAAACGTCAATACAGGACTAAGATTTAACCCTACTACACCGGCTCCGAATGCTCGTTGGATGTGGCAGGGCTGGCAAACTATTACGAACTACAAAGGGTATCCCAGGCACAAGCTGCACAGTGACACGAGCCTACCAGACGAGCTAAATTACTTCTATGTGTGCTTCGAGGCAAGCAACACTGAAGCATGCATGAAAGCACCAGCTGTTCCGGATGACTGTGTGATGACACTCTCCATAGCCGATGTAAGACCTTTAAATAGGTCAAAATTCACAAGGCCACAGGGCCAGATGGATTACCTGGACATGTACTCAGAGCATGCGCTGACCAACTGGCAAGTGTCTTCACTGACATTTTCAACCTGTCCCTAACTGAGTCTATAATATCTACATGTTTCAAGCAGACCACCATAGTCCCTGTGCCCAAGAACACCAAGAGAAACTGTCTAAATGACTACCGACCCGTAGCACTCACGTCTGTAGCCATGAAGTGCTTTGAAAGGCTGGTCATGGCTCACATCAACACCATCATTCCAGAAACCCTAGACCCACTCCAATTTACATACCGTCCCAACAGATCCACAGATGACACAATCTCTATTGTACTCCACACTGCCCTTTCCCATCGGGACAAAAGGAACAATTACATGAGAATACTGTTAATTGAATACAGCTCAGCGTTAAACACCATAATGCCCTCAAGCCCATCACAAAGTTAAAGAAAAGCATTTTTTTTGTCCATTAAAATAACATCAAATTGATCCGAAATACAGTGTAGGCATTGTTAAAATGTTGTAAATGACTATTTTAGCTGGAAACAGCAGATTTTTCATGGAATGTCAGCTAATCCAAGTTTATCATTTTAAAAGGCTAATTGATCATTAAGAAAATCCTTTTGCAATTATGTTAGCACAGCTGAAAACTTTTGTCCTGATTAAAGAAGCAATAAAACTGGCCTTTTTTAGACTAGTTGAGTATCTGGAGCATCAGCATTTGTGGGTTCGATTACAGGCTCAAAATGGCCAGAAACAAAGACCTTTCTTCTGAAACTCGTCAGTCTATTCTTGTTCTGAGAAATTGTCAAGAAACTGAAGATCTCGTACAACACTGTGTACTCCTCGCTTCAGAGAACTGTCTCTAACTAAAATAGAAAGAGGAGTGGGAGGCCCCGGTGCACAACTGAGCAAGAGGACAAGTACATTAGAGTGTCTAGTTTGAGAAACAGACGCCTAGAAGGCCAGCACACTGGAGTCGCCTCTTCACTGTTGACATTGAGACTGGTGTTTTGCGGGTACTATTTAATGAAGCTGCCAGTTGAGGACTTGTGAGGCATTTGTTTCTCAAACTAGACACTTGATTGTACTTGTCTTCGTGCTCAGTGTGCAGGGTATCTTACCAGTACCTCCGCACATTGACTCGGTACTGGTACCCTCAGTATATAGCCTTATTGTTATTTTATTGTTACTCTTATTTTTTTACTACAATTTATTTAGTAAATATTTTCTTAACTCTTTCTTGAACTGCACTGTTGGTTAAGTGCTTGTAAGTAAGCATTTCACGGTAAGGTCTACACTTGTTGTATTCGGGCATGTGACAAATAACATTTGATTGTTGTGGATGTTGTACCACAGCCTAACACAACGAAATGGACAGCGCTTTCTAAGGTGATGAGGATTAACAAAACACCCTTTTTAGAGTTTATGCATATACAAATTGTGCCATTATACAAGACATAGACTACTGCATATTACATTACATTTAGCAGAAAAACACAAAACAAAACTGATTTAAGATGTCTTAGGTACATAATTGGTCTAGCCTTTACTAAAAAATGTAACCAATTTGAGTAATTGCCTTTGAGTGTGGAATATATTATTAACGATGTACTGGTTACCTTATGGTCCAAAATGTATATCCATGAGTCCATGAGAATGTATAGCCCTAGGCCATGCTGTTGGTTTGTTGATTGTGCAAGGCGGCAAGTTAGCCTACAATTAGTGAATTTGTATTTGATTTTGAATAGCCTAGTAATAGGCAATTTTTTACATTTCCTTAATGAATTGGGTGACATTACTTTCAGCTATACATAACATCTCAACACCATGAATTTCCATCTCCTCTCTCTCCTTTATTCCTTTCTTGAGCAGGCAGAGGGGCTGTCAAAAAATATGTTTCTTTGCGAAAACAGATTTCAGTTGATTTCCCAAATTAAGCACTGGTTAGCTGCAGCAACAAGGTTTGAGAGCCCATGACATACAGAGTTTGGGTGGCATATCACCTGTCCAGCATCGAGAGCATGCTACTCAAACAGTGGTTATTCATGGAGTGAAATAAGTGTTCTTACATTTATTTCTCAGCTGCTCATATGAAACACATGCTCCACTATAAAACGGGAAGTAGCCTACAAAAGGGATCGGCGGGAATGTACGCTGGCTCCATTCGCTATTTGAGTGCATTCAGATGACATGTATTTTTCCCCCTGCCACTGTTCCTGCACATTTGATAATGAGCCATTTTAAGTTGAAACTCATTTGACATATTAGTAAAGACAAGATTAAATTGGACCATTCTAAATCAAAACTAATTTTACATATTAGCAAAGACAAGATTAAATTGAGAATAGTCTGATAGGGAAAATATGATCACTTGATGATAGAACAGCTGTGCAGCCTGAGGTGGGGAACAGAGCCCAAGCTTTGAGAGATGTAGAGATGTAGAGATGGACCAAGGCGCAGCGAATGTAGAGTTCCACATGCTTTAATAATAGTTCAACTTAACAAAACGAAACAATAAACTAACAAACCGTGACTACAGCGGTACAAAGTGCACTAACTCCAAACACAGTAACATAAACAATATCCCATAACCCACAGTTGGAAAAAATTATACTTCAGTATGATCCCCAATTAGAGACAACGATTACCAGCTGCCTTTAATTGGGAATCATACAAATCACTAACATAGAAAATAAACCTAGTACGCCCTGACCTACTCTACCATAGAAAATAAATGCTCTCTATGGTCAGGACATGACATTTTGCTACTTCTTTCAAATCATCAATAGTCTATAGTTGCGCTATACAGCCCATAGGCCTATATGTTTTGATTTCTAAGACTTGTATCATTCACAACTAAAGTTGCCAAAAAACTCTAAATCTAGCTTATAGGACCTGTTTCAAATAATCACTTTTACGCTCAACATAGCCACTCGTTCTGTAATGGGAAAAATATCCTTTCTATTTCATTCAGCTAAATTCAATTATATTCTTCTTGCTATAAAATCAGATAAAATAAAATAAGGGCACGGTACTTATAAGCATATATTGTTAGCTAAATGAACAAGCCTACAGCCTATGGCATTGGACATAGCCAGATAACATAGGCCTACAGTGGGCCAACTCATATTCTGATCTTCTGAAATCTGTTTTCTTCATATGATAACGTTTCTTTAGATCTGACTAAAATAAATCATGGATTTGTTGTGATAGTGTATATTAAGTTGATTTATTATACTTTAAAAAAAATGAAGATGTTCCGAAGGCAGGCATCAGCTGTATGCATGGAGGCCTGGAGATGTTAAACATGTTTATGTTAATTAACTGTAAATTACTGTGAGACCAGCAGTCTTCAACATGACAATAACCAGCGAACAAAATGTTACGACTGCCACAGTCCTAGGTAGAGATTCCTGAATTCACTTGGGTAACATTAAGAACAACCCATGGGTGTGTATTTCATATTCTTATTATAAGAATTAGCTGAAAAACGGGTATATTAAAGGTGAAACAAGAGAGGATAATACATTCGAATTAGATGATATGCATGGTCCCTCTAATTTGGAATGCATGTATTTTAGTGTATTTGAACTTGTTCTTTTTTAATCTATATTGCTCTCCATTTTGATCACATTCCCCCATTAAATTACATAGCCATGAATTCTTCATTGCTCTCAACCTTTTAAAAATGCAGCGCTGCTTTAATTTCTTATCAAAGAGGCTGGAAATAGTATGACACAAAGCAAGCAGGAGGACAGAGGAGAGGAGATACAGACTCATTTGATTAGGCAACAAAGCCTCTCTCACCTCCCCATTGGCCTTTTGGAAAAGCTGGTTGTCTCTATCCCAGAGTGTTCAGTCTAGTTAACTCAGATTTATAGGACGGTTATATTTGGTGCTTCCAGCCTAGAATCCACCTATTTTTTGTTAGCCAGCTGCCTCACTAATTCACTGGGGTCTGAGACAATATTTTGGTGATTTAGCTGTATGCATGGGTTTCAATGGGTTCGTTATTGCCTGTGTATCTGTTTCTGAGTGTGTGTGTGTGTGTGTGTGTGTGTGTGTGTGTGTGTGTGTGTGTGTGTGTGTGTGTGTGTGTGTGTGTGTGTGTGTGTGTGTGTGTGTGTGTGTGTGTGTGTGTGTGTGTATGTGATGCATCTATAATGGTGATTGTTTTCCGCCACGCTTACAACAAGCCCCCATTTGCCTGCACAATACAATGAGTATACAAAACATTAAGAACACCTGCTCTTTCCATGACATAGACTGAAGAGGTGAATCCAGGTGAAATCTATGATCCCTTATTGATGTCACTTGTTAAATTAAAGGGAGGCGACAAGGTAAGGATTTTTAAGCCTTGAGACAATTGACACATGGATTGTATGTGTGCCATTTAGAAGGTGAATGGGGAGGACAAAATATTTATATGCCTTCAAACAGGCATGGTAGTAGGTGCCAGGCACACCAGTTTGTGTCAAGAACTTCATTGCTGCTGGGTTTCACGCTCAACAGTTTCCTGTGTGTATAAAGAATGGTTCGCCACCCAAAGGACATCCAGCCAACTTGAGACAATGGGAAGCGTTGGAGTCAACATGGGCCAGCATTCCTGTGGAAAGCGTTTTACACCTTGTAGAGTCCATGCCCTGACGATTTGAGTCTGTTCTGAAGCAAAATGGGGGGTGCAACGCCATATTAAACATGCGTTCCTAATGTTTCGTGTACTTCGTGTACACCTACATGTATATTGGATTTCAAGTCCCTGAAGACTAGGACAATAAAGCTGCATAGCTGCACAATTGCATCTTACTTATGCCCATGTGAATTGACATTTTCTCCTTATCTATTCACTCAGTGTGCTGCTGAAAGGTTATGGAAACTCTTATCCAGTATCTCCTCCTCACTTCAGCAGCTACGCCTATAAAGAATACTAATGGGAAAAAAACGTTAGGGTTTATTATGCGTCGGTTTGAAAGACTCCATACTGGAATACTGAGCAGTACAAGTTAGCTGTTCTGTATCTATTGAACTACCAAGTATTAGGTCTACATATATTCTAATGCAGAGGTAGAAAAGTCATGAAATGCAATCAGAGTGTTGTATACCAATAATTAGATCAGTCATTAGATCAGTCATTCTCCTGCCCCCGTGAATAACAGACAGCCTAGAGGATGGCAGTCTCAATTGCACATTATCCACAACATAATGAAAGCAATCTGATTGTTCTTGTGACATATCTATCATGACACAAGGCGATACCCAGATGAAGACACAGAAGGCAGATGGTTGGAGTCTTACAATGTTTATTAATCCAAAAGGAGTAGGCAAGAGAATGGTCGTGGACAGGCAAAAGGTCAAAACCAGATCAGAGTCCAGGAGGTACAGAGTGGCAGACAGGCTCGTGGTCATGGCAGGCAGAATGGTCAGAGTCCAGAAACAGGCAAGGGTCAAAACCGGGAGGACTAGAAAAAGGAGAATAGCAAAAAGCAGGCGAATGGGAAAAACACTATTTGACTTGAAAAACATACAAGACGAACTGGCACAGAGAGACAGGAAACAGGGATAAATACACTGGGGAAAATCAGCAACACATGGAGGGGGTGGAGACAATCACAAGGACAGGTGAAACAGATCAGGGCGTGACAATATCTGTAATTTCAGGACATATTAATGCTCACTAAATGAGCCCTACCAGTTAACAGTGGTCCCCCACTTAAAAAACAGCCAGTGAATGTTAATGTCATTCACAAGGCAGAGGTGTGTTTGAAATAACTGTTGAACCCAGCCAAACTTCTGAAGGCAAATCATTAGCGAATTTGAGTGAGCTATGAAAACAGCGATTTCATCATAGCTATCACCAATTTAAGACCCTTTAGAAGTCATGTTTAATTTTTTAGAGGTTCAGTCAGTATTCAAATCAAATCAAATCAAATGTATTTATATAGCCCTTCGTACATCAGCTGATATCTCAAAGTGCTGTACAGAAACCCAGCCTAAAACCCCAAACAGCAAGCAATGCAGGTGTAGAAGCACGGTGGCTAGGAAAAACTCCCTAGAAAGGCCAATACCTAGGAAGAAACCTAGAGAGGAACCAGGCTATGTGGGGTGGCCAGTCCTCTTCTGGCTGTGCCGGGGGAGATTATAACAGAACATGGCCAAGATGTTCAAATGTTCATAAATGACCAGCATGGTCGAATAATAATAAGGCAGAACAGTTGAAACTGGAGCAGCAGCACAGTCAGGTGGAAGTTGAAACTGGAGCAGCAGCATGGCCAGGTGGACTGGGGACAGCAAGGAGTCATCATGTCAGGTAGTCCTGGGGCATGGTCCTAGGGCTCAGGTCCTCCGAGAGAGAGAAAGAAAGAGAGAAGGAGAGAATTAGAGAACGCACACTTAGATTCACACAGGACACCGAATAGGACAGGAGAAGTACTCCAGATATAACAAACTGACCCCAGCCCCCCGACACATAAACTACTGCAGCATAAATACTGGAGGCTGAGACAGGAGGGGTCAGTATTGAGAGTGAGTCTCAGTGGTTGCTCTTATCTAAATACATTATAATTATTCAACCTCAGGAGTACTAGGTAATTGCAGACCGTTGACTAAGGATGTTTTAACCAACGCAAAGGGCTGAAACCCTCATCAATGATTGCATGAACATTCAGTTCTACCCAGCATCCCAATTCACCTTGATTATAACCTGGGTAGACAGGAGTGGTCAGTCTGCAAAGTGCTGCTCTCCTCTCTTTGTATCAGCTGCAGTGAAACGATACCTCCTCATATTATATATTTTCTAAATAAATAACATCCTGAACTTGATCCATTGTTTGTCTGCCTTTAGGCATAGCATAAAATGATCCCAACATTACAGACCTTGAGGTGACGTACAAGTAACTGCAAAAATAATGGAAACACTTACGTTGGTTTATTTAGTCAGTTACGTGTATTATTTAAAGGTCCTGCACAGTCATCTTATTTCACAAGTAAAAATAGTCTTTGAATGACCAAAACATCACCCATAATCACCCATAATAGTTTTACACCATTAAAATGCTCAGAATGTAAGAAAGTGTACCTTTTCTCTCCTCTCTAACTATCAGGAAGCCTGAAAGAACAGTCTGAGTGGGCAGGGAGCTTATATTCATGAGCCAGCCTGGACTGACAGCTCTTTGAAACTCCCTTGTGGTTCATTGCCAGGTAACAAGGTAAACAATGGGCCACATGTCATTGATGACCAGGTAAACAATGGGCCATATGCCTAAATAGTATACCTCATCCAATTTTCTCTGTAAAATGTTGTCATGGTCAACAGAGCTGATCATGGACTGTTGGATGTCAGACATACAGCAGCAATACACAATTAACTTTCTATTGTTTTGTAACTAATTACAGAACTCAGTGATACACTTCTTCTTAAGATTTAGTAAAGCCCGAGTCGCCTTAGAAGCTTAGACGTAAGGGAATGTACATGAAACAGCATACAGTAAGTGTACTGAACAATTTATTGGTGCCTCTTCATTAGCATTATAAATGACAATATGTTCAGAATTGCATGTATTTATCAGACATTTATTTGATCATTCACAATAGGCCAGCATAGCCAAAATATTGAACAACATGAACACTCATGAGAAATAAAGGTTGAGTAATAAAGGTGAGACATCATTTGATAGAAAAAAAGATTTTAGAGCCATAAGCCTGATATAGGGACCTGGCCACCCTACAGTGTGCAGGACCCCATTGATTCTTTCGATTTCTAACACAGATCTCCAGTCCAAATGCTTGAAAAAAAAGTATACAAAGTAACAATGTGACATCATATCACGTAAAAGTTAATTACTTAAGCGTTAGGAAATGCAACCAACTACAGAGATTGATGGGGATGGGAGCGGGAGAGGAGTGGGACCCATGTACCCCGCTTCAATCAAGCAGGCTTCAAACCCGCCTGGCTACAGTCACCCCCAAGATTGAAATGGGAGACAAATCCAGCTATGGCCTCCTCCTTGTCAGGCCTCTCACCCTAGGCAGACAGGGGTCCTTGGATGGACAGCTGCTCACACAGCTTCCCCACATATGGTCCTGGATCAAGGGTGACCACATTGAAGAGGAGATCCAGGAGCCGGTACGTACACTCTTAGAACAGAAGGTGCTATCTTGAAACTAAAGAGTTCTTCGGGCTGTCTCCATAGGAGTACCCTTTGAAGAACCCTTTTTGGTTCTAGGTAGAACCTTTTTTGGTTCCAGGTAGATCCCTTTTGAGTTCCATATAGAACCCTTTCTACCTGGAACCAAAAAGGGTTCTACCTGGAACCAAAAAGGGTTTTCTATGGGTACAGCTGAAGACCCCTTTTGGAACCCTTTTTCTAAGAGTGTAGCCTGTAATGTTTTTGAAAAGGGAAATTTTTGTTACATTTGTAGTGAATTTAATTTAATTGTATTTACTGTTCTGAGTTATGATGCTATCAATTAGTTTATCAAGTGATCTACTCATTCTACAATGTGTTTTGTGGTATTTTTTTAAGTACTCAATTGAAATATGCAATATTTGGTCATGTACTTTTTGGTGAAGCTTTTCATTGTTTGTATTTGGAATGTGTGTTCCTGAAATGCTCAATTGAGTTGAAATTAATAACTTTACAGCAACCCCTTCTTTGCTTTGGGAAAGCTGATTTTGTGTCACAGCATTCCTGCTGCAGTGGTTGCCTGGGAAGCTGTACAGACAGAGTAGATGTTACATTTTCTAATGTCTACCATTACAGCTTGATGATAGTAGAAAGACAAAAGGAGACGGAAAGTGAAAAAATACCCCCCCCCAATCATAATGATTAGCCCCAATGACACAAGCTACATCAACTGTAAGACAACAACCTACACAATGGAATGGCAAAATATAATTTTCAGGGGTAAATTACAAATACTATACACATCGCAACTCTTTTTGTGGACATCATTCCTTTGTGTCAGCTGTGTGCTGGAAGTTATCAGACTCAATACAGGGGGGATGGAATAACCAAAACCATATAGTGACTATCAGGTGTGTTACAGAAAATAAACCATTCACAAGTAAAAGCAGCCACAGTTACAGCCACCGTGTCAGACTCATCAAACTCTGATACTTACACTTGCTAGATTTACTGTTAAGGATGGTACTGTATCCGTCTTCAGGATTAGCTTCCTGGCAAGACCCATCCAATGTTCTCCCCAATTGATAAAGCAACTTAGCTTGAAATGTGCACTGCATACTCGTGACATGATCGTTTTCATTGCATCCTTTCCACACGAAATGAAGAGTAGCCACTGCTGTCAGATGTCTCCATTCTTCGGTAAATAGTGTAACATTAAATTAACACTATGGCATCCAGTCACAACACAGTGTCCTTTTTCCAGCATGCTGGTAAGTAGCTTGCTAGCTAAAAGTCACAACACAGAGGGGTTAGTGACCAGTACAGTTCTGCCACGTTCTGCTTGAGCTATCTTACGGTTTGTAAAACAAGCCGTATGATGCGTACATGTGATGACAGTTTTTAAGGCGTTACACATTTAAATTTGTTAAGATTATAAGATGCTACCATTGGTGTATAAAATGTCCGGCATTATGTGATGTTGCATTATGCCAGAAGTAATGCCTGCCTTCTGAATCCAAGCATTTGACATAGGGAGAGAGGACCAGTAACTTTATGATCAATTTTGTCAATGTACCAGCTACTGTCATTTTTCATACTTGGGTCAACCTACTATGAACAGGTTTCATCCAAATATCATCCAATTTAATGGAAAACATGATTTTCACTTTGGGACCTTTAAGCCTGAAAGCAGGACATTCTGGTTCTTCCCTCCCCAAAATGGACAGAGGAGGCTTGGGGCTAAGCTCAGGATAATAACTCAGTAACCCTACATGATAGACAGGATTTGTAGACCAGAGAAACTTAGCTTTGCCTATTAAGTCTGAATATTTTATGAGTTTTGTGGCAGGTGGGTTTTGATTCACCGCCAAGACAAATGTTTCCTGTGGGTGGCTAGTTGACCATATTTCTACATGAGTTAAGGCAAAGAAGGATGGAGATATTTTTACAAACCTCATATATAAACACAAAGTATATACTATGCTGCTCTGGGATTCAGTATGTACAAAACTATCCTATGCCTTGAAGTCTCAGGAGGTTAATGTCACTGCAGCTGTGTGGTGCTAAATAACCTATCCTAATACCTGAAGACTTGCATTAGCTTTCTGGAATATATGTTTTAGCTTAGAGGGCTATAGGGCCTTTAGGTGTGCACCCAGGACTTATCACCCATGCTCATATGGATATTTACACCTCCAAACAAACACGTCTGAATCAACTGAATTGCATAGTACTCATTTTGACTTCCTGTCAAGATAGACTTGCTTTTCCGACACAAGTATTTTTTGAGGTACTTGTGCTCCTCTCTGCATTCTGATTTAAACAGTGTATCAGTGATCAATGTTTCCCCAGTGCTGCTGTGCACACAGTGACCGTTAGCTTTGACAGGTAGCAGATGGTGGGCTGTACACAGATTTATCACAGCATAGCCTTGGGTTCTGTATTTTTTCTAGCTTTTCACAATAGCTTTTCCTCCTGTATAATTGATAACATACTGCCAGTTGTATGTATGGGTTTTCCTGTAGTGTCAAAGCAGAGGATAGTTATTTGCTCATATTCTGTGATGTTTAATGGCTCCCTCATCATTCTGAATAGATCACTGTGGTTCATGGTTAGCCCTAGTAACATGTTGACATGGTGTTTTTGATCGGAAAAGGGAGCTGAGAAATGTTGGCTGCACAGGAGGTTGTTGGCACCTTAATTGGGGAGGATGAGCTCATGGTAAAGGCTGGAGTGGAAAAGGTGGAATGGTATCAAATACATCAAATACATGGTTTCCATGTGTTTGATGCTATTCCAGTTGCTCCATTCCAGACATTATTATGAGCCGTCCTCCCCTCAGCAGCCTCCACTGGTTGGCTGAATGGTGCTCTCCTCTCTCCTGAGATACAGGTAACTGACAAAATAAAGGAAACACGAGCAAATAAGGGATACAAACTATATATTGAAAGCAGGTGCTTCCACACAGGTGTGGTTCCTGAGTTAATTAAGCAATTAACATCCCATCATGCTTAGGGTCATGAATAAAAATACCCCAGTTGCCCATTATTTTGGCTATCATGGTCAGAGGAAGAGATCTCAGTGACTGAAAGAGGGGTCTCAAAGGAGCATGGGGGGTTTAAAGTGTGTGTGTGTGTGTGTCGCAGTCACCAGATCTCAACCCAATGGCGAAGGTGCATAAAGATGGAGGAATTCAGATATGTAAAATGTGGTTAACAACTCACATAATATGTTGCATGGATTCACTCTGTGTGCAATAATAGTGTTTATCATGATTTTTGAATGACACTCATCTCTATACCCCATACATACAATTATCTGTAAGGTCCCTCAGTCGAGCAGTGAATTTCAAACAGATTCAACCACAAAGACCAGCGATGTTTTGTTTTCCAAGGGGCAGACATTGAATATCCCTTTGAGCATGGTGAAGTTATTAATTTTACTTTAAATGGTGTATCAATACATCCAGTCACTGCAAAAATACAGGAGTCCTTCCTAAATTGGTTGCCGGCGAGGAAGGAAACCGCTCAGGGATTTCACCATGAGGTCAATGGTAACTTTAAAACAGTTAGAGTTTAAAAACTGAGGATGGATCAACAACATTGTAGTTACTCAACAATACTAACCTATTTGACAGAGTGAAAAGAAGGAAACCTGTACAGAATATAAATATTCCAAAACATGCATCCTGTTTGCAACAAGGTACAAAAATAGTACTGAAAAAAAGCTTGGCAAAGTAAGTAACTTTTTGTCCTGAATACAAAGTGTTATGTTTGGGGATAATCCAATGCAACACATTACTAAGTACAACTCTCCATATTTCCAAGCATGGTGGTGGCTGCATCATGTTATGGGAATGTTTGTAATCGTTAAGGACTTGGGAGTTTTTCCGGTTAAAAAATATAAATTGGAGTTGGGTTCAAATTAATTCACCTTTCAGCAGGACAATAACCTAAAACACAAGGCCAAATCTATACTGGAGTTGCTTAACAAGAAGACAGTGAATGTTTCTGAGTAGTCAGGTTAAAGTTTTGACTTAAATCTGCTTGAAAATCTATGGCAAGACCTGAAAATGGTTGTCTAGCAGTGATCAACCAATTTGACGGAGCTTGAATCATTTTGAAAAGAACAATGTGCAAATATTGATTGCAAATATTGATTCTAACATGTATTGGCTCAGGGGCTTGAATACCTATCTAATCAAGATATATTAGTGTTTTATTTTTCATACATTGTGTGCAACTGTTATAATTTTTCTTCTACTTTGACATTACAGATTATTTTGTGAAGACCGTTGATGTCAATGGTCTATTGGAGGCGATGTCAGGTGCAGGAGAGCAGAGTATAATGAACAGGCGCACTTTTATTATAGTTCCAAAAATGAGAGCACTACATAAATCTAACGCGTTCAAAAAACAGAACATAAAAGTAAAGCGCGTAAACTAACATCACATAACATGAAACAATTACACACAAAACATGATGGGAAACAGAGGGTTAAATACAAGTAGATTGATTGGGGAAATGAAAACCAGGTGTGTATGGAAACAAGACAAGACTAATGGATATATGAAAAATGGAGCGGCGATGGCCGAACGCCGCCCGAACTAGGAGAGGAGCCGACTTCGGCGGAATTCGTGACAGTTGACAAAAAAAGACAATTAAATCCATTTTAATCACATTTTGTAACACAACAAAATGTGGAAAAAGTCAATGGGTGTGGATCATTTTTGAAGGCCTTATCACCAGCCACTGTTATCACCTCTATTCTATAGGTGCAATAAATATACTATGTTATATCCCATGCAGAGACATTAAGAAGTCCTGAATACCCTTGATACTGTTTAAACTGTTCATGGACATTACAATAAAGATAAAGTGACCAAATTTAGATGCTGATGCTGTTTGGGATCTAATCACTGTACAATTCTCAAAATATGCAGTTTTGATACTGTTTAAACTGTTCATGGACATTACAATAAAGATGAAGTGACAACTGATGCTGTTTGGATTCTAAACACTACCACACGCAAAGATACAGTTTTGAAAATGACAAAACTGAGAGAAGAAAATGTATGGCAGGAGAGGCCCTTGAAAGATAACAATGACTGTTCTCATTTTAATAATACATGTGTGTTAAAGTACTTGTCCTTGTCTTTCCTCCAGTCTTCCCTGTGCTGGTATGCTTGGAAGGTCAGTGATTCATTTGATTTGTAATGAAAGATAAATTGAAAACGACTCCCTTCTAATTTACAGTTGATCTCGCAGTTAATTATCACTAGGCTCTCAGGTCAAAGCAGTCGCATCACAGCAGGAGACACTGAGCCTTAAGGCGTGTGCATGCTTAGTATCCGAAACAGTTCGGAACAGTTTGTACAAAATGTTGTGACGTTTTGTTCGTTTTCGGCAAGGATTTGTTTGGCTGTTCGTGCACACAAAGGCAAACCGAAGTTCGGAGCCGAAGTCATTCAACGATTTGACGACTCATTTTCATGCACATTTTGTTACTTGAGAAATACTGCACCAAACATCTTAGTTAGATGTAAAATTGGCCGACTAAGATCTCTGCGGAAAAACCATCAAAATGAATGACAGATTTCTTGAGTTATCTTAAATTAATTCAAACTATTTTGAGGAAGTATATATTGGCTATGGTGTCTCAAGATGGACAAACTGTACTATTGCCGCTTTTTCTCGTTTTCAAGCGATGGTCTTTTAAGGGAGTATGCGAGCAATCTTGTTCGGTTTGCCTAGGCGAGTTCAGAAGCCAAAAGCAGACACCATAGAAGACACCGATGAGTCCTGCAAAATGGCAGTTAGCTATTTTCAAAGGTACCTTTTAGAAAATACAATGCCTTCTCTTTGCACTGACTCTTCATAATAAGTGCTTTATTATAACCAATTCTGATATTTTTTCCACTAATTGGTCTTTTGATCAATCACATCAGATCTTTTTCAGGGCTGCTCTTATTGCGATCTCTCACTTGATAAGGCTGCGTTTACAGAGGCAACCCAATTCTGATATTTTTTTCCCATTAATTAGTCTTTTGGCAAATCACATCAGATCTTTTTCAGAGCTGATCTGATTAATCAAAAGGCCAATTAGTGAAACAAGGTTCGAATTGGGCTGCCTGTGTAAACACAGCCTTAGAAAAGTAATTTGTCCAAGAGTCAAAGACTGTTCTTGTAATATTAGGAGACAGATGTTTTTGCAGTATTTTGCGCCCACATAAGGACACTCAGATGTCAGCATAGATCAGATCAGTTCTGAAAAATATCTGATGTGAAAAGATCTGATGTGAATTAGTGGAAAAAATATCAGAATTGGGCTGCCTGTCTAAACGCAGCCTAATAGGCTCCAAACATTGGCAGTCTGTGCCGTTTTAGATGAGGGATGCTGATCATTCTTTATGCGCATGGCCCTATTTGTATTAAAGAATATTGGATGACTGTCATTAATATTCCATTCACCCAGCTTAATGTAATGTTGATAGGTTTAGGTTACAACAAGATACAAAAATTTGCCCTATACCCATCATGAGGTTGCTACAACCTAGCCTATGAATGAAAGTTTATAATGTAGATGCACACAGGTCGAGAGAAACATTTGAGTTATCAAGGTGACACATTCAATATCGCCTTGCACACTCTTGCCTGCATCTAGCTTATCTAGAGTGTAGTAATTAGTCCAACAGTTGCAAACGAGAGTTTCTATTGGACAAATTCAGGTATGTTTATCTCTGCTTCGTTCCGTTTGCTTCCGTTTAAAAAACTATTTTCAACAGAATCAGCAGAATGACCACACCCCTGATAACACGGGAACACAGTTCACTTTCATAGCAGCCACATACAAACAGCATGATCCCTCTCTGTTTGAGTCAGGTGTTTGACTGGGCCAAATTAGCTAGCTGCATTCGCTAGTTAAGTAAGTGAAAGTGAAATAAAAAATTAAAAAATACAATGAAATATAGCTATCTCTCTCTCTCTTGCTTCTCCTTCATTTTTGAAGAAATGAATTTGTTCAAAACTGTTCAACTTTTGTCTTTCTCTCTTTGAATCAACTACTCACCACATTTTATGCACTGTAGTGCAATCTAGCTGTAGTTTATGCTTTCAGTACTAGATTAATTCTTTGATCCTTTGATTGGGTGGACAACATTTCATTTAATGCTGCTAGAGCTCTGATAGGTTGCAGGACATCCTCCGGAAGTTGTCATAATTACAGTGTATGGAAGGGGGTGAGAACCATGAGCCTCCTACAGAGTGTTGTTGAGGCTACTGTAGACCTTTGTGGCAAAACAGTGTGTTTCAGTCAATTATTTGGTCACATGAATATTCTTCATGTTTCTATTTGTATTTTTATGGAATTCACTGAGGAGGATGGTCCTCCCATTCCTCCCCTGAGGAGCCTCAACTGGCTCCAAATGAGACCCCATTACTGTGGGCTGATACAAACATAAGTACAAACAACCCTGTTGACTCACTGGTGGCAGTCATCCTCCAAGTTGCATATTCATTGTCTCAAACCTTTTTTTGGAATTCAAGGAGACGCGTCAAGTCAGATTCTAAGTATGTTGCCTGGTGTGTTTTGTCTGAGGACTGTAGTCAATCTGAAAGAGACTAAATTAGTCAGTTTTACATGTCATGGCAAAATCATCTGATCCCCCTTTAGGTTGCGTGACCCTTAGGTTGCGTGACCAAGTAAACCATTTGGTTTTGTTCACAGAGAATGTGAAGGTGATTGTCTGCTCACGGGACCAGTCTGTTCACCGCAGACAGCTTGTCTGTCTCATGACCTACACTAACAGCTACTGACCACTCAACAATAGGTTCAGGCAGAAACAGAAACCCCCCTTCGTGGCTAATGCCAGGACACAGACCAACAGTCTCTTGAAGTAAGCATTTCGTTGGACGGTCCTGTACATACGACTAATAAAACTTGAAGGTGGGTTTCATTCCATCAGCCTCTGACTATAGAAGGACTTGGTACTTGTAATGGGGGTAATATTGCTGGCAGGGTTGTATAGCTGCTCACATAGTACAATATGACTAAAACTTACTTGACATTTATGAGACTTTATAAGTCCCCTGGTGAGTTGTTGTTACTTTCTATGCTTAGGTTGCCTCTGACGCTTGATGACATTGGAGTCTGGAGGGTGTCAGTTCCTCTTGTTTTAGACATATGCTGCAGCTTAAAAGAAAGCAGATGAACTACAGTGATCTATGAATCATTATGCAAAACAACAACATTTATCATCATTTTCTTGTTTTTCTATTTAGTGCATATTTGGGGTGTTCTGGTACATTAGTTGGCAGCCACCACAGAGTGAAGTAATTCATCTTAAACTGCGTGCTCATTTATCCCAGTCTGCAGCTGACCGTTTGTTTCTGTGGCACTGGGTGATGGATGGTCTTATTTCTGTACATAAACACAGATTTGTCTCCCAGGGAAGCAGCCAGATAGCTAGACTAGTGGAAGGTCTAAAAGGCTACCCTCCATCCACCAAGGATTTATGGCCTGCTGCTTGGTGAAAAATTGCATTTTGTTCAAAGAAGTGAACTGTGATGATCGGTTTATTACAAGTGTTTTTGAACTTGACCAAAAAGTTAATGAATAAAAACATAACAAAAGGGTGTTAAAGGGTGCAGTGTAGTCGCCATATGTTTCAGGAATTGAAGACTTGATGTAAAAGCCATATTCAGTCAATGAACCTTTGTATTTGAGCATAAGATCCCCATAATTTCTATTTATAATACACTATATTTCTACTCTACCACGTCGTTGAGGCCAACTGGAAAGACAGATGTGGAATAATGTAAAAGTAGAGATCAGCTTAACCAGCCACCATCAATATAATTTGTATTTATATCTCTCTTGTTTCTTTTAATTCGCTCTCTCACGCCCTCTTTTTTGTTTACAACTCTTTTGTCAGCTGTTATCTCAGCGGGTTGACTCTCTCCGCATAGCACTGCAAGCTTCAATTCCCTGGCCTATCTGCCTTCTCGCTAACAATTTATCTGGAGAAGACTGCTCTATAAAAGTGGCCTGCGCCTGCACATCGGGGTATGATGCTGTGGTCTTATAGAGGATATAAACCTGGACAAACACTTACCTCTGATGTGAATGAACTTAGCGTGGCCCAAATGTATTTTCTTTAATATGTAGGGAGGGACAATGAGACCGTATTGAATATTTATGTAAAGCATGAACCTGATATAGGAATTGCTGTGTGAAACATTGAAGCACAGTGCAGAGACCCAGCAGGGCTTCCAGTTCATACGAGTTAGTATAGGTGTGTATCTATTATCTAGTGTATATGTGTGTAGGCATGTTATAGTAATGTGTTCATATCTCCATGTTAAACCCCTGCATTGCAGTAGTGCAAGTAGGATTTGAGCAGACAGCCTCGGCCCTTTCTTCTCCAACCCTCTCCACCTCACAATAGAGGGATTACATTTGGGCCAGATCTCTCCAGTGTGCAAAGCTCCACTACACACACACTCTCTCTCTCACACATACTGTACACACACATCTCCCCGTGTTCATACACTAGCTATGCTCCAGAGAGCTCGAGGGCAGCTGAGAGCCCTAAAAGTCTCCTGTAATCTGTCACTGCCCCATATGAATTCACCCTCCTGGTTTGTGTGGAAACTGTAGAGTCATGGAGAGCCACATGTCTGTGTGTGTGTGTGTGTGTGTGCGTGTGCGTGTGCGTGTGTGTGTGTGTGTGTGTGTGTGTGTGTGTGTGTGTGTGTGTGGGAGGGCTAGTTAGGAAGAGCACGGGGGGATCCTGAGGAGTTAGTGATTCAAGGGGCTGTCTCAGCTGCTGCACAGTAACCTTTAAAAATGATAAAAAGGCTACCTATACTTTGATGGTGAATGACATTTTCAGCTGTGGTGCTTGTATGTTCCCCTTCCCCTTCTCCAACACAGGGAAAAATAATATGATGTAGCATTGGAGGGATCTTGCTGATTCAGTGATGTTCTGTATGACGTATTACAGATCCATGTATACTGAACAAAAATATAAACGCAACATGCAACAATTTCAATGATTTACAGTGCTACAGTTAATAAAGCAAATCAGTCAATTAAAATAAATGAATTGTACCCTAATCTATGGATTTCACATGACTGGGCAGGGTTCTAGGAAGGTATAGGCCCATCCACTTTGGACCCAGGCCCAGACAATTAGAATGAATTTTTCCCCCCCAAAAAGCCTTTATTACAGACAGAAATACTCATCAGTTTCATCAGCTTTCTGGGTGGCTGGTCTCAGACGATCCCACAGGTAAAGAATCCGGACCTGGAGGTTCTGGGCTGGCGTGGTTACATGTGGTCTGCAGTTGTGAGGCCTGTTGGACGTACTGCCAAAGTTTCTAAAATGACGTTGGAGGCAGCTTATGGTAGAGAAATGAAAATTAAATTCAGCTCTGGTGGACATTCTTGCAGTCAATTGCCAATTGCATGCTCCCTCAAAACTTGAGACATCTGTGGCATTGTGTTGTGTTACAAAACTGCATATCTTAGAGTGGCCTTTTATTGTTCCCAGCACAAGGTGCACCTGTGTAATGCCACACTTGTCAGGTGGATGGATTATCTTGGCAAAGGAGAAATGCTCACTAATAGGGATATAAACAAATTTGTGCACAAAATCTTAGAGAAATGAGTTTTTTGTGCATGTGGAACATTTCTGGGATCTTTTATTTAATCTCATGAAAGATGGGACCATCTTATAAACCACCAAACACATGTTGTGTTGATATTTTTGTTCAATATATTAATCACAATACCACTGTCACCATACAGCAAATAAATTAGAATGCTATGGCACTTTATTTCCCTTATAACGCTTTAATAAAAAATAAATGGCAATCTTGTTTGCCGATGGAATTGTACATGGTGACACATATGATTCATTCAGTTTCCTGGCTTAACTGGCTTACTATTGACCATTTATTATTTTCGACATTGAAAAACGATGTTGTCTGAATCAAAAGATCAAAGAGAAGTATTACTCCTATGTTGACAGTTCATTAAGACTAAATCCTTCCTTCGCTCTGCCTTGGGCTCTGGGAGTCGACCTCTAAATGGTTGTTATCCAGCAACCAAGCAAAGTGAACTTGTTCTTGTTACCAATAACCAATTAAAGACAGTCTCAGTCTCATGCTGATCCTTGCTTGCTTTTCTCTGAGTTGTTGTCTTCCCCGAGGCTACAAATAGGAGAGTGTTAGATGAATTTAGTAACTATGTGTTCATTAACCAATTCAACTAAAACACTCTGTCCGTGTCTAAGAATTTGAAAGGTTCTTATTTGCATAAAATGGACAGAGATCAGCCACCAAGATTAGCCAATAGTGTTCATTCTCAAGAGCTCTGATCATAATCACATGTACATTAGTTTATATATCACACATAGCGTCATAGCGTACGAAATGTTCCTCCTCCTCTTGGACAATGACGAAACCCCTCCCTGGTTGGGGACCAGACAGCTTTCCTGTTGTTAGTTTCACTGTGGTCACAAGTTGTCTGTTAACACTTCCTCTTTGCCTATGTACAAACATATTCTTCATCAGACAGGATAGAATTCTGTTAGTTATAATTCTACTTTAAATGTATACATCATTTAGTCATTATTCATAAAAATCGCATAACATAGAGAAAGATAGAATTATACTCAGTGGCAGAGAATGATGGAACAATTCCGCTTTAAAGAGATTGTCTCACAGATCTGCCACATTAGGATTGGTTTTAGCCAAGATCTGTTGTGGACCAACAACTAACGTAATGTCATCAAGGTGATTCTCGCTGGAGGCACTTGTGGTAATATTGGCCATATTGGCTATTGGGTAATATTGTGATTTTGGCTCTGTGTGGGCGGAATAGTTGTGTGTGTGTGTGTGTGTGTGTGTGTGTGTGTGTGCGAGAGAGAGAACACATCAATCATCTCCCCTCTTTACTTTGCTCTACTGTAGCCCATCTTTTTTGTGAAATAATGAATGTGGCTCTTTAGTAGTGATGGGGGACAAATCCATACAGTTACCATATTGCAACATTATTTTCGGATGATATTATATTGATATTTGACTCTAAGTATTGATTTATAATAACAAATTAAATAAATATATATAGGCCTATATGTACAAAACATTAGGAACACCTGATGTTTGCATGACACACTGACCAGGTGAAAGCTATGATCCCTTATTGATTTCAGCTGTGAAATCCACTTCAATCAGTGTAGATGAAGGGGAGGAGACTGGTTAAAGAAGGATTTTTAAGCATTGAAACTTTTGAGACATGGATTGTGTATGTGTGCTATTCTGAGGGTGAACAGGCATTTAAAAGGATTGAAGTGCCTTTGATCGGGGTATAGTAGTAGGTGCCACGTGCACCGGTTTGAGTGTGTTAAGAACTGCAACGCTGCTGGGTTTTTCACACTCAACAGTTTCCCGTGTGTATGAAGAATGGTCCACCAACCAAAGGATATCCAGCCAAATTGACACAACTGTAGAAAGCATTGGAGTCAACATGGGCCAGCATCCCTGTGGAATTGAAGTTGTACCTAATGTTTATATACACTCAAGTGTATATTCTTTGCTACTGTAGGTAGCGTTAGCTAGTGCTAGTCGGCTGTACCCGCACCGAAACACCAGTTTTTTATCATATAGCTTGTTTGACTGATCAAAACTCGTTTTCTTATTGCTCTCCCTTGTCCCTCTGCAGCGGACATAGTTGAGCAATATGTTTGGAACATCGAATCACAATAAAATTGCAGTATTGAATTGCAATAAATATAGAATTGTGAGAATCGCGATCCATATCGTATCGGATCCTACCGTGATAATATTGCATCATCAGGTCCCTGGTAATTCCCAGTCCTACAGCCAACGGAGGTCTGAATCTGGTCTGTGCTGAGCTTTAAGCTACTGGTATGCATTGTTTTTTCACTTTGCTGTCACTCAGCACCTCTAGCTAGCCAGAAATAACTAGGACAGTTTCACAGGGGGCTGGGGCACCACCATGGGCCTGTAGCAGAAGGAGGCCACTGGCTCAGTCATAACTCACTGTACTGGGACCTGGAGTCTACGGCCCGTAAACTCTCTGTCACCTGCAGCACACCACAGACTGACCCTGGCTGCTGTTCCTCACCACCATAAAATTACTCCTCATGAAGGCATTCATTTCTCTCATACATTTGTGACATCATATTTAGAAAAGTTTGTTGATTTGGGTGTATTAGGCTAGAGTTTGCGACTTCATACTATCTTGTTCTTGATGCTTTCCTAACTAGCGGAAACAAACACAAGCTGTTTGCTCTCTTGCTGCAGTGACAGGTAGAGAGAGACACTGGAGTGATGACTACGCAAATATTCAACACAAATTGCACAAAATAAGACGGGATAATATGTCCCTGTGGATGTCTTTATGATACACTTACGGCAATTCAATCCTACAAATCATGGAATGAAATGTTTAGCGAAATAGTGGAGGAAAATAGACTCTCCAAGGTCTGTAAAATGCTAATTTGGCTAATTAACTGTTCATTCAGACAGATCTTTTTGCCAGCAGCATACCACCCTGCATACCACTGCTGGCTTTCTTCTGAAGCTAAGCAGGGTTGGTCCTGGTCAGTCCCTGGATGAGAGACCAGATGCTGCTGGAAGTAGTGTTGGAGGTCCAGTAGGAGGCACTCTTTCGTCTGGTCTAAAAAATATCCCCAGGCCAGTGATTGGGGACACTGCTCTGTGTAGGGTGCCGTCTTTCGGATGGGTGTCCCGACTCACTGCGGTCATTAAAAATCCCATGGCACTTATCGTAAGAGTAGCGGTGTTAACCCCGGTGTCCTGGCTAAATTCCCAATTTGGCCATCAAACCATCCCGGTTACCTAAAAATCCCCAGGTTACAATTGGCTCATTCATCCCCCTCCTCTTCCCTGTAACTATTCCTGAGGTCGTTGCTGCAAATGAGAATGTGTTCTCAGTCAACTTACCTGGTAAAATAATGGATAAGTAACATTTTGGTGGCTGAAAATGTACAGCTGCAACCATTGAGAAACCTTACAAAGGGCCTGGGCTATGGATAAACTAATGTTGTAACGGTTTTTGTAGGTGGAAGAAGGAGTGGATCAAGGTGCAGCGTGGTAAGTGTTCATGTTGTAAATTTAATCAAAACTGAACACTAAACAAAATAACAACGAGGAATAACGAGATGGAAACAGTTCTGTCAGGTGATACACACAAAACAGAAAACAAAACATAGAATACCCACCCACATCACACCCTGACCAAACTAAAAACAGAAACATACAAAGCAATCTACGGTCAGGGCATGACAGTACCCCCCCCCGGAGGAGCTGCGATGTAGCGAGGGAGTTGGCTCAGTTCTCCTACCTGACTTAGCCACACTCCCTGTGTGCCCCCCAATACATGTTTGGGGCTGCCTCTCTCTGCCTCTCTCTCTCCCTGTTGTGCTGCCGTGCTAACTCCTCATATCGCCACCGCTCGGCTTTAGCTGCCTCCAGCTCTTCCCTGGCGCGGCGATATTTCCCAGCCTGTGCCCAGGGTCCCTTACCGTCCAAAATCTCCTCCCATGTCCAGGAGTCCAGATGTAGGCCTAAAATTAAGCAATAAGGCCCGAGGAGGTGTGGTATATAGCCAATATGCCATGGCTAAGGGCTGTTCTTATGCATGACACAACCCTTAGCTGTGGTATATTGGCCATATATCACAAACCCACGAGGTGCCTTATTGCTATTATAAACTGGATACCAATGTAATTAGAACAGTAAAAATACATTTTCAGGGCTCGAACCACCCAGTTTATAATACACAGTATATCTCTTATACTGCATTCAGATGGTTTACACATAATTCATAACCTTTTTTCCTTTTACAATGCATGGAACCCACATAAACAAAGTGTGTATGACAGGGCTGCTTGTGCTTCTTAGGAACTAATCAATCATTCCAAGTGTCCATGGAATATCGCATTGACAGTTCCCACAAGTCGTAAGAAATGTGTGTCTGTGTGAATAGCTCTGGGGTATGGATTATTGTGTTTATAATTAAACCCAGGCCAGGAAAACATGCCCATTCAGATTTACATTCAATGCCAAATATCTATTCCTGTACAACCCTGTACATGACTCTTGAGGGGTATTGGAGAACCCATTAGTTAAAGACCCAGTGAAGTCAAAAACTTGATTTCCTATCTTTTATATATATTTCCACAGTATGAGGTTGGAATAATACTGTGAAATTGTAAAAAAATATATAATAAAAATGATAATGCCCTTTTAGTGTAAGAGCTGTTTCAAAAGACAGAATGACATTTCAGACTGTTTTGGCTGGAGGGAGATTTGGCCTTTAAATTATTTAATAAACCAATAAGAAAGAGAGTTCCAAACCTCTCTGCCAATAACAGTAACTTTTTCATTTTCCCCTCCCCACTCCAACCACTCCCAGACAGTCCTAGCAAAATTCTTGCTTGAGAAGTAGTTTTTTGCTAAGATGGTATTTATGTTTCTTTTCGACTATTTGAATTGAAAACATTCACAGTAAGGTACTTCATTGTTACCCAGAAATGATTTGATATTGAGATAAAAATGCAGAGGCTTTGTGCGAATCTTCACACCGCCCTGTTGTCTCAACTAGATGTAGATTAATGGAACAATCACTTACTGTACCTCTATCCAAACACCACATAAACATTGAACATACCTACATGCAGCAGAAATAATGTGTGTGCATACAGATGTAGGATCTTAATTTGCCATTAAGGAAATGTAAAACGTGTAGCGTTTAAAAAGGCTTTTGAACTTTTTAATTTCCATTTTGACATTTCAGACTTGATTTCCCCTTACAGAAAATGTAATCCACATTATTTTCCTGCTGTAGCAAACTGGCTCAAATTAAGATCGTACACCTGTATGAGTGTAACTGTGCATGCTTGCTTCCGTGCATACTTGCGTCAATGCATGTATTACTGTAAGTACGTCATCAGCCAACTAAATTATTTATGCATGACTAATGTAGTTAATTATACAGTGGACAGAAAAGTGTTTCTCTCATCAGAATGTGTGATCAAGTAGTGCATATTGAAGCATATTTTCTGCAGGGTGTGTTGTAAACCTGGATCGTGTTCGTTAGGGCAGGCAATGAAAAACGAAACTGAGTGTTTCTTAGTGGAGAACTCCAGGTAGACCCTTTCAGTCCGTTTTCTTCTGTCTGGTGCTTCATGAAATCGACCCTGTGCCCTCCTCCATTAGGTGTGCAAGCTTTTGTTCTGGGCCAGGTTGGGTTGTATTGGGCTGTTATTACTGGGTCTGTGGTATAGGAGATGTGGTAGATATAGCTAAAACAGGCCTATCTGGGCCCTAACCTTCAGCCAGTCACAGGCCTCCTCATATCGGCATTAATTAAATAAATTCAGAGAGCTGTAATCAGAGGAAGGAGTAGCTTCCAGCAACAGCAAGCACTCATTAGTCCGCCTCGTTGTGGCCTCCAAGCATACATCAGCATGTCCTATGTGGGAGTGAGACGACTGTCAGAACCTCTTAGAGTTAATTTAGGTTGCTTAACTGTGCCAGAGTGTATGTAGCAGTCCAAATAATTAACAAAGAAGGGGAGCAATATGTCATATACACATGTTTTCAGGTAACCCTCAATTGCTATTAAACCTGTGTAGTTATACTGTCATTAATAAAGTAACACTATTTTATTAACATATTGCCATGGTAATTTCTTTGTGATAAACAGTTGGCCAGTTTTGGGGGAATCTCAATTACACAGTAGAATATGGTGAGGGTGATTGGTGATTGTGTAATCACCTTATTCAGAAGTAGACAGATAGCCACGCTGGATGTCCTGCCATTTAGCTTGCCACGCACTCAGTTACTTCAAATAGTGTATTGTTCATCTGATTATTTACCTAGTGCTAAAATGGAGCTGTCCAGGGCTGAAGTAGACGGTATTTTACGTTGTTTCACTGTGATTTCACTGTGATTTTCAATCTATCCATAAGGTCATAAAATTTATTATTTTTCTCTTCTAGATCACCCTGATATTGACAACACTCTCACTGTGATCACGAGGGCCACCTATCAATATTTGGCTGTGAGTATCATGGGTTAGAAGGCAAATTAAGATAATTGTATTTGCACATGAGCTGTAATCTTCGATAAGGTGATATCTGTTGGAATGAACTCGCCAGAAGGGTTGCTTAGAGAAGAAGAGAGAGAGAGAGGAAAGAGAGTGGGATACAGAAAGAGCAAGAGAGAGATAGGATTTGTTGAGTGAAGTCCTTGCTTTTTTCCACATCAAGAGGTAGCTGTCACTTTCATTGCTGTGATTGGTCCTGACCTCTTTAACCAGAGACTGTTCACTTGAAACACATCGTCACATGCTGCCTTTCCCTCCGCTCCAACCTCCCTCAGAAAGATCATCATCCCTGTAAAGAAACACATTCTCATGTTTCTTTAATTCACATTGTAGTTGTTGTGTTTTTATTTTATTTGTTTAAATGAATTATTATCTATATTATTATTATCTACATGTTTATTCTTATTATTATCACTGCATTGTTGGAAAGAGCTCTCAAGGGTAGAATTTCACTGTACTGTTTTTAACCTGTTGTATCCTGTGCACGTGGTGAATCAACATTGAAACTTAATCAGTAGGAAGCTGCCTCTAGCCTCCCGTCTCTGCTGTAGGCTATGCCGTGGGCACAGACAGTGGCCTGTCTTTGACTGGTAACAGTATGTCAATAGTTACTGCCAATGTCACAGGGTACCCACTGTCACCTGGCATAGTGCTCTGACCAAGTCTGGGGCGAATCACTGTTAACCAATCAACATAATTTATTCATTAATCTACTAGAGAGTGACTGATCAATTTGTATTTTCTACAGTCTACATCAGTGTGGGGATAGCAGGGTTTTCTTGTGTCAATGCAATTTAGAAGCAACCATATGTTATCCCTGGCATGTTACATGGTTACATAATGTCACAAAAAAATATTACCTTCTTGGAAATATGCATGATCTAATGCATTAGCCGGATATACAGTAGATGGTAACACCACAAGATACTCTAATGTATTCTACAGATCATCATCGATCCTAATTGATGAATGGCTCTAAATCAAATCAAATTTATTTATATAGCCCTTCGTACATCAGCTGATATCTCAAAGTGCTGTACAGAAACCCAGCCTAAAACCCCAAAGAGCAAGCAATGCAGGTGTAGAAGCACGGTGGCTAGGAAAAACTCCCTAGAAAGGCCAAAACCTAGGAAGGAACCTAGAGAGGAACCAGGCTATGAGGGGTGGCCATATGAGGTGTGGCTCTACAACACTACCAATAGAAAGTATATTCTACAGTACGACAGACAGGCGTGGTCAAACCAAGCCATGAATGTGTTGGACTCCATTAGACTATCTTTCAGCATGATAAACCCAGAGAGGCTGGGCTTCCCCAGAGTGCCATCTGTTCTGACATAATGTCCCAGTTGATCACTGAGGCACAGAGAGGAGCCACACTGTGGTGTTGTGAAGAAGGGGAATAGGCGTGGAGATGCGGGGCAGGCCACTGTGTGTGTGTCTGTCTGTCTGTGTGTGTGTGTGTGTGTGTGTGTGTGTGTGTGTGTGTGTGTGTGTGTGTGTGTGTGTGTGTGTGTGTGTGTGTGTGTGTGTGTGTGTGTGTGTGTGTGTGTGTGTGTGTGCGTGCGTGCGTGCGTGCGCACGCATGCCTGGGTGTGTGCTTGTAGAGAGAGAGAGAGATAGGAGCCATGATTTACTATAGGATGGGGCTTTTGTGGGCTAGTCTCCTCTCCAGCAGGCACACACTGCCCTGATTGCCTCTCCCCGTCTCAAGCACTCACCTGATTAATCAGCCATTTCCTTGTGTGATGACAGCCTGGAGCCACAGGGGCCCAGCGAGGGTTAATAAAGCCAAGAGAAGAGCACCTCCTGGGAGAACAGATACTGCCCTCTGCCCACCCCTCTGTCCTTCATACCAGATGAAACACAGGTGGCCCTGTGTGCAGCCTAATCAACATTAACATTGATCAGTTTAACATTTATTGAATGGAAATTGATACCGCAGGGAATAGATATTCATATGTAGGTGGACGCCAGAACGGCTATTGAATATTGTGTTGTAAGTTTGCTTTGTGAATCTGCAATATTATTGACGAGAAGGGTATGCTCAGAACAGACGTTATTTGGAACGGAATAGAAACCCTGGACTTACATTGAATGTGTAGGCCTATTAGGTAATCTATAATATCTTTAATGTTATTGATTTTCTGTTGCTATGGCTCAGGCCAGGCATGTGTACTACCAATTAGATCGTGTTTTACTCTCTCTCTCTCTCTCTCTCTCTCTCTCTCTCTCTCTCTCTCTCTCTCTCTCTCTCTCTCTCTCTCTCTCTCTCTCTCTCTCTCTCTCTCCACCGCACAAAGATTATGCTGATTCAGCATCTGTTCATGTCTCAGTCTTTAAACAAGAGAAGATTCGACATTACTTAGACATTGTACGTGGCTTTAGCTGTTCCTCCCCACATTGTGAAATAACAGTGCTCTAGGTGAAAGGGTTCCCTTCCCTTTCACCGTGCCAGATTCAAAGTGGGCCAACCACAGCTGGAAGGCACCTCGTTTCGTTTGGCAGCTCAGTGCTGTATGAGAGAGAGAGAGATTCTGCAGTCACAGCCCAGTGGCGTCTCCTCAACCCCCCCACTTCCCATCCAACACCAACCCCTCTCCGTTTCCCCTCTGTTCTGTCTGCCCACTCCCTTCCCTTCGCCTACAAGCTGTTGGCTTGATGAACACTTATTGGGTATTCCTTTAAGAGACTGGGGAGAGATTGTCAAACTGCAGAATTGGAGACATCACAGACATAGTAGTATTATTAAGGGAGGGAAACCACTGGTGCTTCACTTGATTAATGGGGGGCATACATCTCAAATCAAAATCAAATCAAATTTTATTTGTCACATACACATGGTTAGCAGATGTTAATGCAAGTGTAGCGAAATGCTTGTGCTTCTAGTTCCGACAATGCAATAATAACCAACAAGTAATCTACCTTATAGACACAAGTGTAAGGGGATAAAGAATATGTACATAAAGATATATGAATGAGTGATGGTACAGAGTGGCATAGGCAAGATACAGTAGATGGTATTGAGTACAGTATATACGTATGAGATGAGTATGTAAACAAAGTGGCATAGTTAAAGTGGCTAGTGATATCTGTGCATGCGTGCATGTGTGTGTGTGCACTGTGCATGCACGTGTGTAGGTATCAACTTGTTTATGTGTATAGTCCATGATATAGCTGCACAAGCTGCTTATCTTTGTTTTTAATTATCCAGCATTGTTGTTCAATGAGGATTTGTTCCTCTCCTGTGCTCTTTTTTTTGTCTCACTGTTCAGCAGTTTATTGAGAACTATTACTGCTACTATCTCTATGAATGTCTCTCAGTATCATCACTGTGTATAATAATTAGGAGTAGTAGTAGCAGTAGTAGTAGTAGTAGCAGTAGTAATTGTAGTAGCAGTAGTAGTAGTAGTAGTAGTAGTAGCAGTAGTAGTACTAGTAGCAGTAGTAGTACTAGTAGCAGTAGTAGTAGTAGTAGTAGTAGTAGTAGTAGTAGTAGTAGCAGCAGCAGCAGCAGTAGCAGTAGTAGTAGTAGTAGTAGTAGTAGCAGTAGTAGTAGCAGTAGCAGTAGTAGTAGTAGTAGCAGTAGTAGTAGTAGTAGCAGCAGGAGTAGTAGTATCAGTAGCAGTAGTAGTAGTAATAGCAGCAGCAACAACAGTATAAGTTATATTCAACTAATCTAAAGAAGGACAGTTTTATTGCTTCTTTAATCAGAACAGTAGTTTTCAGCTGTGCTAACATAATTGCAAAAGGGTTTTCTAATGATCAACTAGCCTTTTTAAATGATAAACTTGGATTAGCTAACACAACGTGTCATTGGAACACAGGAGTGATGGTTGCTGATAATGGGCCTCTGTACGCCTATGTAGATATTCCATTAAAGATCAGCCGTTTCCAGCAACAATAGTCATTTACAACATTAACAATGTCTACACTGTATTTCGGATCAATTTGATGTTATTTTAATGGGAAAAAAATGTGCTTTTCTTTCAAAAACAGGGACATTGCTAAGGGACCCCAAACTTTTGAACGGTAGTGTACATGGATTAACACTTCACGGCAGACTGGAACCATTTAACTCTGTTTTGTTTGTAGCTACAATTTGTTTGGTCAGCGTTGTGCCAAGTCACTCCGGTTCACACTGACCATGGCGTGTGCAGAAAGTAGCCAATCACTTTTTCTATGTTGATAGTGCCCTGCTAAATTCAGGGCATCAATGTTGTTGAGAAAAATAGCAAAACTTTTGTAGTTCTTGATGGCTAACATTATATCTTTCAAAAACAGCATGGTAGAAAGGCCTGTCAACACATAGTGAACAGCTCATGTTATAGACAGAAGCATGCTACATGGCAGACCAATCCAAACTCATCTCCCGGCATGTCCAGCCCATCCATTATCTCAGCCGACTTTTTCCGTGGCTAAACCAACCAGGCTTGTAATTGAACCATTTTATTCATATTTATGGATGGAATACACGTTTGTTATTAAGGCACATGAAAGTTTCTGTTCCAGAAGCTATTTCTGCATTTTGATATAAAATAAATGTTCACGTTCAAATGCTGCTCCTGTGAAGTAGTGACGTGTGACATATGCCTAGTTTTTTGAAACAAGTCACAAATGTGACACGAATCAATACAGTGTTGATACTGAGTCAGCCCTGCATTTTAGGCCACTGTGTCATAAGATACTGGATCTGTAGCGGCTGTTGTCGGGAGAGGGAGAAGACCAAGGTGCAGCGTGGTAAGTATTCATAATACTTTTAATAAATACGAATACTTGAACCAAAAACACGACAAACGAACAGTTCTGCAAGGTGCAATATACAAAACAGAAAACATCTACCCACAAACACAGGTGGGAACAGGCTACCCAAGTATGGTTCTCAATCAGAGACAACGATAGACAGCTGCCTCTGATTGGGAACCATACCAGGCCAAACACAGAAATACAAAACATAGAACAAAACATAGAATGCCCACCCCAACTCACGCCCTGACCAAACCAAAATAGAGACATAAAAAAGGAACTAGGGTCAGGACGTGACAGGATCACTTTCAGGTAAGTTTAGAGCCATTGCTTTAGAACTTTAGACTTACTACACTGTCATTTCAAGTACCATTTGTGACAACCAGTAAGAGATAGTTAAGATAGAACAAACATTGTAAAATGCATACAGTACTTTTGCTTCTGAACCAACAAAAATATCTTCAGAGTAGGAGATATCTGTTCCATTTCAGTCATTCTAGTACATGGCAAATGCTGTGACAGAGTCAGTGAATTGACTTTTAAAATGATTGGATATTTTCCAAGCTCCAGCCGGGTCACCTGTGATTACGAGTCAGTATTTGACGTCTATCCATGTCTGAGGACATCGGGAGATGACGTGGAAACCGGCGACTAGGGGCAACAGTGCTCACTGCCACCTTTAAGTAGGTTTTGGTTTTGCTAGGATGTTGTGGACGGGGATGGCAGATGGGTTTTAACATCTGCCTCTGATTCCAAAGATTGCAAGTTAAAAATCCATCGATAGAAAGTCGTTTTTAAACGTTTCATTTGAAGCCTCTTCCAAACCGTAGCCCTTACCTTAACCATTCTGCATTGATGCCTAATCCTACGATTTTGGAGTTAAGGCCTAAACTGAACCTTAAACACAATTTGCAACAACTTCAACATTTGACGTTTGAGAAACATGGATGAACATCTGATTCTGACGTGAGACTGTGAGAGCTAGTTGCCAAACCAGGCACAGTAATCATCCATTAAACATGTAATCAATTGAAACTACAATTGACAGGTATGGCAGGAGCAAAAAACAAATAACACTTGTTCTTGTTTCTCCAGGCCTGGGTTGTGAAATTGCTAAAGGCCATCCCTCTTTCTTTCATTCCTACTAATTGAGGCCTTATTGATTTCATTTAGGAGTGCTCATCGCTGTCCTCTAGGAGGCAGCTTCACTAACGGGAAGATGATCATTTTCTGCAACACTATAAAAAGCTCAGAGGACTCTGAATTGTCTGGCTCAGCAAAGGTCCCAATAGTACAGAGAGAGCATGATAGAAACATGCTGCAGTACAGACAAATACATTTATTGTGCCAATTCCAAGACGACCCAAATTAAGATCTGAAGGGGTAAGCTAAGAAAATAAATCCATGAGAAAGCTATAGTGTGCTTGCAATGTTTTCTCATTTAATTTCAGCACTACCTCCATCTTTAATGTCCTGTAGGTTTTTCTGCATCTATAAAATTACTTCTGCTGTTGTGATTGTTGTTATGACTACATCAACTATTACTTCTACTTTACATTGGAGGCTGCTGAGGGAAGGACGGCTCATAATAATGTCTGGAATGGAGTCAATGGCGTGGTATCAACCACATCAAAGACGTGGTTTACATGTGTTTGATACCATTCCATTGACACCATTCCAGCCATTAGTATGAGCCGTCCTCCCCTCAGCAGCCTCCACTGTGACATCATTACATCAATGATCTTGTAGAGCCTCTCTACTGCTGCTGCCACGGTGATTTCCGTGATCCATCTTGGCTGTTGCCACAGCGGTCAGAAGTGGTGTTGGAAAGAAAGGTTTGCTTAGTAAGACCAACTGCTGATTCACAGCTTCTGTCAATCTCCTTATAGCTACTTGTGAGATGCCAGTTGGATTTGAGCCCTTACAGCAATTCTTAAGTACAATTAAGTATAAATTGTTCCATGTAACGTTATTCATGACAATAATATTTCTGCTGCAAAGACATTAGTGAGTGTTTATGTGCGTGTGTGTGCCTTCGTGTGTGTGTGTATGTGTTTGTGTGTGCTTATTTTATGCACACGTGTGTGTGCATGTGAGCCTAGTGAGCATTTGAAAGAGAATCTCTCAGCAGTCACTCCTTCAGTGTCAAACTACCTCTTCTGGCTACAGTGTGTGTGCCACACAATGGGGTCTCTCCTCTCTCATTTCTCTATTTTTTCCTAAGCTCTCTCACTCTACTCTACATCCCTTTCTACTTCCTTTTCCTCTACCCATCTGCTGTTCTACTCTCATCCTGTTCTCATGTTGTCTCTTTTCTCCTCTCCTTTTCCTTCCCTGACACATATTTTACAGCTGAACTCTCTATCGTTCCCTGAGATAGACTCTGTACAGTTCCCAGAGGTGCTAGTCTTCGGTGAGGTTTGTTTGAAGTACCGCTAGGTTCTTGATGTGGGATTGACAGTATTGCATATGAATTCTCTCGGGTTGCCCTTCAGTGTTGGAGCAGGGCGGCAGAGAGGAGTGCTGCATACAGCACAGTGTGAGCAGCATCACAAATCAGGAGGCTGAGAGAGTGAGAGCGCTGGAGTGGGGGGAGGATGGAGGGAGGGGGAAGATGGAGTGGGGGGAGGATGGAGGGAGGGGATGGATAGAGGGAGGGGGAGGATGGAGGGACGGGGAGGATGAAGGGGAGGATAGAGGAAGGGGGTGGAAGATGCGGGGGAGAGAAGAGATGGAAAGGGGAGGGGGATCCACTCTGGGGGGAGTGAAAAAGGGAGAGAGTGGAAAGAGGGAGAGGAGGAGGGGATTGAGAGAATGAAGGGTCATGTGAGAGAGAATGTGTGTGTTTGTACGTTCATGTGTGTGTGGGTAAAGGAGAGTGAGTACTGCTGCAGTGGGAACAGTGAGAGGAGGACTGCAGTTTCTTGGGCTTATGGGCGAGCGAATCGAGGGACGTTATTAAGGCACTGTTACATTAACCCTTAAGTGCCTCTCTGGTGAATGGGTTGGCCCGTCCATTGTGGATAATAGGATCAAGGAGATTGCTCTGGTAAGGGTGTATTCCAACTATTTTTGCCTCCCTGGCTTTAACTCCTTATGGAATATAGGGGGAGACTTTATGCATAGATAGGAGGAGCTAAATGTTGCTGTCCGGTGCTGAAGTGCAGAAACTACGCTGTAGGCTGGGGGAACTGAGTTGGTGCTGGTTAAGGCTGCACTGTGACTTGATTGATCTCATCTCTACTTGTATTGCACAGATGGATAATCTTAAGTGGGACAGGTAATGTGTATGCTTCGCTTTGCATGTTATTTTCGAGTGCATACTGTGCAAACTTTTGTGACAAGCTTGATGATCATTTATGGTAAGATTAATCATCTTGGGACATTTGTAGATTTTGAAAGATTGTTTTCTTGATTTTGAAAGATTGTTTCATGATAAGGTGTGAGATGTGCTTTTGTACTGTGTTTGGGACCTGAGAACACAGTCATTTGCTTTGGGGTCTTTGCAGGAGCACTATGGTGAGTATACAATAGGTCACTCTCATTGATAATGTCTAATTTAGCCTAGGTGGCTCGGTTTGTAGTGTAGTGGAGTAGCTACCTTTATTTTCCTGGAGTACGTCCAGGAGGCAGCCCTTCTGACAGCTGCTCTGTTTACCCCACCAGCTTCTATTAACACCTCACCCTGTCCTGCACTGTCAGGAACCACGACGTGGTGCAGCCACAAACACATGGCACCCCACCTAACAAACACCAGCCTGTACCTGCTCGATATCAATCAAATCAATCACATTTATTTATAAAGCCCTTTTTACATCAGCAGATGTCACAAAGGAGTTATACAGAAAACCAGCCTAAAACCCCAACCAGCAAGCAATGTAGATGCGACTTAGCGTGATGGCTAGGAAAAACTCCCTACGAAGGCAGGAACCTAGGGAGGGACTTAGAGAGGAACCAGGCTCTGAGGCGGCCAGTCCCCTTCTGATGTTCAAACGTTCATAGATGACCAGCAGGGTGAAATAATAATCACAGTGGTTATAGAGGGTGCAACAGGTCAGCACCTCAGGAGTAAATGTCAGTTGACTTTTCATTGCCAAGCATTCAGATGTTGAGACAGCAGGTGCGGTCAGTCAGGAGTCGTCCGGTCAGGTAGTCCTGAGGCATGGTCCTAGGGCTCAGGTCCTCCGAGAGGGGAGGGAGAGAGAGAGAATTTTAGAGAGCATACTTAAATTCACACAGGACACCAGATAAGACAGGAGAATTACACTAGCCCCCCGGCTCATAGACCATTGCAGCATAGATACTGGAGGCTGAGACAGGGGGTGTCGGGGGACACTGTGGCCCCGTCTGACAATACCCCCGGACAGTGCCAACCAGACAGGACATAACCCCACCCACTTTGCCAAAGCACAGCCAACACACAACTAGAGAGATATCAACAGACCACCAACTTACTACCCTGAGACAAGGCTGAGTACAGCCCACAAAGATCTCCTCCACTGCACGAGCCCGAGGGTGCACAAGACCAGACAGGAAGATCACGTTAGTGACCCAACCCACTCAACTTGATTATAGCGTAAAAAAAGCCAGGCATGCCAAGACGCACCCCTTCTAGTGACAGCATGGAAGAGCACTATTAAGTCAGTGACTCAACCCCTGCAACAGGGTCAGAGGCAGAGAATTCGAGTGGATAGAGGGGAACCGACCAGGCAAAGACAGCAAGGGTGGTTCATCATTCCAGTGCCTTGCCGTTCACCTTGGGCCAGACTATGCTCAACCATAGAACTTACTGAAGAGATGAGTCTTCAGTAAAGAGTTAAAGGTTGAGACCGAGCCTGCGTCTCTCACATGCAGACTATTCCATAAAAATGTAGCTATGTAGGAGAAAGCCCTGCCACCAGCTGTTTGCTTAGAAATTCTGGGGACAATACCAAGGGCTGCGTCTTGTGACTTAGGAGCAAGTCCATGTAATGCTTTGTAGGTTAGCAGTAAAACTTTGAAATCAGCCCTAGCCTTAACAGGAAGTCGGTGTAGAGAGGCTAGCACTGGAGTAAATTGATCAAATTCTTGTCAATATTCTAGCAGCCGTATTTAGCACTGAAGTTTATTTAGTGCTTTATCCTTCACAGTTTAATTTGAGACAACTTTACAACCATCAAGATTAATTGTCAAATCAAACAGCAGATCTCTTTGTTTCTTGGGATCTAGAACTAGCATCTCTGTTTTGTCCGAGTTTAAAAGTAAAACATGCTGCCATCCTCTTCCTTATGTCTGAAACACAGGCTTCCAGGGTTGGCCATTTTGGGTCTTCTCCATGTTTAATCTAAATGTACAGCTGTGTGTCGTCCACATAGCAGTGAAAGTTGACATTGTGAAAGACATCACCAAGAGATAGAATATATAGTGAAAACTATAATGGTCCTAAAACAGAACCTTGAGGAACACCGAAACTTGTCAGAAGACAAACCATCCACAGAGACAAACTGATATCTTTCCGACAGATAAGGTCTAAACCAGGCAATACTGGGGTAGGAGCCTAGGTGGCACCCTGTAGTCTTCCCTCAGGGGTCTGTGTAAGCTAGGACAGGACAAAGAAGGAGCAGATAAAACAGAGGTTGACAGATACGCTGAGAAGTATGGAGAGGGGAAACTGGAGAGAGGCCATGGGGGTTTTATGAAGAGCTACAGGATGCACTTTTTTACGATATGTCTTGTGCGCCGTGTAGCTAGAGCAGGCAGGCTGGCAGGCAGAGCTGTGAGGGGACAGTTCCAAGGACATGGCTATCTTGGGCTGGTCACTTCCCACCTCAACAGTGCTGCTGGGTCTCATTGTTGGGCTCTGCTCCAGGACAGTACACTGATGTAGTTATGCACCAGAACAAAGGATCTTGATGATTTCATACAGCTTTCTCGAATGAAAATAAAAAACGTCTTTGAATCAGGATACATGTTTTTATCGGTAGCTTTATATCTCATTGAGATGAGAGCCATAAATGCACATTTTTATTGTATGGAATTTAAATAAAGCAACAAGTGTAAGCATTTCCGCCATTCCATCGGAAGTAGAAGTGAAGTGTCTTAGATTAGTCTTTGCCTCTCAACAGACTATGCGTCCTGAAGTGACTTCCTAAAATGCAAACCAACCAACTACGTTGATCCTGTCCCTGGAGACATTGGCCATGTCCAAGAAGATGAAAACTGTAATGTATCATAGATAAATTGTGACTGACTGATCCAAAAAATAATAATGAGTAGTTATTTATGATGCAAGGTTCTTTGTAGATCAGTCAGTAGGCAGTCACCTGCAAGTCCAGAGTCTCTGTCACTGCTTTTCAACCGCTCACTCCCAGCCAATACATTTCAGGAGTGGGGGTGGAGTGGTCACATGACTATCAGTCTTGTACTCAGATGAAAACAAATGAGCATGTCTGTGTTTGGGGGGGAAAGCACCCCCATGGACTGAAACCAATCATTGACTGAAATCTTTCCCATCAGTAAAACAACACCCACCACATTCTTATTGTGGTTAACAACTGCTTTAAAATGACCTACATTGCTGACTGTTGATGTTAGAAGATAACTCTCAAAACTGTGTCATTTTTCAGCCTCCAAAACATTCAGGCAGGCTCATTCGGGCCTTTTTACTCCCATAGCTCAGCCTGCCAAATCCCTTAGTGACTACATCCAGATAGTTTGTCTCGGTGTCTGCTCATGTCCAGCAGCTGATGAATTGACAGCTGGTGTCCCACTAAAAGAAATGTAGAAAAAAGTCTAATTTGAACTATTCTGTGTCCTGTCCCCCTATCTCACAGTAGACACACCATGTCCACTGCGCTCCTGCCATTTCTATTTGCTGATGTTTTGCCATATTCATATTTGTAAAGAGACAGTCCAATACTGTGAAATACCTTTCACACACAGACAAAAATCCCACGATTTTAATATCCCACCTTCTTTTACCTGCTTTTTTTTATGTTTCTGAAAGGTGTAGGGGGTAAAAAATGTGGTATATTAAATCCCACCTCAAGACCTAGTCATATAACCTGCATTTTCACAGATCCTGTAACAAAAATACAGGTATCGGGTCTGTGTGAATGGTTCTTCAGTGACAGTTGTCAGATACACTACATGACCACACCTGCTCGTCGACCATCTCATTCCAAAATCATGGGCATTAATATGGAGTTGGTCTCCCCTTTGCAGCTATAACAGCCTCCAATCTTCTGGGTAGACTTACCACTAGATGTTGGAGCATTGCTGTGGGGACTTGCTTCCATTCAGCCGCAACAGCATTAGTGAGGCCGGGCACTGATGTTGGGCGATTAGGCCTGGCTCGCAGTCGGTGTTCCAATTCATCCCAAAGGTGTTCGATGGGGTTGAAGTCAGGGCTCTGTGCAGGCCAGTCAAGTTCTTCCACACCGATCTCGACAAACCATTTCTGTATAGACCTCGCTTTGTGCACGGTGGCATTGTCATGCTAAAACAGGAAAGGGCCTTCCCCAAACTGTTGCCACAATGTTGACGCACAGAATTGTCTAGAATGTAATTGCATGCTTTAGAGTTAAGATTTCTCTTCACTGGGAAATCCTAAGGGGCCTAGCCCGAACCATGAAAAACAGTCCTAGAACATTATTCCTCCTCCACCAAACTTTACAGTTGGCACTATGCATTCGGGCAGCTCTCACTCTCCAGGCATCCCTCAAACCCAGATTCATCCATCCGACTGGCAGATGGTGAAGCGTGATTCATCACTCCAGAGAACGTTTCCACTGCTCTAGAGTCCAATGGTAGCGAGCTTTACACCACTCCAGCCGACGCTTGGCATTGCGCATTATGATCTTAGGTTTGTATCCGGATGCTCGGTCATGGAAATCAATTTCATGAAGCTCCTGACGAACAATTATTGTGCTGATGTTGCTTCCAGAGGCAGTTTGCATCTTGGGAGTGAGTGTTGAAACTGAGAACAGACGATTTTTATGAACTACGCCCTTCAGCACTCGGCGGTCCCGTTCTGTGAGCTTGTTTGGTCTACCACTTCACAGCTGAGCCGTTGTTGCTCCACTACGTTTCCACTTCACAATAACAACACTTACAGTTGACCGGGGCAGCTCCAGCTGGGAAGACATTTGACAAACTGACTGTTGGAAAGATGGCATCCTATAATGGTGCCACGTTGAAAGTCACTGAGCTAGAATCCACTCATTTGAAGGGGTGTCCACATACTTTTGTATATATATAAATCGAGTGCATTCTGAAAGTATTCAAACCCCTTCCCCTTTTCCACATTTTATGTTAACAGCTTTATTCTAAAATGGATTAAATAAAACATGTTCCTCATCAATCTACACACAATACCCCATAATGACAAAGAAAAAATAGGTTTTTAGAAATGTTAGCAAATGTATGAAAATGTATGAACATAAATATCTTATTTCATAAGTATTCAGACCCTTTGTTATGGGACTCGAAATTGAGCTCTGGTCCATCCTGTTTCCATGGAACATCCTTTAGATGTTTCTACAACTTGATTGGAGTCCACCTGTGGTACATTCAATTGATTGGACATGATTTGGAAAGGCACACACCTCTCTATATAATTTCCCACAGTTCGCAGTGCACGTCATTGCAAAAACCAAGCCATGAGGTCAAAGGAATTGTCCGTAGAGCTCCGGGACAGGATTGTGTCGAGGCACAGATCTGGGGAAGGGCACCAAAAAATGTCTGCAGCATTGAAGGTCCTCAAAAACACAGTGTCCTCCATCATTATTAAATGGAAGAAGTTTGGAACCATCAAGACTCTTCCTAGAGCTGGCCGTCTGGCCAAACTGAGCAATCAGGGGAGAAGGGCCTTGGTCAGGGAGGTGACCAAGAACCTGATGTTCCCTCTGACAGAGCTCCAGAGTTCCTCTGTGGAGATGGGAGAACCTTCAAGAAGGGCAACCATCTCTGCAGCACTCCACTAATCAGACCTTGGCCAGACGGAAGCCACTCCTCAGTAAAAGGCACATGACAGCCCGCTTGCAGTTTGCCAAAAGGCACATAAAAGACTCTCAGACCATGAGAAACAAGATTCTCTGGTCTGATGAAACCGAGATTGAGCGTCACACATCTGGAGGAAACCTGGCACCATCTTTGCGGTGAAGGGTGGTGAGTCAGCATCATGCTGTGGGGATGCTTTTCAGCTTCAGGGACTGAGAGACTAGTCAGGTTCCAGGAAAAGAGGAAAAGAGCAAAGTACAGAGAGATCCTTGATAATAACCTGCTCCAGAGCGCTCAGGACTTTGGACTGGGGCGAAGGTTCACCTTCCAAAAGGACAATGACCCAAAGCACACAGCCAAGACAATGCAGGAGTGGCTTTGGGACAAGTCTCTGAATGTCCTTGAGTGGCCCAGCCAGAGTGGCCCAGCCAGACATGAACTTGATCGAACATCTCTGGAGAGACCTGAAAATAGCTGTGCAGCAATGTTCCCCATCCAGCCTGACAGAGCTTGAGAGGATCTGCAGAGATAAATGGGAGAAACTCCCCAATTACAGGTGTGCCAAGCTTATAGCGTCATACCCAAGAAGATTCGAGGCTGTAGTCACACCCAAATGTGCTTCAATAAAGTACTGAGTAAAAGGTCTGAATACTTAAGTACAGTGCCTTGCGAAAGTATTCGGCCCCCTTGAACTTTGCGACCTTTTGCCACATTTCAGGCTTCAAACATAAAGATATAAAACTGTATTTTTTTGTGAAGAATCAACAACAAGTGGGACACAATCATGAAGTGGAACGACATTTATTGGATATTTCAAACTTTTTTAACAAATCAAAAACGGAAAAATTGGGCGTGCAAAATTATTCAGCCCCCTTAAGTTAATACTTTGTAGCGCCACATTTGGCTGCGATTACAGCTGTAAGTCGCTTGGGGTATGTCTCTATCAGTTTTGCACATCGAGAGACAAACATTTTTTCCCATTCCTCCTTGCAAAACAGCTCGAGCTCAGTGAGGTTGGATGGAGAGCATTTGTGAACAGCAGTTTTCAGTTCTTTCCACAGATTCTCGATTGGATTCAGGTCTGGACTTTGACTTGGCCATTCTAACACCTGGATATGTTTATTTTTGAACCATTCCATTGTAGATTTTGCTTTATGTTTTGGATCATTGTCTTGTTGGAAGACAAATCTCCATCCCAGTCTCAGGTCTTTTGCAGACTCCATCAGGTTTTCTTCCAGAATGGTCCTGTATTTGGCTCCATCCATCTTCCCATCAATTTTAACCATCTTCCCTGTCCCTGCTGAAGAAAAGCAGGCCCAAACCATGATGCTGCCACCACCATGTTTGACAGTGGGGATGGTGTGTTCAGGGTGATGAGCTGTGTTGCTTTTACGCCAAACGTTATGTTTTGCATTGTTGTCAAAAAAAAAAGTTCCATTTTGGTTTCATCTGACCAGAGCACCTTCTTCCACATGTTTGGTGTGTCTCCCAGGTGGCTTGTGGCAAACTTTAAACGACACTTTTTATGGATATCTTTAAGAAATGGCTTTCTTCTTGCCACTCTTCCATAAAGGCCAGATTTGTGCAATATACGACTGATTGTTGTCAAATGGACAGAGTCTCCCACCTCAGCTGTAGATCTCTGCAGTTCATCCAGAGTGATCATGGGCCTCTTGGCTGCATCTCTGATCAGTCTTCTCCTTGTATGAGCTGAAAGTTTAGAGGGATGGCCAGGTCTTGGTAGATTTGCAGTGGTCTGATACTCCTTCCATTTCAATATTATCGCTTGCACAGTGCTCCTTGGGATGTTTAAAGCTTGGGAAATCTTTTTGTATCCAAATCCGGCTTTAAACTTCTTCACAACAGTATCTCGGACCTGCCTGGTGTGTTCCTTGTTCTTCATGATGCTCTCTGCGCTTTTAACGGACCTCTGAGACTATCACAGTGCAGGTGCATTTATACGGAGACTTGATTACACACAGGTGGATTGTATTTATCATCATTAGTCATTTAGGTCAACATTGGATCATTCAGAGATCCTCACTGAACTTCTGGAGAGAGTTTGCTGCACTGAAAGTAAAGGGGCTGAATAATTTTGCACGCCCAATTTTTCAGTTTTTGATTTGTTAAAAAAGTTTGAAATATCCAATAAATGTCGTTCCACTTCATGATTGTGTCCCACTTGTTGTTGATTCTTCACAAAAGGTCGCAAAGTTCAAGGGGGCCGAATTCAGTTTTTGAATTGGCAAACATTTCTAAAAAAACATTTTTTGCTTTGTCATTATGAGGTATTGTGTGTAGATTAATGAGGGGAATTTATTTAAAAAAATCTATTTTAGAATACGGCTGTAATATAACAAAATGTGGAAAAAGTCAAGGGGTCTGAATACTTTCCGAATTCACTGTAGAGGACTTGCTGCTTCCTTAATAGTTTCCTGGGTGGAATTAATCATTATTTTCATATGTTTTGGTGAGTGATTTTCTATTTTGTATGTTGGTTACTGTGTGTAATTGAGTTTTAATGCATACTTCCTCATTCTTCATGTTTCCAGTGCATTGTTTCAGTCTTCAGGCCAATGTGCAGTCGGTTCATTAGGTATAGACCTGTTTGTTATGAGAAACAAGGGATAATACCATCCTCCCGTCACCACAGCTCTAATACTGCACGAATGACTAGCTACAGTAAGCATATCATGGGAACAAAAATCAAAGCCACAAAGCAGGCTGAATTATAACCCTCCCAATTTAGTTTTCTCTTTGAACTTGGAATATTTTAGTTGATTCGAGACTAAATCATGTTTTTCAAAGGCTGAACCCAGAGCATGCATTTAAATTTTGTTCTCAACTATGCTGATTACAAAGCAACTATGGGTCTATGATTAGCTGTTATGCTATGATTACTGTCACTCTTTCCTCTGATACATCAACCCAACAACACTAACAAATATGATTTCTCAGCTGGCAACTGTGTCACGCAGGCCAGGTGAGTGAGAGAGAGTGAGAGTGAGAGTGAGAGTGAGAGTGAGAGTGAGAGTGAGAGAGAGAGAGAGAGAGAGAGAGAGAGAGAGCTGGCCTTGTGGTGTTGCGCTGAATGCCAGGCAGACGTTTGGAGAGAGTGGCAGGTCCAGGCCCTGCCATCAGTCCCAGCCTTCCTCAACCGCCCTGCTGCTGATAAGGCATTTTCAACAGTTTTTTTTTTATCTGCAAAGGTGAGAGATAAGCCCCATGCCACTTTTAGATGCTGTTTTCTCCACCGCTTGGTAGCAAATAGCTCTGGGTTGTCCTCCAGAAGTAACTGGGATTGAAAGTAAGTCGTAGAAGTACTAAAGGGAACTGAGTATATGTTAATAAGATTGTTAGAGTTTTCCAAAAATAGTTTAAAATCATAATATCTCCTCATAGCAAGCAATATGTTCACATAAAATGGCTTTCATGTCAGGGCCTCATCAGATATCCTTTAGTAAACGTGAGACTACATCTGACACAGAAACCTTTAGTTATCATTGCAGGAGCCTCCATTGTATTTGTCCTCCATTTTGAAACGAGAGGCTGTTGGGATCCCAATAGATGTCGTCCTATCTGCATTGCTGCAGAAACACGTCTCTTTCTCTGTTTTCACTACAGCTTCACATGCAGATTGGCTCACTATCTCTGTGGCAGTATGATTAATCGGCCTATCTAGGGACAGGCTGGGGTATGAGGTTGGGTAGGGTGGAGAGAGAGAGAGCCTAGCTGTAAATGATCCCAGGCCTCATTGGACATTCAAACAGCAACCCTGTCGCCAAGCCTTCTGAAGGATCCCTCAGATAACAGCTGAGTCACAATCAGCTGCAGGTAGGAGTTAGCTACCATTGTTTTATCCATGGTTTATCCACCCGGTTTGTAAATCTTCCCTTTAGGACTGTCAGGGCACAATGTTACACGTTAGAGAAATACTTTTCTTTGGTTCAGTTCACCCAGATCATCCACAAGGCTTTTCCTTTCCTTTGACATCCTTATCCTGAGCTCTTAGGACAGAATCCATTCCTTTATTGGGTTTTCCGATATTCTTGAAATGATTTTGTGACAATTAAAATGGAAGTGACATGAGGGAATTAAATTATACAAGCTATCCACTGTGACAAGACTTGACATGAAGTGGATTGCACTGTATTGCAAGTTGATTGATCTCTAGTTGGACTGTCAGGTGTCCACAATACATTTCACAGCAGAGGTTTGCATAAGTGTGTGTGGGTGTGTGTGCAATTAACTGTACATGTATGTGTAGTGTGTGTGTGTGTATCTGTTTGTATGTGTATGCTGTGCATGTGTGACTCACTCCATATCACTGTAAATGTCCTCTCCTGGGGAACTGCTCAAGCAGTACTGATGACAAAGTAATGGCAATCAATTCCTGTGTGAATGTGCAACTGTCACCCTCCCTTGCTATATGTCATTAAGCAGGAGAGACCCCTGTCTGTACAGGAATGGGAGAGTTGTCGATGGGGAAGAATATTCTTACCTACTGTAGGCATTGGTGTGGACACCTGATAAGCTGAAACCTTTCCAGACCACTCCTGGTGCATTACTGTACGTCTTCTTGCTATCAAATGTTTGGCTAATGTCCAGCGATTATATTCTCCATTTCATATCTTTCAGAGTTAAGATCACAACCCAATGACATGTTGTAATTCCTGATTCTTAAACCACTCTTGAATCCTTGGAATCTGAGGTGGTCTTGGGTTTGATGACACAGGGCTTGTACCCCGATGAGTCAGCTGGATACTGCCGCTCAATGACTGTTCATATAATTACTTCAATTAATTAAAGGATATTACAGTTCCCTGACTGCAGAATTAGACGCTACTAGACTATTGGGGGCATTCAGTGTGGCACAAGCCCAGAAGGCTGCAGGTCAGAGTCAAACTGCAGTACACCAGTTTTATCTTATCTTGATTATCTTGGTCAGGTGCTGCAAAGAAGGACATAGAAAAACTGCAGCTGGCCCAGAAGAGAGCAGCACGTCTTGCACTTGACTGTAATCAGAGGGCTAATATCAATACTATGCAGCCAGTCTCTCTTGGCTAAGAGTAGAGGAGAGACTGACTGCATCACTTAATGTGTTGAAAATTCCAAATTGTTTGCAAAGTCAACATACACACAGCTCTGATACACATACTTACCCCACCAGACAAGCCACCAGCCACCAGTCTTTTTACAGTCCCCAAATCCAGAACAAATTCAAGAAAAACGGTACAGTGTTATATACAGCCGTTACTGCATGGAACTCCCTTCCATCTCAGATTGCTCAAGTGAAGAGCAACTTAGTTAGAAAAACAAATAAAGCAACAATTCACGGCACAACGCCTCTCCCCTATTTGACCTGAATATTTGGTGTATATGTACTGATATGCAGGCTATGTGTGACGTTTTGAATGTATACTGTTCTCTCCTTGAGGTGTTCTTGTCTATTAATGTTCTGTATTATGTCATTGCTTCATGTTTTTTTTTGTGGACCCGGGGAAGAGTAGCTGGGGATCCTAATAAAATACCACCTAAAATATAGATTGAGCTAAAACCTGCTGTGACAGTGACTGTTGTTTTCTGCATGATGGTTGTTGGCTGTGTTAGTAAAAAAGCTACTGTCTGAAGTTCTGAGGTTTATTTAGATGACATTCGCTTAAAATATGATTGATTATTGGAGACTGAGAAATTGATGCTGCAGATTAACTGACTACAGATACTGTGTAGGAGGTTGCAGCTAAAAATACTGTCAAAGAAAATAGGGCATGTGATATGTGAGATGATTGCCTGTGAGGATGTCTCTCTCTGGCAGATAACACTTCAAATACAACCTTTAGACATTATCCACCAAACATAGCGGACATTCATTAAATTGTGCTTTGTGACATACAGTATTCAGCAGCCAACAGTCTTTGAAAGATACTCCAACCCAGATTAAGTACCACAGTGTAGTTTTCTACTGTCTATTTTACTGATATCAGGAATGACTACACTCAACAACAACCAAATAACGTAATTTTCGAAGCCAGTCAGTTAGTCCAGATCAGCCTCTCCGTCTCTTTCCACTCTCAGATGGTAAATAAGCAGAAAAGCAGCAGCCGTTCTTGTAGTTTCATAGTAATCCTATTAAAACTTGTGCAATAACGAGGCCATTAAGGTTCTGGGAGTCCCCAGTCCATTCCAGGAGGGGTAGATTGCCTTGCCAAGGGAATTAAAGAGTTTTAGGAAACACATCTGCACATTATCTCTACTTGAAACGGCATCCAAAGCCTTGTTTTCAGCTCAACAGTTGATTGTGTGGAAACTCAAGTTGGCCCGTTCAGCTAGCATTCTAATGCAACAAAACATTGTCACGAAAACGAATCACCCAAAGTAGGCCTATAAAGCTAGTAAGTATAAGAGTTGTTCTGAAGGAGGAGGGACTTAATATGTTTAAAGTGAAGGCTTGCATACTCAATCGACTAAAGAACAACCACAATAGGCTATATCCAATAAGAGTGTTCTGTTCAACCTAACAATGTCTGTCTGGCTCCTAATATGTTTTATTTGACCCTTATTTTACTAATTTACAGCAATGACCTGGGGAATAGTTACAGAGGATGAAGGAGCCAAATGGTAGCTGGGGAGGATTAGCCAGATTTGGAATTTATCCAGGACACCGGGGTTAACACCCCTACTCTTACGATAAGTGCCATGGGATCTTTAGTGACCACAGAGAGTCAGGACACCTGTTAAAGTCCCATCCAAAATACAGCACCTTAAACAGGGCAATGTCCCCAGGAAACAACACTTCCAACAGCATCTGGTCTCCCATTCAGGGACTGACCCAGACCAACCCTGCTTAGCCGCAGATGCAAGCCAGCAGTGGGATGCAGGGTGTTGTTATACGGCTGGGATGATCAGCTCAAATAGACTAGGGGGAGGGCATCGGTCAGGAGTGACTCACCGTTATTACAGACAATATTTTTTTCTATTTCCATTAGCGTAACTAAGACATTCATGTTCGTTTATGATAAGTGTCTCCGTGCTTGGTCGTGTCATGTCTCGGAGCAATTATTTAAAAATTCATTTATTTGACAACTTATTGCAATTAATTTGTGCCTAGAGTCGCTCTGTGCAATTTGGATGGATATAATTGCTTGGTGTTAAAATGGAAAGGGCAAATCTGTACAACATTTATATATTAAGAAAATACCTCAAACTAAGGACTATCTAAGTAAAGGTTGCCTTGAAAAACAGACAGACTGCTTTTGGTTTACTTTTTCTCTGCTCAGTACAATTTCACTGCTCAGTCAAACATAACCTAACTGACAAACAACGAACCAACCAACCATGGCTGTCCTTGGCTAAGCTAACGTTCCTTGTGAATATAACAACATTTACAAAGAGGAGTATAATCAGAATGTTAGCTCAGGTCCCGGACACAGACTGGGCACTGGCTAACAGCTGTGCAGAAGTGGGATGGAGGTGAGGTTGTCAGGGACCAGCGTAAAACAGGAGGACGTGTCTTTCTGTCTGGCTGTAGGAGTGTGTTAATTAATTATAGTCAGGGAACTTGATGTTGTGAAGCTAATGAAACAGCTGCACTGCTACTGCACAGTACTCACTCTCCTCAGGTTATTTGCTACTAGAACTGACCGGTGTGCTAATCAGCCCTGTGAGAAATAACAGAGTGCTATGATGCATGGAGATGGAGCTACATAGATAATGTTGTTGTCACACTGCCAGTACTGTCCACTTCCCCCATACCTCATCAGCATACTGTACATGTAGGTCGCGGCAGGTAGCCTAGTGGTTAAAAGCATTGGGGCAGTAACCGAATGGTTGCCGAATCCCTGAGCCGACTATGTGAAAAAGCTGTGTGTGCCCTTTGAGCAAGGCACGTACAGTATGTCATGCCCTGATCTGTTTCACCTGCTTTGTGCTTGTCTCCACCCCCCTCCAGGTGTCACCCATCTTCCCCATTATCCCCTGTGTATTTATACCTGTGTTGTCTGTCGCTGGTTCATCTTGTTTGATCAAGCCTACCAGTGGTTTGTCTCAGCGCCTGGTTTTCCCTAGTCTCTCTTTTTCTCGCCCTCCTGGTTTTTGACATTTGCCTGTCCTGACCATGTACCCGCCCACCTGACCACTGCCTGTCTCTGAGCCTGCCTCTGAGCCTGCCGTTCTGTACCTTTGCTCCACGTTTGAATTACCGACCTCTGCCTGCCGTCCTGTACCTTGGCCTCTGCTCTGGATTATCGACACCTGCCTGCCTTGACCTATCTTTTGCCTGCCACTGTGGTTACAATAAACATTGTTACTTCACACAGTCTGCACTTGGGTCTTACCTTGATTCCTGATAACGTAACCTTAATTGGTCCTGTAAGTTTATCTGGATAAGAGTGTCTGCTTAAATGTAATGTCTAAAGTACACATCATCCACAGATGACAAAGAATGATCTCTGTAGCTATGTGAATACAGTATGTTTCAGTTTGTCTATGCAATGCTTGACTGTGGTAGGGTAAAACGTTAAGCAGTTTGGATTTCTTTGCCATTGACCAGTCTGGCCCATAATAACAAATTTCACTTTTGTTTAAGCTGGGTAATATGCTAGTCAAGACAACACTAGAACACACAGGAGAAGCACACTTTCTAGTCCACATTGAGGTGTGACTAGAATCTGCTTTATCATGACTCATTTAGCATGACTCAAGGGCTTAAAACCCGAAAAGAAAATCTATGCTAAAACAAAAGTAATGCGATTAGATTTAGTATTTATTAGGATCCAAAATTAGCTCCCGCCTAGGCTACTCTTCCTGGGGTCCAAACAGGAAACAACTCAAATATATACTTAATATACAGTACCAGTCAAAAATGTTGAGATGCCTACTCATTCCAGGGTTTGTCTTTATTTCAACTTTTCTACATTGTAGAATAATAGTGAAGACATCAACACCATGAAATAACACATATGCAATCATGTAGTAACCAAAAAAGTGTAAAACAAATACATCGATTTTAGATTCTTAAAAAAGTAGCCAGCTTTGCACACTCATGGCATTCTCTCAACCAGCTTGATGTGGTAGACACCTGGAATGCATTTCAATTAACAGATGTGCCTTGTTAATTTGTGTCATTTCTTTTTTCTTCTTTTTTTCTTTAAACGTTAACTAGGCAACTAGGCAAAAAATATATTATTTACAATGACGGCCTACCTTTGCCACTATTAAAACATTTGAGCTAATCAGTGTTGTGAGGTAGGGGTGGTAGGTATGGGTGGTATACAGAATGTAGCCCTATTTGGTAAAAGACCAAGTCCATATTATGGCAAGAACAGCTCAAATAAGCAAAGAGAAAAGACAGACCGTCATTACTTTAAGACATGAAGGTCAGTCAATATGGAACATTTCAAGAACTTTGAACTTTTCTTCAAGTGCGGTCCCAAAAACCATTAAGCGCTATGATGAAACTGGCTCTCACAGGAAAGAAAGACCAAGAGTTACCTCTGCTGCAGGCGATAAGTTCATTAGAGTTACCAGCCTCATAAATTGCAACCCAAATAAATGCTTCATAGAGTTCAAGTAACAGACACATCTCAACAGCAACTGTTCAGAGGAGACTGAATGAATCAGGCCATCATGGTCGAATTGCTGCAAAGAAAGGACACAAATAAGAACACAAGCAAATGGACCGGTGGAAATCTGTCCTTTGGTCAAAATTTGTCTGTGTCTGCTGTGTCTTTGTGAGATGTGGAGCAGATGAACAGTTGATCTCCGCATGTGTGATTCCCACCATGATTCATGGAGGAGGTGTGATGGTGTTGGGGCGCTTTCCTGGTGACACTGTCGGTGATTTATTTAGAATTCAAGGCACACTTAACCAGCGTGGCTACCACAGCATTCTGCAGCAATACGACATCCCATCTGGTTTGCACTTAGTGGGACTATCATTTGTTTTTCAACAAGACAATGACCAAACACACTTCCAGGCTGTGTAAGGGAAATTTGACCAAGAAGGAGAGTGATGGAGTGCTGCATCAGATGACCTGGCCTCCATAATCACCCGACCTCAAACCAATTGAGATGGTTTGGGATGAGTTGGACTGCAGAGTGAAGGAAAAGTAGCCAACAAGTGCTCAGCATATGTGGGAACTCCTTCAAGACTGTTGGAAAAGCATTCCTCAGGAACCTGGTTGAGAGAATGCCATGAGTGTGCTAAGCTGTCATCAAGGCAAAGGCTTGCTACTTTGAAGAATCTAAAATATATTTAGATTTGTTTTAAAAAATTGGTTACTACATGATTCCTATGTGTTATTTCATAGTTTTGATGTCTTTCCTATTATTCTACAATGTAGAACATAGTAATATAAAGAAACACCCTTGAATGAGTACGTGTGTCCAAACTTTTGAATGGTATTGTACATATATACATTGCGTTCGCAAAGTATTCAGACCCCTTGACTTTTTCCACATTTTGTTAGGTTACCGTATTATTCTAAAATTGATTAAATTGTTTTTTTCGCCCATCATCAATCTACACACAATACTCCATAATGACAAATCTGTCACGCCCTAACCATAGAGAGCTGTTTATTCTCTATGTTGGTTGGGGCGTGATATTGACTAGGGTGGGTCATCTAGGTGATTTATGTTGGCCTGGTATGGTTCCTAATCAGAGACAGCTGTTTATCGTTGTTTATCATCATATTTAGGTAGCCATTTCCCCATTGTGATTTGTGGGATCTTGTCTACAGATAGTTGCCTGTGTGCACACCAGTAGCTTCATGTTTCGTTTGGTATTTTGTTGTCTTTGTTCGGTGTTCATTTAATAAAGTATAATGTACGCCTATCACGCTGCACCTTGGTCCAATCAGTACGATGAACGTGACAGAAGCAAAAACAGTTTTTTATAAGTGTTTGCTAATTTATTTACAAAAATATTTATAATAATATGACATTTACATAAGTATTCAGACCTTTTACTCAGTATTTTGCCTTGAGTCTTCTTGGGTATGCCGCTTTAAGCTTGGCACACCTGTATTTAGGGAATTTCACCCACTCTTCTCTGCAGATCCTCTCAAACTCTGTCAGGTTGGATGGGGAGCAATGCTGCAAGGCTATTTTCATGTCACTTCAGAGATATTTTATCGTGTTCAAGTCCGGGCTCTGGCTGGGCCATTCAAGGCCATTCAGAAACTCCCGAAGCCCTCCTGCGTTGTCTTGGCTGTGTGCTTAGGGTTGTTGTCTTGTTGGAAGGTGAACCTTCGCCCCAGTCTGAGGTCATAAGCGCTCTTGAGCAGGATCTCTCTGTACTTTGGTCCGTTCATCTTTCGCTTGATCCTGAATAATCTCCCAGTCCCTGCTGCTGAAAATCATCCCCCCCAGCATGATGCTGCCACCACCATGCTTCACCGTAGGGATGGTGCCAGGTTTCCTTCAGATGAAAAGCTTGAAATTCAGGCCAAAGTGTTCAATCTTGGTATCATCAGACCAGAGAATCTTGTTTCTCATGGTCTGAGAATCTTTAGGTATCGTTTGGCAAACTCCAAGCGGGCTGTCATGTGCCTTTTACTGAGGAGTGGCTTCCGTCTGGCCACTCTACCATAAAGGCCTGATTAGTGGAGTGCTGCAGAGATGGTTGTCCTTCTGGAAGGTTCTCCCATCTCCACAGAGGAGCTCTAGAGCTCTGTCAGAGTGACCATCGAGTTCTTGTTCACCTCCCTGACCAAGGCCCTTCTATCCCGATTGCTCAGTTTGGTCGGGCGGCCAGCTCTAGAAAGAGTCTTGGTGGTTCCAAACTTCTTCCATTTGGAGGCCACTGTGTTCTTGAGGACCTTCAATGCTGCAGAAATGTTTTGGTACCCTACCCCAGAACTGTGCCTCTACATAATCCTGTCTCGGAGCTCTACGGACAATTCCTTTGACCTCATGGCTTGGTTTTTGCTCTGACATGCACTGTCAACTGTGGGACCTTACATAGACAGGTGTGTGCCTTTCCAAATGATGTCCAATTAATTGAATTTACCACAGGTGGACTCCATTTGAGTTGTAGAAACATCTCAAAGATGATCAATGGATATAGGATGCACCTGAGCTCAATTTTGAGTCTCATAGCAAAGGGTCTGAATCCTTATGTAAATAAGGTATTTCAGTGAATTTGTTATACATTTGCTAAATTTCTAAAAACCTGTTTTCACTTTGCCATTATGGGGTAATGTGTGTAGATTGATGATAACTTTTATTTATTTAATTCCATTTCAGAATAAGGCTGTAAGGTACCAAAATGTGGAAAAAGTCAAGGTCTGAATACTTTCCCAATTAACTGAATATATACACTACATGACCAAAAGTGTGTGGACACCTGCTGGTCAAACATCTCATTCCAAAATCATGGGCATTGATACAGAGTTGGTCCCCCCTTTTCTGCTGTAACAGCCTCCACTCTTCTGGGACGTCTTTCCCCTAGATTTTGGAACATTGCTGCGGGGACTTGCTTCCATTTAGCCACAAGAGCACTAGTGAGGTCGGGTGCTGATGTTGGGCGATTAGGCCTGGCTCGTAGTCGTCATTCCAATTTATCCCAAAGGTGTTAGGTGGGGTTGAAGTCAGGACTCTGTGCAGGCCATTTGTTCTTCCACACTGATCTCTACAAAACAGTTCTGTAGGGACTACGCGTTGTGCACAGGGGCATTGTCATGCTGAAACAGTACAAGGGCCTTTCCCAAACAGTTGCCACAAAGTTGGTTGCACCGAATCTTCTAGAATGTAATTGTATGCTGTATAGATACCTTCACTGGGAAATCCTAAGGGGCCTAGCCCGAACCATGAAAAACAGCCCTAGACTTTTATTCCTCCTCTACTAAACTTTACAGTTGGCACTACACATTGGGGCAGGTAGCATCCTCCTGGCTTCTGCCAAATCCATATTCGTCCGTCGGACAAGCAGAGGGTGACTCCTGAGAATGCGTTACCACTCCTCCAGAGTCCAATGGCGGCGAGCTTTACATCACTCCAGCCGCGCTTGTCATTACGCATGGTGATCTTAGGCTTGTGTGTGGCTGCTCGGCCATGAAAACCCATTTCATGAAACTCCCGACGAACAGTTCCTGTGATGACATTGCTTCCAGAGGCAGTTTGGAACTCGGTAGTGAGTGTTGCAACTAAGGACAAATGATCTTTACACGCTACGCGTTTCAGCACTCAGTGGTCCTGTTCTATGAGTTTCTGTGGCCTTCCACTTCACGGCTGAGCCATTGTTGCTCCTAGACATTTCCACTTCACAATAACAACACTTACAGTTGACCTGGGCAGTTCTAGCAGGGCAGGAATTTGACGAACGGACTTGTTTGAAAGGTGGGATCCTATGACGGAGCCACGTTGAAAGTCACATAGTTATTCATGGAGATTGCATAGCTGTCTATGGAGATTGCATGGCTGTGGGCTCAATTTTATACACCTGTTAGCAACGGATGTGGCTGAAGTTGTCTACATACTACTTATATATATAGCAATACATTTGCTTGACAATTTAGCCATTCAGCAAACTCTCCCAACCAGTGACCCACAGCTAGTGCATTCATCTTAAGACAGCCAGGTGAGACAACCACATATCACAGTCATATCTTAACCACATATCATATACATAATACAATACATAATACAATACATAATACAATGCAAAATACAATGCAAAATACAAAACAAAACGCATACAAATGTCTGTCTCTTCATAGTCCCTGATTTGCCATAAGGTGTTATTTTTTCTGTTTTTGTTATAATCTGCTTAAATTATTATTATTTTTTAAATATTTTATTTGATATTTGATCAACAATAGAAAACATACAACATACAACCAACGACATCATACAAACATCAACTACATTACATCTGCACAGACCACTAGCCGTCACCACTATCTCCAGCGCTCTAATCACTTTCCACCACAAGGCCTCATTTTGTTTGAATCTGGTTTTATTGCTAGCTTGAGTTACATGTGTTTCCCAGCATCTGTTCTGGACTTGGGTTCTAATTACTGTAATGCCTTCTCTCTACCATAGCAAGATACACACCTCCATTACTAATGTACATGGTAATGACAATTGAACAGAGTGCTTGTGTAACACATTTACTGGAGTTTTCTGCCTAAAATAGCTTTGCCATGATTTGTTAGGCAAACAGAGCAAATTTTGAACTTTAGATAGATAATACAACTCTCCAACATTATGAAACTACCAAAGCATTGTTGATTTCTAACAGTAATCCCCTAGCATCCCCATCTCAGCTGGAAGTTAGGAAAAATACTGCAAACCAGAAGTAAGACGTATTATCTCTTACCTTTTGTGGTGAGATTATTTGAAGTCAACAAAACAGTGTCAGTGAGCAGCGCTTTATTCCAGTGTGTTTATATGCAGATGAAGAATACAGACTAAAAGCCCTTGATACCCGTTCAAGTCTGAGCCAATGTGCTTAGTGATAAGCGCCAAATCATACCAGGAGCCATGTTGCTCAGGGATGTGGAGCACAGCCATTTTGTTTCAAGTTATGAGGAGAAGTAGAGGAGTCCCTAACTAACAAGTGAGAAGCACACTGAGAGATGGGGCTCTAAAGCGGATACTGTTTCTTGTCACGGATTTGTAGCTTGTTGTTAAGTTGGTAAATTTGTCATTTAAGCAGGTAAAGTAAGTATTTGCTAATGTTTTGCTTGTCTGTTATGCTGCCTCTAAGGACATGTCTAGACAGAGTCTGTTTACTTTAGGATTGTATGGGTTAGAAAAGCGCAGACTAGTTGTGTAGGCAAACAAGGTTATTCATGGCAGATTGCATTTCATTTAGGGATATGATATCGACCAGACTATTGTACAAATAGTTAGGGTATTAAGGCAGAATAAACACTTCAGACATTCTAAATATTGATATGTTTCTTTGACTGTGTACTGGCTTGTGTTGAAGAGGTGGTATTTTGTGTTCAATTTAAGGCTTCCTTCAAAGGGAAAACACCATGTATAATTAATTTCCCAGGAGTGAGTGGTGAGAACTGATCATAAAGCAGGGGTAATGGCTGCCATAAAGCAGTAGACTAACCCTGGTCCTCCGAGCCCCTCCAGGGCCCACTACCCCGCTGCCCTTCGAGAGGAGAGGAGATAAAACGCTCCTCCACGCCATCTCTGCCAATGTTAATTCAATTCTGCCTGGCTTAGTCTGCCGTGAGGGTCAAACAGAGGGATAAATCTACCCGCCTTAGAGCCTGGCTGGCTGGTGATTATCACTGTGTTGTTGTTAATACAACCCAAACACCCAAGACTAAGGCTGCTCAGCCAAGAAATGGACAATGATGACTGTTGCTATACACATACCTCATGTTTAACAACGTCTCCCCCCTGATATAGTCCATCACACTTTTGGCATATTTTGTAACAGACATGGTTTGTAACAGACATGCCCCACACCCAATCAGTGGAAGCAGGCCATTATTTGTAAGAATTTGAATGGTTTGCCTACACAGATGGATAATCCACACTGTGTTATTCACCCAGTGTCTGGATGTCGTTAATTACTATACATTTTGGGAAGAGCAAGTACAGACAGCTCATCCCTCCAGCATTCCTGGTTTACAGGCCGGCGGAACATTCAAGGTCTTTCCGGTTATCTTGTCTAAAGATTGAATATGTTTACATGCAAAAGTAATGAAATCTAGACAGTTTCTGCCTCAACACTCTTGAGACAGAGCATCAAGGATGAACAAGATCGGAGGGAATCGATTAGGAAAACACTGTGACATGGATGGCATGACGGAACAGCATAGCGCCTGTCAGTAGACTGAACACCTTCCCCAGAGAGAAAATATACATGTAATGTGATCTCTCCCCAAACCAATACAAGTTATTTATCCAAACTTTCTTAAAAAACGAACACACTAGAGTGTTTAAATATTACTATAGAGTATGTGAAAAATGTCCCTCTTCACTAACCTTTATTTTTTTAATAGTAGTTTTAAAGAAAATACACAATTAACTATGTCTGATGACTCACTGCAAAGAGAACACATTATTTCAACGTTCATAATTTGTTATCCCCTTATGGTGTTCTTTCACTTTAGTAGTTGCGGTCTTTCCACAAGCCATTTGTCTTATGCAACATTAACTTGCATAACGTCGCCATACTACATTTATAACTAGTCTTAGTCCATTTGAATAATATAAAGCTTATCCTTTCTGTTGTCAGATTCATTCAATTATTCACATGCAGCAATAGAGACAGACAGGATCTCCGTCAGTGGATAAGAGAATTGGCGTTTGAGAAATGAAAAATCATTTTTGTTTGCCCATATCCTCATGGCTTTAATGAAATCAGAAATAATTTTAATGAACTCATTATGTTTTTCTACCTTCAAAGCCCCTCTTCGAAGACCCTTCATCACTAAGCTAAGGACCCTGGGACTAAACATCTCCCTCTGCAACTGGATCCTGGTCTTCCTGACGGTACAACCCCAGGTGGTAAGTGTAGGCAACAACACATCTGCCACGCTGATCCTCAACACTGGGGTCCCTAAGGGGTGTGTGCTTAGTCCCCTCCTGTACTCCCTGTTCACCCATGACTGCGTGGCCAGGCACGACTCCAACACCTTCATTACGTTAGCTGACAACACAATAGCCTGATCAATGACAAGACAGCCTATAGGGAGGTCAGAGATCTGGCAGTGTGGTGCCAGGACAATAACCTCTCCCTCAATGTGAGCAAGACAAAGGAGCCGATTGTGGACTACAGGAAAAGGCGAGCCGAAAGGCCCCCAATAACATCAACGGAGCTGTAGTGGAGCAGGTCAAGAGTTTTGAGTTCCTTGGTGTCCACATCACCAACAAACTAACATGGTCCAAACACACCAAGACAGTCATGAAGAGGGCACGACAATACCTTTTCCCCCCCAGGAGACTGAAAAGTTTTGGCATAGATCCCCAGATCCTCAAAAAGTTCACCATCGAGAGCATCCTGACCGGTTGCATCACTACCTGGTATGGCAACTGCTCGGCATCTGCCCGTAAGGCGCCACAGATGGTAATGCGTACGGCCCAGTATATCATTGGAGCCAAGCTTCCTGCCATTCAGGACCTATATTCTAGGCGGTGTCAGAGAAAGGCCCAAAAAAGGCCTAAATGACTCTAGTCAACCAATTCGTAGACTATTCTCTCTGCTCCCGCAAGGTAAGCGATACCGGAGCACCAAGTCTAGGACCAAAAGGTTCCTTAACAGCTTCTACCCCGAAGCCATAAGACTGCTGAACAATTAATAAAATGGCCACCCGGACTATTTACCTTGCCAGGCTCTTGCTCTGTCTAACATTATTTTGACACATGGAGGATCACACTCAGCTGCTGTTTGTCGCAGTTTGATTCCTTGCCCTGGTGACAGCTTTGTTATTGAAATGTGGGTGGACATATGTGCATGGCATGCGTGAACACAGAGTAAGTTGTTGTTGTTGTTTAGCTTGGCTTTGTATATCACTACGTATCTCATACAATGTTATATGCTGAAGTTGATATTGGTATTGGCTATTTTTACCTTTAGTGTCATTTCCATGTGTATGTTGCCCATTTGTATAGTTGGCATTAACTGCTGTTGTTATTATTGTACGTTTATGTAATACCTGGTTATTAAATACAGTCCTTACCTATTGTGCTATTGCAGTTCTGTTCCATTTTTATTCTCTGTTGTAGTCCATTTAATGTGCCTACATTAATCCTGCTCTATTCATTGCATTCCATGTGTATATTCATTATCTGTCTGGTTCTGTAACTTTACAGAACCATCTCCATGTTCATCTCCATGTTCACCCCCATTTACATCTCCATGTTCATCCCCATGTTCACCCCCATTTACATCTCCATGTTCATCTCCATGTTCACCCCCATTTACATCTCCATGTTCATCTCCATGTTCACCCCCATTTACATCTCCATGTTCATCCCCATGTTCACCCCCATTTACATCTCCATGTTCATCTCCATGTTCACCCCCATTTACATCTCCATGTTCATCCCCATGTTCACCCCCATTTACATCTCCATGTTCATCTCCATGTTCACCCCCATTTACATCTTCATGTTCATCCCCATGTTCACCCCCATTTACATCTTCATGTTCACCCCCATGTTCATCCCCATGTTCATCCCCATTTACATCCCCATGTTCATCTCCATGTTCATCCCCATGTTCATCCCCATTTACATCCCCATGTTCATCCCCATTTACATCCCCATGTTCATCCCCATTTACATCCCCATGTTCATCTCCATGTTCATCTCCATGTTCATCTCCATGTTCATCTCCATGTTCCTCTCCGTGTTAACTTTTGGGATGCTTTATTCCCCTCTAACCCGGGGCAGTGTCAGTGAGTCACAAATCAGTAAAATACTTAGATCCAGGTCACTCTCTTTCACTAGATATGACCTTACTATACTTATAATCAAGACTTTTGGAGTCCAGAATGCTATGTACATGTAGGACTCATTTACAACTGTGTTAACAGCCCTCTCTCTATTCACAAGGACTGTGTGTGTGGCCTAGCCGTCTAGGATGAAGTGGAACCTGTTCAAGAAGAAGCCTGAAGCCATGGTCGGACCGGAGCCCACTGGGGCCGCTGTCTTAACTGTTGCCCCTGGCCCCGTGGCCTCCACCGCAGCTGACAACTCCACAGAGGCCGTCAAAAACGGCGATTTTGACGACATCAAGAATAAGTTCCTCAATGAGATTGACAAGATCCCATGTGAGTGCCTGTCTGGACGTTGCACAGTACCTAACACCCACACCTATCCAGATGAGTTTGCATGACATTTATTGATAATTACACTGAACAAAAATATAAATGTAACATGTAAAGTGTTAGGCCCATGTTTCATGAAATATAAGATCATAGAAATTTTACATTGTGTTGTGCACAAATTTGTTTACTTCCCTGTTAGTGAGCATTTATCCTTTGTCAAGATAGATAATCCATCCACCTGACAGATGTTGCATATCAAGAAGCTGATTAAACACATGATCATTGCACTGGTGCACCTTATGCTGGGGACAATAAAAGGCCACTCTAAAACATGCAGTTTGCCACACAACACAATGTTGCAATTGGTATACTAACTGCGGGAATGTCCACCAGAGCTGTGCCAGAGAATTTAATGTTAATTTCTCTACCATAAGCCACCTGCAACGTTGTTTTCGAGAATTTGGCAGTAGATCCAACCGGCCTCACAACCGCAGACCATCGTAGGGGCGAGCGGTTTGGGATGCTCTGGATTGACGTGTATGACAGCGTGTTCCAGTTCCCTCCAATATCTGGTAACTTCGCACAGCCATTGAAGAGGAGTGGGACAACATTCCACAGACCACAATCAACAACCTGTTAACTCTATGCGAAGGAGATGTGTCGCACTGCATGAGGCAAATGGTGGTCACACCAGATACTGACTGGTTTTCTTATCCACACCTTTTAAAGGTATCTGTGACCAACAGATGCATATCTGTTTTCCCAGTCATGTGAAATCCATAGATTTGAGCCTAATTAATTATTTTAAACTGACTGCTTTCCTTATTTGAACTGTAACTCAGTAAAGTCTTTGACATTGTTGCATGTTGCGTTTATATTTTTGTTCACTATAGATCTGTTCTCCCCCTGAAGGCAGTGACATCCACTTTAGCCCCTTATTATGTATTGATCAGGCGGTATCGTTGCGAATGGCATTCTCTGAAAATCTCATTTGCACCAAATCTAATTGTTACCTAATTGTTTTTTGTTTGTGTGTGTTTGTGTATGTTTGTGTGTGTGTGTGTGTGTGTGTGTATCTTAGTGCCATCATGGGCCATCATCGCCATTGCAGTTGTAGCTGCTACCCTGATTCTCACCTGCTGCTTCTGCATCGTTAAGAAGTGCTGTTGCAAGAAAAAGAAGAACAAGAAGGGCAAGAAAGGGAAGGGGGAAATGGGCATGACGAACATGAAAGGAGGAGAGGTATGTTCAAGCCAGAGGGGGGGGGGGGGTAATTGTATAGTTATAAATCAGAATAAATACATTGGGAACTAACACCCAACTTAAAGCTGTTCTTTATGTAGAATATTTGCCAATAACAGCATAGAGAACCTATTGTCCCATAATTGACAACCACATCACTCAGTGGATGGCATAGTGAAAATAGAGCCCTGTCTAGCCATTTAGAATTCATAACATTGTATATATTTAGTAAGTCATTTAGCCCATCATTGAACTGTCAAAATCTCTAGAAAATACCCCCCCTTCCTTCTTCATTTCTTGTTGTTATATATTGTATTTGTCAGACATGTTAGTGGTGCTTTCTGTTGTGCTTTGGGACCAGGGTGAAAAATGACACAGCTGGGCTCTTTTGCATGGGGGAATTATACTATTGTTGATGGAATATATAATGCTTACCAATTAGCACAGAATAGCCATGCCAAAATTCTAATTCTAAACAGCCCGTAGCGACATTGTGGGGCTAAATGTTCTAGTCTAGTGCATAATCGATCATTTTACAGATTACATTTTGGTTCAATTGAACATTCTTCAACAACAACAACAGCAAGATCCCCAAACTGATGGTTAAATAAAACACAAGGTCTCTAGTTTAGAGCTGGCCTTAGTGGGGTTCTAGCACTGTGTCATTTTTCCTGTCCTATAGTGTAGTCGTTGACTCTGCCTCTGCTCTCATTTCCCTCTATGGTGTCTGCTGTGAGTTCAATCTCTTCCTTTCTCCCTGCTCTCCTCCTTCCTGCTTTGTGTCTTATGTGTGCTCCGTGTATCTTGACTGTGGTGGACTTCTCTGTATACGGTAGGTCTGACGGCACGAGGCGCACCTCTCTGGCCTCTCTGTTTAAGCGTAGGGCAGGGGAGAGATGGGGGTGGGCTGGGCTTGTGGAAGGGGATTGGCGATTATTACAATGGGTGCTATGGCTTTCTATGTCTTGCAAGCTTAGGTGCTGTGGGTGCTTGAGGGTGTAGCTATGGGAAAGATTAAGCTGCTTTGCAAGTCTACTGATTTGATATGCTACCGCACCGACTGCCATGATGATGTCTTGAGTATCCATGGAGAGGTTGCAATTTTGGGCAAAAGATAAAACAAACAAACTATAAGACCTCTGAAAATGGAAATGTTTTAAATGTTTTTGAAATGAACTTGCAACTCATCCTATGGTTGAGCCTCTGAATGATGACGAGTGCACTGAGGCAACCCACTAGAGATCACTAACATGCATGTGCAAAGGGTGAGGTTGGCTATTGTCAAATAATGGGGGAAACATTACCCGCTGAGATTTATGAACATGTTTCCACAATCAAATTACCTAATGAAGCACATTATTGTTCATAGTCTCTTACAGTAACTATAATACTAGTCTTTTCCATGCTTTCAGTGTGAAATTCATACATAATTTCTACATCATAAATTCAGCTGTGCAAACATGCTCAGAGATCAAGGTGAGACAAAGTGGTTTGTATCTCTTGACAAAGACCAACCTTTTCAAAAGGTATCATTGAATGGCCACAACTTGACTTGAGAGTAACTATCCTGGATGACCCAAGATGATGCTGACCAATTAGGTTATAATCAACATTTCCCTTTCTCCCTGGAGCAGTGGTGTTAGTGGAAAAGAATGGGGGTCAGAAAGTTTGCCTACTGGTAATAATGTGAGCCACATTTGAATTCTCTTTAGATGGCATGATTCAAATCTAAACCCTGGTACTTCAATTGGCTGCCTACAGTTTGATTTCAGAATTCCTTGCAGAATGTGAGCTCACAAATGAAAAGTTATCGTAGTTATGATGATGGGGACATACTTTTGGACATACCTTTCTGTAATCTTTGAATCCCACTGCATGTATGGTATGATTTAGAATGGAGCTCTCCAATATAGCATCACTTCTCATGGATGTGCAATTTTCACGAACACTCTAAGGAAAAAGGGTTCCAAAAGGGTTCTTTGGCTGTCCCCATAGGAGAACCCTTTTTGGTTCCAGGTAGAACCTACATGGAATCCCAAAAAGTTATTCAAAGGGTCCTCCTATGGGGATAGCCGAAGAACCCTTTAAGGTTCTAGATAGCACTTTTTTTTCTAAGAGTGTACACAGAGTTTTTCAGGATTGCAAAGCACGCAATCTTGACTAACAAAAATATTACTGACATTGATACATTACTTTAATGCACATCGGGAGTCATTATTGAGACTATAGGAGACTGAAAAAGGCTGAGTCATTTCATTCACATTATTTAAAGACTACTGTATTCTCCTGCATTGATTGACCTGGCATGCTCGAATGTAAAGCATTTACCGCAACAAATGTACAGAATGCCACTATAAGGAGATTGTGTGTGTGTGTGTGTGTTTTTGCACGTGTGTTTGAAGAGTGGGTGAGTTTTTCTGCAAGCCTGCATGCGAGAGCCTTTGCATGAGAGTGTGTGCTTATGTGTGCTTGTTGTTGGTTAAATGTTTGCTCAGTAGATGTGAGGTATATTAAGTATGTAAGGCTGTGTATGCAAGGGTGAATATAATATGTAGAATACAGTGTGTCTGTGTGAATGTGTTAGTAATTGGGTGTGTGTTTGTGTGTGAATGGAATACCACATAGAATGAGCTGCAGTCTGCCCCAGTTCCTCTTCCAGGGTAAGCTCTGCGATAAATAGCATGGCCCTACTAATTGACATTATTGAGTAATGTACAGTATGTGTCGAGGACTATATAAAATAAATGCATTAGAAGTTAGGCAAAAAATCCCTTAAAAGGGTCAATAATTCTACGATGATGTCATGGTTAGCTATTTGGCTAATTATATTATCATATGAGCTGACACTGGGATTTGTAAATGTTCCTTATAACTAGAGATACTGTACAATACATCTGTAACACGCAATGTGTATTAGCAGGAGTTATGAGCTCATATCTGCTGTAGATTAGTGTCGATTTTTCAGTAATTAAAGTAATTACGATGATTATGTCAGTGGAGGTGTAATCTTAGACAGTAATAGTGCAAACAGATTTCTGGGAGGTTGGAGTGCAGTTCCCGGCAACAAGGAGAAAACAGAATACAAGCATTGTATTGTCTCTGTAGACTTTGACACAAACCTTTATCAATGTCAAAATGCCAGGATTTGCAGCAAGAACAAAAACATTTGTCCTGTCTGGGGCTACCCCTGTATAGCAAACCTCGACTACATCTTGACTGTTTTACTGCCCTTCTTTCCCCTTTTGGCATTCAGTATATCGATCTCTTTCTATGTTATGTCAATGAATATATACAGTAAATAATTAATTATGAATATATAGTGCAAAAGCAAAATGGCGTCACAAGGAATGGTGAAATCAAGTCATGTTGCAACCAAGGTCATCGATGAAAAGATGTGCACTAGTAACATCTGGGTAAGCAAGCAGGGGGTAAGTGGCAGGTAGATGGCTGCCGTGACTAACTGGACCGCTGAAGAAGAATCTATAGGTGTTTTTGACTATTTGTTCAAATGTCTGACGCCCACTCTGCCCCTTCCTCCCCCTTGTCATTCCAGAAACAGGACGATGATGATTATGATGAAGATGATGCTGAGACTGGTATGACTGGAGACGAGAAAGAGGAAGAGGTGAAGGAGAAAGAAAAGCTTGGGAAGCTTCAGTATTCCATAGATTACGACTTCCAGGACAACAAGGTGGGTGTTTTGACTTGAGCAGATGGCTTTTTGATGACCCCGGAGCTTAAAAAATAGACAATTTTACTGTGCTGTAAAAAGGAAAAAACAAAGCTAACTGCCTAAGCCTCTAGTCCAAGGTAGTTTTCCACATGACGGCTTTCAAAGGCAATGGACTTTTGCCATTTGCTGAGAGTTTTTTATCCTTCGGAAATGCAGCTTTGAGTTGGTCCAAAAGCCAAGGACAGCTGTAAATGTGAATTTGCTGACACTAAAGGATTGATTCAATCCATCTTTCTACGGTTATGCTTTCGAGATCAAATCAGTCAAACTTTTACAAAGATTCCATTCCTTGTTTGTGTTATATATGCAGCGTATTAATTGATTTCCTTGACCTGTTATGCAGCATTTGCTCCGTCATCATACTCTTCTGTGGAGAATGTCTTTGTTCACTGATACATACTTTGAGGAGCACAGACAGGCAGACAGGCAGGCAGACAGGCAGGCAGACAGACAGACAGACAGACAGACAGACAGACAGACAGACAGACAGACAGACAGACAGACAGACAGACAGACAGGCAGACAGACAGACAGGCAGACAGGCAGACAGGCAGGCAGACAGGCAGGCAGACAGGCAGGCAGACAGACAGACCTCACCACACCAAAGCGTCTTTTACATGTTCATCGTAATGTGTTACACAAGCATACAGTAAGGGCTTTCTTTGATCTGTTCAAAGAAACATCTGTTCAAAGAACTGTGGGTTGTCTCTGTGGAACTGTGGGTTGTCTCTGTGGAACTGTGGGTTGTCTCTGTGGAACTGTGGGTTGTCTCTGTGGAACTGTGAGAGGACACTGTCTGGGTACATTGAGACTGATTAATCATGCATAGAGCAAATTGACTGACCCCTTTTATCCTTGACCTCTGATCCCTAGCTCACAGTAGGCCTCCTTCAAGCAGCTGATCTCCTCTCCATGGACAGCGGCGGCACCTCTGACCCCTATGTCAAGGTCTATGTCCTCCCAGACAAGAAGAAGCATTTTACCACTAAGGTGCACAAGAAGACGCTGAACCCTACCTTCAATGAGACCTTTGTTTTCAAGGTAGGCTACTGTATTTTGATTACTCTCTCTCTCTCTCTCTCTCTCTCTCTCTCTCTCTCTCTCTCTCTCTCTCTCTTCTATAACGTGTATCAGAATTATAAAGATAAATCTAATATACCTAAGCTGTGATGGTTGGCCAGTCCATAACTCCTGCCAGACAGCCAGTTACCCAAAGCCTGATGCATCAGCTATGCTCTCTCTCTTCTGATCCATCCGCTGGGCTGGTATTTCAGATAACACCTCATAACAGAGATTCCCCAGTCCACTGCAGACTCCCTGCATCTGATACCAACTAGCCTCCACCACTGAATCTCCTCGGCCGATAATAGAGTCAGAGCCTAGACTTGCATTAGTAGATGCTCAGATGCATTTCCTTCAAACAATCTCTAATTTGTTTAATTTAATTTTGGACAAAATGTACTTTAGAAAGTGCCTATTAAGTGCAAATTAAAGAAACAGGGTTGACGATTTCACCTTAAATCAGCCATAAATCCCTTGTGATGACGGGAATGGAAGCTTGTTGTGTGCAACAGGGAGTTGCAATTCAATGAAACCTTAAAAAAGGGTTAGTTGTTAAAAAATGTCTAACCTGTCTATCTATGGGTAACAAGGTTGACGTGTTATACTCAACCTGCTCAGTTTTCCACCACAAAACCCCAGAGAATTGCCAAAAAGGAGTAGAACCAGCTCATCTGCTTTTACACTATGATTTTACTATTATATGTTTCTTTTGGAAACAATATTTAAAAAGGAATAGTTTCACCATGTTACAATTGAGAGTTCAGTTCACGTAAATGAGGGACAGACTAAATTCATCACTAATCACATTAGAGAGGCTTCAGAGGCTAACATTTACAAAAGAAAGTGATATTGATGGCGGTTTTGATGTTTTTCAGATTCCATTCCAAGAGATGGGTGGCAAGACTTTGGTCATGCAGGTCTTTGACTTTGACCGCTTCTCTAAGCATGATGTCATTGGAGAGGTGAAACTACCCTTGCACAAACTGGACCTGGCCCAGCCACTGGAGGAGTGGAGGGACCTGGACAGTGCAGAGAAAGAAGAGGTAAAATGTTGAAGACCATCTTCCCACTATTGGTTCCCTATATTTAGATGTTGCTTAGTGTGAATGGTTCCCTATATTTAGGTGTTGCTTAGTGTGAATGGTTCCCTATATTTAGTTTTGCTTCGAGTGAATGGTTCCCTATATTTGGTGTTGCTTAGTGTGAATGGTTCCCTATATTTAGATGTTGCTTAGTGTGAATGGTTCCCTATATTTAGATGTTGCTTAGTGTGAATGGTTTCCTATATTTAGGTGTTGCTTAGTGTGAATGGTTCCCTATATTTAGTGTTGCTTAGAGTGAATGGTTCCCTATATTTAGTGTTGCTTCGTGCGAATGGTTCCCTATATTTGGTGTTGCTTAGTGTGAATGGTTCCCTATATTTGGTGTTGCTTAGTGTGAATGGTTCCCTATATTTAGTGTTGCTTAGTGTGAATGGTTCCCTATATTTAGTGTTGCTTAGTGTGAATGGTTCCCTATATTTAGTGTTGCTTAGTGTGAATGGTTCCCTATATTTAGTGTTGCTTAGTGTGAATGGTTCCCTATATTTAGTGTTGCTTAGTGTGAATGGTCCCCTATATTTAGTGTTGCTTAGTGTGAATGGTTCCCTATATTTAGTGTTGCTTAGTGTGAATGGTTCCCTATATTTAGTGTTGCTTAGTGTGAATGGTTCCCTATATTTAGGTGTTGCTTAGTGTGAATGGTTCCCTATATTTAGTTTTGCTTCGAGTGAATGGTTCCCTATATTTGGTGTTGCTTAGTGTGAATGGTTCCCTATATTTAGTGTTGCTTCGTGTGAATGGTTCCCTATATTTAGTGTTGCTTAGAGTGAATGGTTCCCTATATTTAGTGTTGCTTCGTGCGAATGGTTCCCTATATTTAGTGTTGCTTCGTGCGAATGGTTCCCTATATTTGGTGTTGCTTAGAGTGAATGGTTCCCTATATTTGGTGTTGCTTAGTGTGAATGGTTCCCTGTATTTGGTGTTGCTTAGTGTGAATGGTTCCCAATATTTGGTGTTGCTTAGTGTGAATGGTTCCCTATATTTTGTGTTGCTTAGTGTGAATGGTTCCCTATATTTTGTGTTGCTTAGTGTGAATGGTTCCCTATATTTAGATGTTGCTTAGTGTGAATGGTTCCCTATATTTAGTGTTGCTTAGTGTGAATGGTTCCCTATATTTAGATGTTGCTTAGTGTAAATGGTTCCCTGTATTTAGATGTTGCTTAGTGTGAATGGTTCCCTATGTTTGGTGTTGCTTAGAGTGAATGGTTCCCTATATTTGGTGTTGCTTAGAGTGAATGGTTCCCTATATTTAGATGTTGCTTAGTATGAATGGTTCCCTATATTTGGTGTTGCTTAGTGTGTATGGTTCCCTATATTTAGGACTTGCTTAGTGTGAATGGTTCCCTATATTTGGTGTTGCTTAGTGTGAATGGTTCCCTATATTTGGTGTTGCTTAGTGTGAATGGTTCCCTATATTTAGGTGTTGCTTAGTGTGAATGGTTCCCTATATTTAGTTTTGCTTCGAGTGAATGGTTCCCTATATTTGGTGTTGCTTAGAGTGAATGGTTCCCTATATTTAGGTGTTGCTTAGTGTGAATGGTTCCCTATATTTAGTTTTGCTTCGAGTGAATGGTTCCCTATATTTGGTGTTGCTTAGTGTGAATGGTTCCCTATATTTAGATGTTGCTTAGTGTGAATGGTTCCCTATATTTAGATGTTGCTTAGTGTGAATGGTTTCCTATATTTAGGTGTTGCTTAGTGTGAATGGTTCCCTATATTTAGTGTTGCTTAGAGTGAATGGTTCCCTATATTTAGTGTTGCTTCGTGCGAATGGTTCCCTATATTTGGTGTTGCTTAGTGTGAATGGTTCCCTATATTTGGTGTTGCTTAGTGTGAATGGTTCTCTATATTTAGTGTTGCTTAGTGTGAATGGTTCCCTATATTTAGTGTTGCTTAGTGTGAATGGTTCCCTATATTTAGTGTTGCTTAGTGTGAATGGTTCCCTATATTTAGTGTTGCTTAGTGTGAATGGTTCCCTATATTTAGTGTTGCTTAGTGTGAATGGTCCCCTATATTTAGTGTTGCTTAGTGTGAATGTTTCCCTATATTTAGTGTTGCTTAGTGTGAATGGTTCCCTATATTTAGTGTTGCTTAGTGTGAATGGTTCCCTATATTTAGGTGTTGCTTAGTGTGAATGGTTCCCTATATTTAGTTTTGCTTCGAGTGAATGGTTCCCTATATTTGGTGTTGCTTAGTGTGAATGGTTCCCTATATTTAGTGTTGCTTCGTGTGAATGGTTCCCTATATTTAGTGTTGCTTAGAGTGAATGGTTCCCTATATTTAGTGTTGCTTAGAGTGAATGGTTCCCTATATTTAGTGTTGCTTCGTGCGAATGGTTCCCTATATTTAGTGTTGCTTCGTGCGAATGGTTCCCTATATTTGGTGTTGCTTAGAGTGAATGGTTCCCTATATTTGGTGTTGCTTAGTGTGAATGGTTCCCTGTATTTGGTGTTGCTTAGTGTGAATGGTTCCCAATATTTGGTGTTGCTTAGTGTGAATGGTTCCCTATATTTTGTGTTGCTTAGTGTGAATGGTTCCCTATATTTTGTGTTGCTTAGTGTGAACGGTTCCCTATATTTAGATGTTGCTTAGTGTGAATGGTTCCCTATATTTAGTGTTGCTTAGTGTGAATGGTTCCCTATATTTAGATGTTGCTTAGTGTAAATGGTTCCCTATATTTAGATGTTGCTTAGTGTGAATGGTTCCCTATATTTGGTGTTGCTTAGAGTGAATGGTTCCCTATATTTGGTGTTGCTTAGAGTGAATGGTTCCCTATATTTAGATGTTGCTTAGTATGAATGGTTCCCTATATTTGGTGTTGTTTAGTGTGAATGGTTCCCTATATTTGGTGTTGCTTAGTGTGAATGGTTCCCTATATTTAGGACTTGCTTAGTGTGAATGGTTCCCTATATTTGGTGTTGCTTAGTGTGAATGGTTCCCTATATTTAGGTGTTGCTTAGTGTGAATGGTTCCCTATATTTAGTTTTGCTTCGAGTGAATGGTTCCCTATATTTGGTGTTGCTTAGAGTGAATGGTTCCCTATATTTAGGTGTTGCTTAGTGTGAATGGTTCCCTATATTTAGTTTTGCTTCGAGTGAATGGTTCCCTATATTTGGTGTTGCTTAGTGTGAATGGTTCCCTATATTTAGTGTTGCTTCGTGTGAATGGTTCCCTATATTTAGTGTTGCTTAGAGTGAATGGTTCCCTATATTTAGTGTTGCTTCGTGCGAATGGTTCCCTATATTTAGTGTTGCTTCGTGCGAATGGTTCCCTATATTTGGTGTTGCTTAGAGTGAATGGTTCCCTATATTTGGTGTTGCTTAGTGTGAATGGTTCCCTGTATTTGGTGTTGCTTAGTGTGAATGGTTCCCAATATTTGGTGTTGCTTAGTGTGAATGGTTCCCTATATTTTGTGTTGCTTAGTGTGAATGGTTCCCTATATTTTGTGTTGCTTAGTGTGAATGGTTCCCTATATTTAGATGTTGCTTAGTGTGAATGGTTCCCTATATTTAGTGTTGCTTAGTGTGAATGGTTCCCTATATTTACATGTTGCTTAGTGTAAATGGTTCCCTATATTTAGATGTTGCTTAGTGTGAATGGTTCCCTATATTTGGTGTTGCTTAGAGTGAATGGTTCCCTATATTTGGTGTTGCTTAGAGTGAATGGTTCCCTATATTTAGATGTTGCTTAGTATGAATGGTTCCCTATATTTGGTGTTGTTTAGTGTGAATGGTTCCCTATATTTGGTGTTGCTTAGTGTGAATGGTTCCCTATATTTAGGACTTGCTTAGTGTGAATGGTTCCCTATATTTGGTGTTGCTTAGTGTGAATGGTTCCCTGTATTTAGGTGTTGCTTAGTGTGAATGGTTCCCTATATTTAGTTTTGCTTCGAGTGAATGGTTCCCTATATTTGGTGTTGCTTAGAGTGAATGGTTCCCTATATTTAGTGTTGCTTCGTGTGAATGGTTCCCTATATTTGGTGTTGCTTAGTGTGAATGGTTCCCTATATTTAGGTGTTGCTTAGTGTGAATGGTTCCCTATATTTAGATGTTGCATAGTGTGAATGGTTCCCTATATTTAGATGTTGCATAGTGTGAATGGTTCCTTATATTTAGATGTTGCATAGTGTGAATGGTTCCCTATATTTAGTGTTGCTTAGTGTAAATGGTTCCCTATATTTGGTGTTGCTTAGTGCGAATGGATCCCTATATTTAGTGTTGCTTAGTGTAAATGGTTCCCTATATTTAGGAGTTGCTTAGTGCGAATGGAAGACATGCACACAATGAGGATGAACATTGAGGAGGAATATTATTAGATTGAATAGGTTTTGTTCTCCTCTTTACCTTCTTCTCCCATCCCACACGCAGCAAGAGAAGCTGGGAGATATCTGCATCTCTCTGCGCTATGTGCCCACTGCTGGGAAACTTACCATCTGTATCCTGGAGGCCAAGAACCTCAAGAAGATGGATGTGGGAGGACTGTCAGGTAAAATATGGAAACATAATGATCACTGTGAATAAAACAATTGAGCAGATGAACAGTGAAGTTTAAGCCGCCCATACAGTATCTCCCATATCCTGGTTCAATGTGCTCCCCTTGGTCAAGGTCGAGGCAATCCCTCTATTCACACAGTACGACACCCAAATCTATATTCCCAAATCTATATTAATACAGCTATTTCAGAGTGTTTCTTTGTGCATTATTCTGTGGTAAAGGCTAGATTATATAACATGAAATAGGATCCAGTAAAACCTTGTGAACCGACCGTATGATTTTGATCTGTATGGTGAGCTGCTGTAGGCTAAATTGCAAGCAGCCAATCTCCGGGGCCATTCAGTTTGCGCTCACGTGCTGACTCTGATGTTCCCACGACTCTTCACTCCCTTCAGCTAAACTGCACTGCAACCATCTGCTGGCAGTTTACTGCATTACAACCACTGCTGGGTTCCTTTTGTTACTGGAGCCCTGATGGTAATGAAGTATTGTGTTTTAAAGATTGAACTCTGCTGAAACAATGTGACAGAGGCAATAAGATACATCTATTAAACGACATAAAGCCATGTTTGATAATAATCCCAATAGTGAGTCTGATACCAGGCTTGTTTTAATACCTGGCTGTGTGTATCAATCCCTCTGTGTGCAGATCCCTATGTGAAGATCAACTTGATGCAGAACGGCAAGCGTCTGAAGAAGAAGAAGACCACGGTGAAGAAGAACACTCTGAATCCATACTACAACGAGTCCTTCAGCTTTGAGATTCCTATTGAGCAGATGCAGGTAGTGTACAGCTGTGAACAAAGCACTCAAAAAGACCTACCTACCTACCTACCTACCTACTTACCTACCTACCTACCTACCTACATACCTACCTACCTACCTACTTAGCTACCTACCTACCCACCCACCCACCTACCAACCAACCAACCAACCAACCAACCAACCAACCAAAGATGACAGTAATGCAAGAGTGTACAGCCGAAAGGGGACAAAGTACCAAAGGCATACATACTGTACACCATGGAATTACAATTCAATTGGGCAATTATATTCTGTAATATCTTTCTCAATGTCAATAATATAACACTTGCTTTTTCTCATTCCCTAGAAAATCCAAGCTGTGGTCACAGTGCTGGATTATGACAAGATCGGTAAAAACGATGCAATCGGGAAGATCTGGGTGGGCAGCAAGGCGACTGGCACCCAGCTGAAGCACTGGTCCGACATGCTGGCCAACCCTCGCCGCCCCATCGCCCAGTGGCATCCACTGCAGCCCGAGGAGGAGATTGATGCTTCGCTGGCAGCCCTGAACGCCAAGAAGTAAACCTCCTCTACCCACTAACACCCATACGCAAACCTACCCATCCTCCTCACCCCCGGTCCTACACATCTCCCAATAATACATTCCAAACCAAAACACCAACCAATTCTACACCCTATACCACAAAAGATACCTACCTATATCCCAACTGACATGATCAAAAAATAATACAAAATAGAACATTCATTCCACAAGGAGACAGTCACAAGATCACTCAATTGATGTTTGTATTGGGGTTGCAGTTAGTTACATTGTGTCATGAGGATAGGAGCCTAGAGTGTGAAAACAGCGGTCCAATGTGATGGAGGATTAGTGAAGTAAAACCACACATTCACTCATTTTGTACCTTTTCATCTCCTCCCCTTAGAAACACCGTTGCTTCAATTCTGCTTAATACTTAAAATGCTTTATACTGCCATGTAATAGAGGAAAAACACAAGCAGGTTCATTCCTTGGGTGTATTGTTGCACCATGCTCCAACCCTGCCAGTTACTTACTTACTACATACTAGATACCATTAGTTTGAACTACATTCCTAGAGTTGGGTAAAGAGTAGAGATAGACAATATCCAGTTACCCCACACTGTTAACACACTGCCTTTTTGATCATTAGCTCATCTGCTCACCCATATTCTCAGGTACACTGAGAGAACTGAAACTTCATGCCTTTTTTTCTAAACGGGTTGTTATTCAAAATGCTCCGCAACATGATCAGAGAATAATGTTTTTGATGATTTTTAACATCTCAGTCTGGTGCTGGATTGGTTTATTTTTCCATAATCTAAGACTAGTCTAAATGTATCACTGAAATGGCAACAGGAGAGTCTCTCGAGTGTCTCTCAATAACACCGTTTGTGGCTGTCAGTCAACAGAGTTGAGATGTGAAATATGTTTAGGATAAAGGGACTATGAGCCACTGTAAGTGTCTACCATGGCCTATGCTGGGAAAGTATGCAAGAGAAAAAATATCTGTGTGGAAACTCCAAGGACTGAATGGAAGGTCCCATTCAGTCCTTGGAGTTTCCACACAGATATTTCTCCACACAGATATTTCTCTCTTGCATGCTTTCCCAACATGGGCCATGATAGACACTTACATGCATGCAAGAGAGAGCATATCTGTGAGAATATCTGTGTGGAGACTCCAAGGACTGAATAAGACCCTGGTTGACACAATGTTGTTTGTCAGGTGTCTATTCTACTGCCTGCAATCTACCACCTTCCCCTCCAATGCCTCTACTATTTAGGATCTATCTCCCTGTTCAGTGCTACTGCCATTAGTCATGGACTCACAACAAGGATTTCACTTATTCAAAGGAATCCCTGTATCCGTCTTACAGTCATAAAGGAGACAAGCCTTCCGAGTAATGAAATAAGCAATTCTCAACTACCAGGGACGCCTTCCAATTAGCTGTGTTGTTTTTTACTCACTCTTTTCTTTTCAACGTCAAACACTTTTATTCCTCAAGCACTTTAAATCAAAATGTTCTGTTCTAATTCAACTCTCCAAAAACCAGAGATTTAACAATTTATTTTATGATGAATAATTTCTGGTAAAAAAACACAGAGTGAATTTATGAGTGAATCATTATTTTTGTAGTTTCTTTGATCATTTTAACCTTGTTTTTCTTGTGAATGCACTTTGATTGCTCTGAGACAATTGTTGTTGTTAAGTTTGATTGAAAGGATAAGATCTGGAAGGTTCCCGTTATGTGTATGTTATACACAGATGGCCAAACTGCTGAATCTAATTGCACTATACTGGATATCTCTATGTTACGTGGTTATAGATTGTTCTTTGATCTATGGAGTTTTTGTGATGAGATGTCGTGAGTTTGAGTCAGGTCACATATTCAAAAGTCTTCTGATTGGGAATAAGACACATTTCAATTAAATGCTGTTCCTCAGATCCTTCGCTGAATAAGTGATTTTACATTTTGACTTTCTCTTGAGATAAATTTGAGTATAAAACTGATCATATGACTGAATTAAATTGACAGAAAATGTAAAAGTCATAGCAAAATGCCATTAGACTTTCGAGCCACACTAGTAATGTAATGGGACATGAACTGTCTCTGTGCACCATCTTGTTCCAAACAACAAAATAGTTCAAAGCAATGTATTTCAAGGACGGTAAAAAGTACTTGATTGTGTTTAAGAACAAGCAAAGCAGTTTAATGTTTTAACAGTTTGACAACTTTTATACTTTTGAGAATTACAGTAGTGAATGATGGTTAATGTATTGCTTTTCTCTATAGGACAACCATATCTTTATGTATATGTCCAGTAGGGGTCAGATTAGTTATGTTTTATATTTCATTTGATTTAGTTTATTCTATATGTTCAAAAAGCAACACTAAAGAAAAGACTAAATGCAAGCAATCAAACGACCCATCGGTGAGTAGTTTTGCCTATATACATAGTTCATACAGGTTGATACTGCATGTTTCTACAAAATACTGTACAAAATAGCATGTTTTAGAGATAAAGCAAAAATAATTTGTGTACGTGGGTGTCATTTGTCATTTTAATACTGTAACACAATGCAGGAAAAAAGATACACTGTATATTTTCTGAATGAAAAATATATGTATTTATTTTCCATGAATGGGTTATTGGAGAGAATGTCATAATATATTAGAATAATATGATTCTGTCCATGCCTAGACTTTTAAGCAAGTTTGTCGTCAAGTACTGTGTCTGAGTTCATGTAGGATAAAAATGTAGCCGCATGCTTGCTATCTATCCTTGTGATTTCATTTGGATTAATTATAATTTATTTCAAATGTATTTATTTATGTATTGTTTCCTTTGAGATGATTTAAGTCTATGTTGGTCTTCTTGCCAAACATCAGTGATTGTAGGGGGTCTCCAAGTTCAAGAAATACAACTATTCCAAAGTGGAACTCTTCAATGATCAGTGCCATTGCTGAAACATCCACCATTTGGTTAAAAAGACTGTAAAAAAGATCAACCTGATTTTTGGACAAACATGTATTACAAGCCTACTATTTAGGATGCTAATGAGCCCACCAGAACTGAATCCACACATCTCCACACTGGACATAAAGCTTGGAGTCCCCTACTGTACATGAAACCTTTTTGGGGGAGTTTTACTTTGCGTTGGTTTAATGACCTGACACCCTTTGCAATTATATATATTTTACAGTGCTAATTACACAAATATATGTGAATGTGTATACAGATAGTTGAATTAGATCAAAACTAAAGCCATAATACTCAAGCACTAGCTCTTTAGAGCTCTGCTGTATAACTAGTTATTGATTTGTAAAAAACTAAAACTAAAAAACACTTCTTAATCTTCCTAGGTCAGTGTTTGTCATGTACATTCTGTTCAGAACTCTGTACTCATCTAGATTCTAGAAGGCAAAATATTGAGCACTGAGAGCAGTTGTGAGTTTAGTATAGTGGATGTGATTTTGTTTTCTACTTTGAAGATGTTAAAGCTGTCTTTATTTTATACATGTGTAGCTAATATATTCCAGTGATGTAATTTGTATATGCCTTGTTTTGATAGTATGAATCATGGTTCTTCTTATCTCACAAGATGTTATCGAAAATACCTGAAGAAGTCATCCAGAACATTTACATTATTGAAATGTGATTGTCAGGCTCGTCTGTTGGTGATCCTTGGGCTGAGTGCAATTCATTTAGGACCCTTACTGCGATGTATGGATCCCTTTCATCCACAGTAGCTTTACAGACATGACATAATATTGTGATCAAAGATATGGCAGAAATATCTATCTATCTTGTAACAGTGCCAAGTCTCAGCATTATTGTCTGATCAACATATGTTGCATTCATGGTAAACAGTAAAGTTAAGGTAAATCATCTACAGTCTAATCTTAGACACTTTGATGGAAACCAGCTGTTTCAAGTCAACAATTCCTCTAATAGCAACACTATTGAAATAATAATCATAGTGTTGTTTGATGTTTGCAACAATTTTATAATGGGATCATTGATGTTGCTTCTCAATGCCACAATCAATCCTTTTGAACTGTGACCAAACCGATGAACATGAAACTTCAATCCAGTTGACGATTTCAGTGTCTTTCCAAAATACTGCCAGTATATTACAATTCCATGAAATCATCATCAGTAATCTGTTTGAATCTATTTCAGAGCCCAAATAATTCCACTGATGCGGATGCAGGTTAGATGATAAAATAACTGTGATTAAAGGTTCAAATATAGCACATTTTTATTAAAAAGAGTTGATTGTTTCAATGCTTTTTACACTGCCACGGTCATTGGACAGTTCGCTATATGGGGAAAACGACTGACAACTGTGTGTTTGTGTGTATGTATGTATGTATGTTACAAGAACAAAAAGCATAGGCCCTTTATAAAGTTAGAGGTTGCAGTGCTAAAACACAGTACTACTGCAACTCACCAGACGTATATATCTACATGCCCAGAATACATAAACCATTCTTTTGTGTACATTTAAGTGGTGATAAAAATAATTAACAAAGATGTTTTTTTATTTACAATGGTTTAAAATATTTATATTATAGGATTACCTATTTTTTGAAAGCCTAAATTGATATATCTACTTTATGCACAACTGCTTTAGAAACTAACTGCAGGCTATATCTCAGCGGTGAAGGAACAATGGATTGAGAGCACGATGATTCACACACTACATTCTACTGTTCTTTTGTACTACTAGCTGTTTTATTTCTATCAAGCTTTTTAAATGAATTATTCAAGTACTTTATGAAAAAGGTCCATGTGATTTTCAAAGGGATACCCTCCAAACTAGAGCATCATTTCAAATCAAATTGGATTTGTCACATGCTTCGTCAACAAAAGGTGTGGACTTACAGGGGAATGTTTTCTTACAGACCCTTCCCAACAATGCAGAGAGAGAGAGAAAGTAGAGAAATAACAGAAAAGTCATGCAACTTCCATGTCAATAATGTGTTAAGTAGTGTCTCAGTTGGCCTAGGTCACTCACCACCTTACAGTGTGTTCTCCTGTCTGTTTGTGTTTCCTCTTTCTACTGTAATAATCACTAGGTTAGTGTTGTGTTTCTATTGTATTATATTTAGAATGCAAAACTACATTAGGACCAATGGAAAAGACAATGATTGAACTTTTCCACCATGAATTCACTGTTTTTCTGTCTTAGCATTAATGTGCTGTTGTTGTGGAACTGGACTTGCTGAGGGCTCCTTTGGATCCAGAATGATACTGATTTTCAGAAGAACGTCATCCTCCGCGTTTACAACATGGATATATATACTACCAAAACATGCAGAATAGTACCAACCCTCTTGAACTCTTCCTTCACTTCTAATTTTCCATACTACAATTGCATTCCAAAATACTTTTTTCTCCTCTCTTTCTCTTCATCCTCTTTTTAAGCCTCAGAGGACCATGAGATTACGTGTCCTCTGGCTGTGTTTCTCTGTGTCTTAGTGTTGTGGTGCGTGTGTTCATGTCAGTACTTGTGCCTACTGTGGATCGCATGCTTTAGCCCTTGACTGGACACAAAACGTTGCTCCTATACAAACTGCCCACGGCCCGTCAGTGGATGAGCATCGAGGATCCTTGTAAAGTTATCGAGGGAACCAAATAACTCAATACAGATCTATCATAAGTGTTACCAGCTCTGTAAGAAACAAATAGGAAATAAAGGCCTTTTAATAAGCTTGGACTCATGTATTGTCTGTGCATCATGGCTCTATTCTTTATTCTGTAACCTCTCTACAAGGGGATATTAACTTCAGCATCAGTGTGTTCATTGGTTTTATACCAGTTTTTATCGCATGATATCTGGAATTTAGCGCTCAGCACTGAACAATTCCTTTGAGAAGCACTTAATGCCAAATGATAAAGATTTTGGTAGAGTGAGAACACACATAATGACAGTTATCACATATTTAACCATCTACAGTTTATTGAGCAAGTGATCAAACCACAGACATGTACAAGTAGCAATTCAGTCTTTTTCGCTCTCTTATAATACATACATGGTAAAGTTGTTTCAACGTAAGATACGGTCTTTAAATATACTTACAGTACATGTGTAGACAGATAGCTGTATTCTTTCAGGAAAGGCACATGTAGTATACATAAAGTGTCTCACGTTAGTGCCTCACGTTATAGCACAGGGCACAACACAGGGCCTCTTTATCACAGGATGTCGATGGCACCTTAATTGGGGAGGACGGTCTCGTGGCTGGAATGGAGTGTATGTGTTTGATGTATTTGATAACATTCCTACTGATTCTGCTCATTACCACGAGACCGTCCTCCCCAATTAAGGTGCCACCGACGTCCTGTGATAAAGAGGCCCTGTGTTGTGCCCTGTACTATCTGCATTACAAATCATGTACAGGTTACACCTGAAAAAAAAATGCTGTCCATCTCATAGCGTGAGGCACTATGTGGACTAATGGTAGTGTTTCCTAAAATGCTTAAAGAGGATACATATTAATAATATATTGGTAAAAATATGGTTGAGTATAAGTATAAATATTTGAGGGAAAAATTTCATAAATTATATAAAAATATCCAACAAATGTGACATCTGTCTCGCCATTTTTTTCTGCAGTGCACACTGAAGCACAAAATCAACATATGTTTGTGATGTATAGGTAAAATATGTGGATGTGATATTGATTAGAGATTTCTGGCCTGGAGCTTCGGAGTTTACTGTACCCCAGATCAACACCCTCTTTGAGCCAACGCTGTGTGTTCTCCTCCCCACTTTGACCTCCTGGTATGAAGTGAGCCAATGAACATGGCGTCATAGTAGGCCAGGGGTCATCAGGAATTTGACGGTTCCTCACCATGCCTCTGAGAACAGTTGGCAGGTAAGTGTCACTGAGCACCATGGTACAGTCTCAGGGTGGGAGGGTGCCGAAGGCCAATGATAGTGACACACATTGCAAGCTTGAAGGAAGTATACTATGACTTTGGACAGAGGCTTCCAACCTCTTACTTGGACAGCTTGCTGATGACACGGATCAGAGCCCCATTCTCGTCCTTCAGTCTCTGGTTGTCTGATTTAAGCTCTGTCAAGACCTACAGGAACAGAGAGAGCAGCATTAGATTGTCATGGTAGCTAATTCGCAACAGGGAACAGCGGTGACACATAATGGCCTGTAGACAGAAATATGTACACTGTTACACTGCCTTGTCGTTTGTCTATGTTCCTTCTTATTTAAGGGACATTGACAGACACATTTAATACACATTGTTTATCATTTTCAGGCAAAGTAAGAATGATATGCAATATTTAATCACTAGGAACTCATTGCTAAATTATTTAACACTACAATCTCTATAGTCACAACATGCGAAGGGTGGAGAAAAGAGTGGAGAAAAGGCAGTCTTTCAGCAAAATATGATGTAAAGCAATGAGAGCATGCGGATACAGTATGATCGTGAAAAAGATTGGGACATGATTTGGCTTATGGTTCTATGTGCAAACTACAAACCGAGAGAGAACCGAAACAGAGAGAGAGAGATATGCAAGGCGGTCAGCTTCCGCAATCTAGGTCACCTCCCACAGCATGAATAATGACTAAAAATAACCACAATCTTTGTAAAAAATCTCCCCCATCCCCCACAGACAGTGCAGTGAACAATAACGTTGTGTGCTTGCCTGAAAAGTCTACCTTCACAGACAATGATGAACTCATCACCCCACTCCTGCCTATTCCAGTTACCGCAATTAAATAGCAGCATATTGTTATGTATTATATTTGACGATGCATACTGCACATTTTTGGTCCAACTGTTTGTCCAGTTCTGCTTCTGTCTCAGACAGAGCTGTGTGTAGTACACACACACACACACACACACACACACACACACACACACACACACACACACACACACACACACACACACACACACACACACACACACACACACACACACACACACACACACACACACGCACACGCACACGCACACACACTACACTATTGTGCACGTTTTTTGGCCAGTGGAAAAGGGTTTAGTGAGTCGACGGATGCCAATGAGATCACACATTCCACTCCCACATGATTGAGACAAACGTAATAGTTTAAAATGTCAGATTCCCTATCAGCCACTTTGCATTGGACACTGTGGCAAAAAAATGAGCAAACAATGAAAATGTCAGGTTTGTGAAATGGAAAATTGCAATCATGTTAATCCTTATGCCTTCCATAAGTCTCTCAAGCAGCGTCCAGACTCTTTCTGAGTTCGTTCACGCTAAGGATTGAGTGACATGCCTGACTATACTGTAATAATAACCACTGGAGAAACGTCAGGCTGCCACCACTACTGTACTAGTCTCTACACAGCCTAGTAAATAATATCACCCATGCAGCATGGGTGTAGCTAAAATAGATGAGGGAGTTTAAGGGGGCTGCCCTTCATTGGCCTTATGGGAGAGTGAGTCAGAGAGAGGCATGCCACACAAGTGAGAGAGGCCTTAAGGTGGAGGAGTGAGAGTGGGAGGTGGGGGGTGCAGCAGCAGGACCTGCCTGAGAAGAGCGCAGCAGAGAGGAGGGAAGGAGGTGCAGCATCAGGAGAACCAGAAGGAGGACAGATGAGAGGAGGAGTGGCTGAAGACTCAGGGAGGGGAGAGCAAGGAGGGGTAGAGAGGTGGAGGCATGTGGGACAGGGGGGTTAGAGGTCCTCTGTCTCAGGCAGGAAGGCCATCTGGGAGAGGTGGGTGAGGACACGCAGCATGGCCCTGTTCTCAGCCAGCAGACGCTCCTTGCCGCTCCGCAGTGCCTGCAGCTGAGCCAGAACAGGGAGGGCCTGCAGTAAACACAGGAATACAGAGAGAGCGATAGAAAGAAAGAGAGCAGGAGGACAGGCCAGTGGAAAGGAGGAAGCAGAGCCACACACACACACACACACTTAGGAGCTACTTAATGACATTCACACACAAAGAGATACTGTAAAAGGAAGCAAGCAAGAAATCGGCAAAAGAGACAGCTATGCAAAAGAAAAGAAAAGCACTGCAGGGAGCTATCCTTAAGTTTGCTCTCCACAAACCTGGGCAGTTTTAAAAGGCGGTCGGTGGGGAGATGCTGTATGGTTTACATAGCTTGTCAGTCATGCTGGGGAAAGATGGGGGTGGGGGACTTTCAATATAACCTTCAATTTCAGCCTCATTCAAAGAGCCCAATATGTTATAGGTCATAGAAAATGGAAATGATTCATTTCCCTGGGTTCCCTGGCAGGCTTTAGAGGTAAACCTCAGTGCGGTTTAGTGGAGATGTCTGTGGTTTGACAACGTTCCTTGGGGAAACCACAGGCAGGCAAGGAGGCAGCACACACATAGACAGAGGAAAGCAGAGAGTGGCCTCAGAGGCTTCCCCCCAGAAGCTCAGAGAGGAGAGGAAGGCTGGATAGAAAGTTAAGAAATTAAGGTGAGCCTGGAGGAAAGGAAAAGCTGGGGAGAAAGAGAAGAGAGAAGCCCAGTGAGGAGAAGAAGGCTACAGAGAAAGAGAGAAGAGAAGAGAGGAAGGCCAGGAAGAAAAGACATGGAGGAGATCCAGCTGCTAACATCCCAAGAAACTATTTGAAGTCTGCCTTTACTCGGACTGAAGAATCCATGGATATGTCAGACTGTTTCTCTGTGCTGTCTCAGTAAGCCTTTCACAGCACACTGTTCTAAAGAACAAATATTGACAAATTTATCTTGGAGTAGAGAGACACAGTGGAGAGGAGAGAGAAAGAGAGTGGAGGAGAGAGAGAAAGGAGAGAGAGGAAAGGAGAGCGAGAGTGGAGAGGAGAGAGAGGAAAGGAGAGAAAGAGAGTGGAGAGGAGAGAGAGAGGAGAGAGAGAGTGGAGAGGAGAGAGGGAGAGGAGAGAGAGAGAGGAGAGAGAGGGAGTGGAGATGAGTGAGAGAGAGAGAGAGAGAGGAGAGAGTGGAGAGTAGAGAGAGAGTGGAGAGAGAGAGGAGAGTAGAGAGAGGGAGACGAGAGGAGAGAGAGAGGAGAGAGGAAAGGTGAGAGAAAGTGGAGAGGAGAGAGAGAGTAAGTGGAGAGGAGAGAGAGGAGAGAGAGAGAGAGAAAGTGGAGAGGTGGAGAGGAGAGAGAGTGTAGAATAGAGATGGTGGAGAATAGAGAGAGAGTGAAGAGTAGAGCAAGAGAGAGTGTTGAGTAGAGAGAAAGAGAGTGGAGAGTAGAGAGAGAGTGTGGAGAGTAAAGAGTAGAAAGAGAGTGGAGAAGAGAGAGAGAGGAGAGGAGAAAGAGAGAGAGTGAGTGCAGGAGAAAGAGAGAGTGAGTGCAGGAGAGAGAGTGAGTGCAGGAGAAAGAGAGAGTGAGTGCAGGAGAAAGAGAGAGGAGGATGTAGCCAGAGGGGTGAGCTTGAGAGAGAATGCTTAATTATTTATTCCTCATGATGTTTTAATGCTTTTGAACTAATTGATATTTAACCAGAGCTGAGTCCTATAGATAAATTCCCACATTTTGCCAGTGCTGGAGTTTCAGAGGCTGCCAGGAATAATCCTAGCCCATTATCCCAGAGAGACCCATCCCAATGGGCACACCCTGGTTTTAATCAACTTTGTTTCCACATCATTTCAATGGAATTACGTTGAACCATAGTGGAATAAACGTTGAACTGACATCTGCGCCCAGTGGGATATCAGAGAGCCATAAAGTAACCAGAATTGTAAAACATCGGACAGACCCTGTGGCAGAAGAAACATGTAGACCTGTGTGAAAAGAGTAAAAGCATGTCTGTATAATGTTGTATGTGCATATCTCTATCCCAGTGGGCAAAACCGGTTGCAATGACATCAAAGCAACCTAGTTTCTGGTTGTAATGATATTGCAGCCTGCCTGCTGGGATATGGCTTTACAGACAGTTGAAGTCAGAAGTTTACATACACCTTAGCCAAATACATACAAATACAGAATCACAATCACAATTTAATCCAAGTAAGAATTCCCTCGCTTAGGTCAGTTAGGATCACCACTTTATTTTAAGAATGTGAAATGTCAGAATAATAGTACACATAATTATTTATTTCAGCTTTTATTTCTTTCATCACATTTTCACTGGGTCTGAAGTTTACATATACTCAATTCGTATTTGGTAGCATTGCCTATAAATGGTTTAACTTGGGTCAAACATTTCGGGTAGCCTTCCACAAGCTTCCCACAATAAGTTGGGTGAATTTGGCCCATTCCTCCTGACAGAGCTGGTGTAAGTAAGTCAGGTTTGTAGGCCTCTTTGCTCGCACACGCTTTTTCAGTTCTACCCACAAATATTCTATAGGATTGAGGTCAGGTCTTTGCGATGGCCACTCCAATACCTTGACTTTGTTGTCCTTAAGCCATTTTGCCACAAGTTTGGAAGTATGCTTGGGGTCATTGTCCATTTGGAGGACCCATTTGCGACCAAGCTTTAACTTCCTGACTGATGTCTTGAGATGTTGCTTCAATATATCCACAAAATGTCCCTCCTCATGATGCCATCTATTTTGTGAAGTGCACCAGTCCCTCCTGCAGCAAAGCACCCCCCAAACCTGATGCTGTCACCCCCATGCTTCATGGTTGGGATGGTGTTCTTCGGCTTGCAAGCATCCCCTTTTTTCCTACAAACATAACGATGGTCATCATGGCCAAACAGTTCTATTTTTGTTTCATCAGACCAGAGGACATTTCTCCAAAAAGTAAAATCTTTGTGCCCATGTGCAGTTGCAAACCGTAGTCTGATTTTTTAATGGCGGTTTTGGAGCAGTGGCTTCTTCCTTGCTGAGCGGCCTTTCAGGTTATGTGAATATAGAACTCGTTTTACTGTGTATATGCATAGATACTTTTGTACCTGTTTCCTCCAGAATCTTCACAAGGAAAAATTACTTGTGTCATGCACACACAAAGTAGATGTTCTAACTGACTTGCCAAAACTACAGTTTGTTAACAAGAAATTTGTGGAGTGGTGGAAAACGGGATTTAATGACTCCAACCTAAGTGTATGTAAACTTCCGACTTCAACTGTACATGCACATCTAGTGTGTATGTGTTCCAATGTGTTTGTGTGCACAGGCATGTGTTCATGCCCAGGTCTCTAAAGAGGTGAGGTGACAAGCGGGTGTCAATCACTTCTCACTCACATACAGGACCACTCACCGTCGCCCCCCCCCCCCCCCTCCCTGGCCCTGAGCCAGCCTGCCCCATGGTCAGCGTTCAGGGCTGGTACCCACAACGGAAATTTCTCACTCTGGCAGCTTCCTGCTGAGGCAACATGGGGTCACAACATGGGGTCAAACACTCTGTTCTCATCTTCCATCTCACATCTCTGTGTCACATACTGAGTTGTCATCATAACCTTTGGCTATTGCTAGAAGTGGTTTGCACTTGCATGAGGTTCACATCTATTCAGCCCTGAATGATATTCTGCTGCTGTTTTTCTCTCGCCCCTCGCTCTTCGAAATGCTAAATATGCACAATTAGTGCAGGAATGCTTAACATAAGCAGGTCCTTTGCTCTTGGACGAGCTTGGTATTCAGCTGGATCTAGGTCAGTCAGTGTGTAGACAACAAAAGACAACAGTCTGCTTGGTGTAGGACAGCTCTCTCCCTCTCTCTCTCTCCCTCTCTCTCTCTGAACCTCATCATCACCTGTTTGCCTATAATAACCAAGCAGGGCCATGTAGTGACTTCCCTCCTTGTTGCAGTGAAGACCTTACCTTGAGCTCTTCCTCCATGTCCGTTACCCTCTTCTCCAGAGCCTGTTTTTCCTGAGGAGAGCAGGTAGTTCAGGTCAGAATCACAACCCCACTTTAAGATTTCTACTTTTAAATTAGGAGTCATTTTTCATTCCCACACATGATGATAGAGCCCATAGAAGAATGAACAGACAGACAGATAACATGGAAAAGATCAGAAAAAAGAGACTGAGATCAGAAAAAAAGCAGAGAGTGGTAGACATGTAGATATCAACCTGTCAGGATGGAAAGAGAATTGGAATGTTGATATCAAGGATATGAGGCATATGGCTTTGAGAAAACAAAGAAAGAGAAGCCCGCAAGATATTTAACAAGTTATAGATACCCTTTTCTCTGATTCAAGTACAGTGGATCTTTCAGATACTCTGTCCTGTTTCTGTAAGACAGAGTGCACAGTTGTCACGAAGTGGAAAAAAATATACAGTGGGTTGACTTAAAATGGGATAAAACAGAATTTGAAAACTTTGATGGGGATACACTGGTTCGTTTTCTTATCACCTTGTGCTCGCCTTGAACAATTTATTGTTCAAATGCAATATGCATGCTGTTGAGACGTGTGAACTATACTGAACTTAATTAAGATGGTCAACAGAAGGCTATGCAGGACTGTCTCAGTGTTGTGCTCAGTATTGAGCTTAGGGAGGGACTCTACTGGACTCTATCAGCTAATCAGATGCACTCCTACTATACTGTACCTGGGTGACTTTGTCCAGCTGGGTGCGTATCTTGGTCAGCTCCTGTTTGCTATCATCCAGCCGGGACTTGAGCTTGTCATTCTCTGCCAAAGCATCTTCATACATCTGAAAGAGAACAAATCAAAAGGTGAATTCTTATGTCACTTGGAGATACAGTACCTTGTCATGTGACAACATTTTCCCCACAATAGGCCAGCTCTGATATCTCTGCATCAGGTGAATCAACAAGAAGTGGTATTGATCACTTTTTGCCCCATACACAACTCTCTCCTGATTAAAACATGGATGGCACTGTATGTGGGAGAAAACAAACGTACATATAGAATCTATTTATTTTATACTGAACAAAAATATAAACGCAGCATGTCAAGTGTTGTTGGTCCTATGTTTCATGAGCTGAAATAAAAGATCCCTAAAAAAAGCTTATTTCGCTCACATTCTGCGTACAATTTATTTACATCCATGTTAGTGAATATTTGTCCTTTGTCAAGATAATCCATGCATCTGACAGGTGTGGCATATCAAGAAGCTGATTAAACTGCATGATCATTACACAGGTGCACCTTGTGCTGGGGACAATAAAAGGCCACTCTAAAATATGCAGTTTTGTCATACAACACAATGCCACAGATGTCTCAAGTTTTGAGGGAGCGTGCAATTGGCATGCCGACTGCAGGAATGTCCACCAGAGCTGTGGCCAGAGAATTTAATGTTAATTTCTCTGCCATTAGCCGACCTCCAACGTCGTTTTAGAGAATTTGGCAGTACGTCCAACCGGCCTCTCAACCACAGACCACATCTATGGCATCGTGTGGGAAAGCGGTTTGCTGATGTCAACGTTGTGAACAGAGTGCCCCATGGTGGTGGTGGGGTTATGGTATGGGCAGGCGTAAGCTACGGACAACGAACACAATTGCATTTTATTGATGTTAATTTGAATGCACAGAAATACTGTGACGAGATCCTGAGGCCCATTGTGAGGCCCATTTTTGTAAGGTTTCTGTGACCAACAGATGCATATCTGTATTCCCAGTCATGTGAAATCCATAGATTAGGACCTAATTAATTATTTAAATTGACTGATTTCCTTACATGAACTGTAACTCAGTAAATTCTTAGAAATTGTTGCATGTTGAGTTTATATTTTTGTTCAGTATATTTAACCTTTATTTAACCAGGCTAGTTACGTTTAGATATCTTCTGTTTCCCTTCTGGGTTCTACAGTACCTTCTTGTAATCCCTGGAGCTGGTGTCGTCCTCATGCTTGTTCAGCGCTGCCAATCTGGTTTCCCTGCGTGTGTAGGAGCTGGTTCTGCCCAGAGGTTCAGCCCTGCTGTCCCCACCACCAGAGTCCAACCTGGGAGGAAGGAGGAAGCACAGCTCCTTAAGTGGGAGATGTTCAACATCCAGCAACACAGCTGTTGGAACACTGACATAGATGACATACAAACATTGATGGAACACTGACATACAAATCTTTTTTTGGAGTGCTGTATGTGTTTCTCATGAAGCTAAAATACTAAAATAGTGGTCAGGTTTATAAGAAAGGAAGATCTGAATCTGTACATACCTTGATGCCCTGTCATGCTGAAAATGAACAGAGAAAAAACATGTTAGTTTAGTGTGAAAATGTATCACAAAAAGCTCTTAGTTCATATATGAAATCATTCTGACTTACTTTACAATACCATACTGGTTAGAACCAGCACAGTGGCTGAATCTGAGACATTTCATTTCTATGAAGTATCAACCAGAGACTTCAGACAGAGTAAAACATTTTCCATGAGGACACCATGAAGAAGAAAATAGAAACTTTATGTGACATCCAACCCACAATGTGTTCAGATGATTTGCATCCCAAAGGACAGGTATTGGCCAACACAAGTGATCTGCTTGTGATATATAATTCACTGGGACCTTGCATGCTCTTCTCTCCTGCTCTGACAGAGTTCACAATCCTTCTCCTGTAAACCCTGTTCATCTTTTAGTGAGTGTTTGCCACGCAGATGCCTGCAGCGCAGAGATGACATCATGCGGCGAAAGGCCCCAGTTTACTGGGTGAGAGACTCCAAGTGATGACCTCAGGGTACATCATGCTGCTGATATCATACTGGCTGTGTCTCAAATGGCACCCTATCCCCTATATTGAGCGCTACTGGGGACATAGGGAATAAGGTGCCATTCGGGACACATACTGGCTTGGCATGATCTTGTCCTGACTAGATGACTGCATGGCTGCAAAGGCCCAGTCTGAGATGTATACTGCCTTTCCATTGGGTAAATTGTGTACAGATATGAGGCATTTACTTAAATAAAGTGTAAAGTCTAGACTATGTTAGGTCCAAAATGTTTATCTTCAGTTTCCATCTGTGCGCTCCGTTCTTAGTGAATCAGTCACCAAATATGGTTGTCTCCACTCAATAATGACTAGGCCTATCTGATAGCATGGAAAGAGCCCTCTATGACAATCTGTTACGTGATGGGAAGTTCCTTGCCAAGAGTCGATATACATGACCCAAGGTGGCTGATCATTGATCAGTGCACATTACGACATGACACGGTACAGAGAAAAAAGTGAAATTGTGAAAAAGAGAGCAAGAGAGAGAGATAGTGTTTGATCTCCTTGTGATCTCTGCTTAGATATCATGTTCTCTTGCATTCTTTGAGATTAGGAGCTGTTCTCCTGCCTGGGTGAGAGACTCCTTTAAACACATAAAACAACAGATCAGCTTATTCCCTGGCCACTAGATCGTATCCTGTTTGGAAACACTCTGGATGACACGCTGGTCAGTCAGTGTTGGGGAAGCTGCTCTGAAAATATAGTTTACCAAGCTACCAATTACTTCACACTGGAAGAAGTTGAGCTGCACTAAAGCTAAAGAAAATAGTTTAGAAAACTAAAGCTACTTTGAAAAGTAGTTCCTTACATCAAAACTACATTGTGAAAAACAATTATATTAGCTATAGCACAAGCAGCAGAATACACATTAATCCTGACTCTGCCATCAGCATGACTGGGATTCGTCGGCAAAAGCCCATCCGTGACAAGGGTCAATGAGTTGTGCGTTCTGAGATTCCGTTCTGCACACAACTGTTTAAACTGCACCTTTATTTTCCAGTTTGTGGTCTGCCTGCTAGCTTGTGCAATTCTTGCCATTCTCCTTTGACATCTCATCAACAAGCTTTCTCCCTCACCCAAATCCAGATAGCTGATGTTCTGAAAGAACTGCAATATCTGGACCCTTACAAATCAGCCGGGCTAGACAATCTGGACCCTCTCTTTCTGAAATTATCCGCCTAAATTGTTGCAACCTAGCCTGTTCTAGCCTGTTCAACCTCTCTTTCGATAGTCTGAGATCATCAAAGATTGGAATACTGCCGCGGTCATCCCCCTATTCAAAGGGGGAGACACTCTGGACCCAAACTGTTACAGACCTATATCTATTCTACCCTGCCTTTCGAAGGTCTTCAACACCATCATCCCAGACATCCTGACCCACTCCAATTTGCATACCGCCCCAACAGATCCACAGATGATGCAATCTCTATCGCACTCCACACTGCCCTTTCCCACCTGGACAAAAGGAACACCTACGTGAGAATGCTATTCATTGACTACAGCTCAGCGTTCAACACCATAGTGCCATCAAAGCTCATCAATAAGCTAAGGACCCTGGGATTAAACACCTCTCTCTGCAACTGGATCGTGGTCATCCTGACAGTCCACCCCCAAGTGTTGAGGGTAGGCAACAACACAACTGACCCTCAACACGGGGGCCCCTCAGGGATGCGTTTTTAGTCCCCTCCTGTACTCCCTGTTCACCCACGACTGCACGGCCAGGCACGACTCCAACACCATCCTTAAGTTTGCCGATGACACTACAGTGGTAGGCCTGATCATCGGCGACGAGACAGCCTACAGAGAGGAGGTCAGAGACCTGGCAGTGTTGTGCCAGGACAACAACTTCTCCCTCAAAGTCAGCAAGACAAAGGAGCTGATCGTGGACTACAGGAAACAGAGAGCCGAGCACACCCCCATCCACATCGACAGGACTGCAGTGGAGCAGGGCAAGAGCTTCAAGTTCCTCGGTGTCCACATCACTACGGAATTATCATAGTGCAAACACATCAACACAGTCATGAAGAGGGCACAACAATGCCTCTTCCCCTTCAGGAGGCTGAAAAGATTTGGCATGGGCCCTCAGATCCTTAAATAGTTTTACAGCTGCACCATTGAGAGCATCTTGACTGGCTGCATCACCTCTTGGTATGGCAACTGCTTGGCATCCGGCCGCAAGGCGCTACAGCCGGTAGTGCGTACAGTCCAGTACAGCACAGGGGCCAAGCTCCCTGTGTCAGAGGAAAGTCCCAAAAATGTACAAAGACTACAGCAACCCAAGTCATACGTATAGTGTTCTCTCTGCTACCTCACGGCAAGCGGTACCAATGCACCAAGTCTTGAACCGATAGGACGCGGAACAGCTTCTACCCCCAAGCCATAAGACTGCTAAATATTTACTTAAATAGTTAACCAATAGCTATCCAAACTATCTGCATTGACCGTTTTTGCACTCTCTTTTGACTCATCACATACGCTACTGTTAATGTTCATTATATATCCTGTTGCCTAGTCATTTTATCCCTACCTATATGTACATATCTAACTCAATTACCTCGTACCCCTGCACCTCGATTCGGTACTGGTACCCAGTGTATATAGCCAAGTTATCATTAGTCATTGTGTATTTATTCCTGGTATTTAATTATTTTTTTCTTATAGATATTTTCTTTTAATCTGCATTGTTCGGAAGGGCCTGTAAGTAAGCATTTTACTGTTATTCTACACCTGTTGTTTACGAAGCATGTGACAAATAAAATTAGATTTGATTTAACTGAAGGTCTCGATGCCGGTCGGCCTTGTAACGTTCGTCTGAAGAAGTAGACCAAGGTGCAGCGTGGTAAGTGTTCATGATCTTTAATACTCAGAACACCAAACAAAAAGGAATAACGAACGTCACGTTCTGCCGGCTTCACAGAGCTAACAAAAAAAAGAAGATCCCACAACATAGGTGGGAAAACAGGCTACCTAAGTATGATTCCCAATCAGAGACAACGATAGACAGCTGCCTCTGATTGGGAACCACACTCGGCCAAAACTAAATAAATACAAAACATAGAATGCCCCCCCCCCCACATCACACCCTGACCTCACCAAACAGAGAAATAAAACGGCTCTCTAAGGTCAGGGCGTGACAGGCCTGCTTTATATAGCTAGCCACGGCCACATGACTCACTGTCTGTAAGAGCGAACCATTTTTGTGAACCTGGTGGTGTACCTAATAATCTGGCCGCTGAGTGCATATACATATTCGTATTCTTATATACTGTACAGTTAAATTAGATCTTTAGAAAGAGTAGAGGCGCTGTGATACAAGATGTTGTTCATCTGTTTTTTAAAGCTAAGCTTTGTTGTGAGTCTATGCAGGACAAACCAAGAGCAGAAGCAGACCTAAATGCCTGGTCTTTATTAGGAGGCTCATACACTGTAACAGCCACATGGATTTTAGAGGGGGAGTAAATTCTAGGCGCACCATGAGAGACGTTCCTCTCCTCTGTGAATGTTTATACAGCACTGCTAAAGCTGCCTGGCCTTATGCGGTCATGTGTTAGTCTCCATCCAGCCTTGTCTCCATCCAGGGACAGAGAGCCAGTCAACTCTGATGAAGAAGGTCCAAGGATGGAAAAGGCAGGATGAGTGCTCTGATGAACTGTTCATACAACACTAACACTGGATGGTCTCATGTCTTTGACAACCTATACACAGGTTCACTGACAGGCTATTCTATTCTATTCGACCTCGACCAGGCCTGCAAGTCACCATAAAGATTCTTACACTGTGAAAAATGGCTTGATAATCACTTAAAACACAGTAAGACATTACATGCAGTAGTCCTTTTACCACATGGAGCTGGCTTGGAGATATTATTTATTGTTTTTTTCTTCTTTTGAACCTTTAACTAGGCAAGTCGGTCAAGAACAAATTCTTATTTACAATGACGGCCTACCCCGGCCAAACCCTAACCTGGATGACACTGGGCCAATTGTGTGCCGCCCTATGGGACTCCCAATCACAGCCGGTTGTGATACAGCCTGGAATCGAACCAGGGTCTGTGGTGACGCCTCTAGCACTGAGATGCAGTGCCTTAGACCGCAGCACCAGTTGGGAGCCGGGGGACCCGGGAGCTCGGGAGCTGGGGTACCCGAACATGTACCATAGTTTGGAAACCACAGATCTAGGTCAAGCAGAAACATCCATTGCGACAATCCTAAATCTCCTTCCATTTTAGCCCCATTAGCCTAACATTGAGCCAGGCCAGGCTCGGACGCCAGACAAGTGGGATCTATTTCACAGAGCAGGATTTAATGAATTACAGAGAGGAATTTCTTAAATGTCTTTTGGACAGCTTTCCTTTGCGGGTCTTGATTTCCACAGACGTTGATTTTTGGTCCAGTCCGGTCTGGATCAGCCTTGATTTGCCCAAAACATAGACGTCTATGTTTGGTTCAGATTTGGTTCAGTCTAGACCGGCCTTGATTTGATCCAAACAGTGATGTACTGTACCAGTCAAACGTTTAAACACATCTACTCATTCAAGGGTGTTTCTTTATTTCTACTATTTTCAACATTGTAGAATAATAGTGAAGACATCACAACTAAGAAATAACACATATGGAATCATGTGGTAACCAAAAAAGTGTTAAACAAATCAGAATATATTTTATATTTGAGATTCTTCAAAGTAGCCACCCTTTGCCTTCATGACAGCTTTGCAAACTTTCAGCCAGAAATTAAAATGAATATGATTTCAACATCCGGAAAATACATAATATTCAATGTCCGGAAAATATGTATTTTCAACATCCGGAAAATACGTCTTTTAACCTTTCATTTAGAAACTAAAAGGAACCTATATTTAACGTCCAGAAAATATGTATTTTAGAGCAGGACATGACAGGACTATTCTAGGTTTGCGGGGTATATGGCCGCAGAACGACCACGACCAGGCCTCCAAGTCTCCATAAGGATTAATACATTGATAAAAATGCTTCATAATCACTTAAAGCACCGCAAGACACTTAATGCAGTAGTCCTTTTCAAGTACCCCCTGTTGCTGGCTTTGGAGATAGCTGGGGTACCCAAACACAGTACCACAGATCTAGGTCATGGATGTGACATTTCTAAATCTCCTTCCATTTTAGCTCCATTAGCCTTACAGTGAGCCAGGACAGGCTCGGACGTCAGACAAGTGGGATCTATTTCACAGAGCAGGATTTAATGAATTACAGAAAGGAATTACCTAAATGTTTTGTTTCACTCTTGCCAAGTACATGTATTTCTAATTCATTTACAATGTGTATGCATCATGAAACATTGTAAACTTACATAAACCTACTATGTCTTCTGACTTACCAGGAGGCAATCCTGAAAGGGCAGCGGATAGAGATATGATGGGCACCTGCTGGCACTGCGCCTGGTCTATGTTCTCTCTCTATTTATTTACAAAGCACCAGAATCTACATTTGAGGCTCCATAAGGCCTAGCAGTTGATTGGGGAGACAATCCACCAGGGTAGAAATAACAGCACAGCCATAGATTAATGGTACTGGCCTGTGCTGAACGGGTGCGAGCCTGAACTGCACTGTGGGCTCTGTGTAAACACATGGCCAATTGGTTTACGACTCGTCACGACCAACCACCACACAGCAAGCCGGGGGTCTGCTGCTGTACTGGACAGTACATGCATTGGGGGTTGACTGGGATCCTTAGTACACTCCCGATATAAACACTCCCCAGTTAACAGCACTCCCTTCTATGCAGCCTGTAAAACCATCAGCATCACTCCCTCCTACACACTACCTATGCTTTTTAATCAGCTCCTGACTGAGTCCCAGCTCTGATGCAAAGCCTATCACAGAGAGACTGAGCTTGATCTTATTGCTCTGCAAAGTGTTTCATTTCTTGAAGGACCCCTTTAATGGTCAGCCCTCCTCTCTCTTCTTTCTCACCCTTTCATCCCAAAGGCTGCCTGCCTGGACTACGGCCCATTCACCCCACTGGAAAATAGGAGTTAGTTTCACCCCACCGGAATGACCATGGGCTACTGTACTGTACACACAACCATAAAAGCCTATATTGCTTCCCCAGATATTCACTGCAGATCTCTATCTTTTTTCACTCTCCCTTCCACCTCTTCATTCTCTCCAGCCATTTCTGGATATAATTAAGGAATTACTAACAGGAGTAAACAACTAAAGAACCTCCCCATTTTGGGTTATTATTCATCTCACTTGGAAGAGTTTTCCTAGTCCAAGTACTGAGAGAAGGTAGGACTTCGGGCCAAATCTCTCGTCTTGTCCGAAGTGTGACATGAAGCTTTGCCTCTGAGGAGGCAGATGTGCTTGCTTGTTTACAGTCAAGGCCTGTTGCTCAATGTCTGCAGCTGTGCTGCACACAAAACTTTTGCAGAAAGAAATGCACCAGGTTTTCATCATAAACATTGAGGAGAGTTCTAATATCACACCAACAGCAACGTGCCCTTCTGGAGATTTTTATTTCTCGCTGACATTTTTCTCCCAGGAAAATATTGCCAATATGGGCTTTTTGCTGTGCTGACATCATGGACACTTAATGCCTGAGCTCACTGTGGATATATATGAGAATGGAAAAGTAAAGTTAATGAAAAGAAAAGAATGGACAAAACAGTGACTGTATTCTTTGGAGATCTCCTGACAGCAGTGGAGGACTGTGATACTGTCAGTACTGTGGTAGTGGGGGGTCATGATACGGTACTGTCAGTACTGTGGTAGTGGGGGGTCATGATACGGTACTGTCAGTACTGTGGTAGTGGGGGGTCATGATACGGTACTGTCAGTACTGTGGTAGTGGGGGGTCATGATACGGTACTGTCAGTACTGTGGTAGTGGGGGGGTCATGATACAGTACTGTCAGTACTGTGGTAGTGGGGGGTCATGATACGGTACTGTCAGTACAGTGGTAGTGGGGGGTCATGATACGGTACGGTCAGTACAGTGGTAGTGGGGGGTCATGATACGGTACTGTAGTAGGGGGGGTGGAGGGGTCATAATACGGTACTGTCAGTACAGTGGTAGTGGGGGGTCATGATACGGTACTGTCAGTACTGTGGTAGTGGGGGGTCATGATACGGTACTGTCAGTACTGTGGTAGTGGGGGGTCATGATACGATACTGTCAGTACTGTGGTAGTGGGGGGTCATGATACGGTACTGTCAGTACAGTGGTAGTGGGGGGTCATGATACGGTACTGTCAGTACTGTGGTAGTGGGGGGTCATGATACGGTACTGTCAGTACTGTGGTAGTGGGGGGTCATGATACGGTACTGTCAGTACAGTGGTAGTAGGGGGTCATGATACGGTACTGTCAGTACAGGGGTAGTGGGGGGTCATAATACGGTACTGTCAGTACTGTGGTAGTGGGGGGTCATGATACGGTACTGTCAGTACAGTGGTAGTGGGGGGTCATAATACGGTACTGTCAGTACAGTGGTAGCGGGGGGTCATGATACGGTACTGTCAGTACAGTGGTAGTGGGGGGTCATGATACGGTACTGTCAGTACAATGGTAGTGGGGGGTCATGATACGGTACTGTCAGTACAGTGGTAGCGGGGGGTCATGATACGGTACTGTCAGTACAGTGGTAGTGGGTGGCTCATGATACGGTACTGTCAGTACAGTGGTAGTGGGGGGTCATAATACGGTACTGTCAGTACAGTGGTAGCGGGGGGTCATGATACGGTACTGTCAGAACAGTGGTAGCGGGGGGTCATGATACGGTACTGTCAGTACAGTGGTAGTGGGGGGTCATGATACGGTACTGTCAGTACAGTGGTAGTGGGGGGTCATAATACGGTACTGTCAGTACAGTGGTAGCGGGGGGTCATGATACGGTACTGTCAGTACAGTGGTAGTGAGGGGTCATGATATGGTACTGTCAGTACAGTGGTAGCGGGGGTCATGATACGGTACTGTCAGTACAGTGGTAGTGGGGGGTCATGATACGGTACTGTCAGTACAGTGGTAGTGGGGGGTCATAATACAGTACTGTCAGTACAGTGGTAGCGGGGGGTCATGATACGGTACTGTCAGTACAGTGGTAGTGGGGGGTCATAATACGGTACTGTAGTAGTGGGGGGTGGAGGGGTCATGATACGGTACTGTCAGTATTGTGGTCGTGGGTTCATAGCTTCAACCCCGCAGCACACACTCACCAATTGATTGATGGACTGTTGAAAGTATATTTTTTTATCTTGCTTTGTTTGCAAATTCAGTATTATGTCTATCTCCGATAAGCTACCCAGGAAAGGGCTGAAAATAGCCCATATTAATATATGTAGCCTTATATATAAGGTTCATAAAATCAATAACTAGATAACATTCATATATTAGCCATTTCTGAGACTCACTAAGATAATTAATTTGGTGACACAGCAGTAGCAATACAAGGATATAACATCTATAGAAGAGACAGAAATGCTTATGGGGGAGGTGTTGTATATATTCAGAGCCATATCCCTGTAATGCTTAGAGAAGATCTTATGTCAAGTGTTATTGAAGTGTTGTGGTTGCAGGTTCACTTAGCACATCTAAAGCCTTTTCTTTTGGGGTGTTGCTATAGGCTATCTACGTGCTAACAGTCAGTATCTAAATAATATGTGTGAAATTCTTGATAGTGTATGTGATGTAAACAAAGTTGTCTACTTTCTTGGGGACCTGAATATTGACTGGCTTTCATCAAACTATCCACTCAAGAGGAAGCTTCTTACTGTAACCAGTGCCTATAATCTGGTTCAGATTATTAATCAACCTACCAGGGTGTTTACAAACACTACAGGAACATGATCATCCACATGTATCGATCACAGTTTTACTAATACTGTAGAACTTTGTTCTAAACATATATCCATACCCATTGGATGCAGTGATCACAATATAGAGGCTATATCCAGGAAAGTCAAAGTTCTAAAAACTGGGCCTAAAATAGTGTATAAGAGATCATACAAACATTTTTGCTCTGACTCTTATGTGGATGATATAAAAAATATTTGTTGGTCTGATGTGATTAATGAGGAGCATCCAGATGCTGCACTTGATACATTTATGAAATTGCTTCTTTCAATTATTGATAAACATGCACCTATTAAGAAACTGACTGTTAGAACTGTTAAGGCTCCATGGAATGATGAGGGATTGAAAAACGGTATGGTTGAAAGAGATGAGGCAAAAGGAGTGGCTAATAAGTCTGGCTGCACGTCTGACTGGCTGACTTACTGCAAATTGAGAAATTATGTGACTAAACTCAACAAAAAGAAGAAGAAACTGTATTATGAAGCCAAGATCAATGATATAAAGAACTATGGAAAAACACTTGGGAGTACTTCAAATTAAATTATGGGCAGAAAGACAAATTGAACAACATCTTTCATTGAATCAGATGGCTTATTCTGCTGCTGGTGAGTCCCTGATCCACCTCTACGCAGACGACACCATTCTGTATACTTCCGGCCCTTCTTTGGACACTGTGTTAACAACCCTCCAGGCAAGCTTCAATGCCATACAACTCTCCTTCCGTGGCCTCCAATTGCTCTTAAATACAAGTAAAACTAAATGCATGCTCTTCAACCGATCGCTACCTGCACCTACCCGCCTGTCCAACATCACTACTCTGGACGGCTCTGACTTAGAATATGTGGACAACTACAAATACTTAGGTGTCTGGTTAGACCGTAAACTCTCCTTCCAGACCCATATCAAACATCTCCAATCCAAAGTTAAATCTAGAATTGGCTTCCTATTTCGCAACAAAGCATCCTTCACTCATGCTGCCAAACATACCCTTGTAAAACTGACCATCCTACCAATCCTCGACTTTGGCGATGTAATTTACAAAATAGCCTCCAATACCCTACTCAACAAATTGGATGCAGTCTATCACAGTGCAATCCGTTTTATCACCAAAGCCCCATATACTACCCACCATTGTGACCTGTACGCTCTCGTTGGCTGGCCCTCGCTTCATACTCGTCGCCAAACCCACTGGCTCCATGTCATCTACAAGACCCTGCTAGGTAAAGTCCCCCCTTATCTCAGCACGCTGGTCACCATAGCATCTCCCACCTGTAGCACACGCTCCAGCAGGTATATCTCTCTAGTCACCCCCAAAACCAATTCTTTCTTTGGCCGCCTCTCCTTCCAGTTCTCTGCTGCCAATGACTGGAACGAACTACAAAAATCTCTGAAACTGGAAACACTTATCTCCCTCACTAGCTTTAAGCACCAACTGTCAGAGCAGCTCACAGATTACTGCACCTGTACATAGCCCACCTATAATTTAGCCCAAACAACTACCTCTTTCCCAACTGTATTTAATTTTTATTTATTTATTTATTTTGCTCCTTTGCACCCCATTATTTTTATTTCTACTTTGCACACTCTTCCATTGCAAAACTACCATTCCAGTATTTTACTTGCTATATTGTATTTACTTTGCCATCATGGCCTTTTTGCCTTTACCTCCCTTCTCACCTCATTTGCTCACATTGTATATAGACTTGTTTATACTGCATTATTGACTGTATGTTTGTTTTTACTCCATGTGTAACTCTGTCGTTTTATCTGTCGAACTGCTTTGCTTTATCTTGGCCAGGTCGCAATTGTAAATGAGAACTTGTTCTCAACTTGCCTACCTGGTTAAATAAAGGTAAAATAAATAAAAATAAATAAATAAATTATTCATCACAAAACCATTTGACATTGCCAATTAAATAATCATTCAAATAATTGGCAAAGTGGGAAAACTTAGGCAGGAAACGCCAACAACAAACAGTGAGCAATTGTATTCATGCATAAAAAAATTATGAAAGAAAGGCATTGCGGGGGCCTCCCGGGTGGTGCAATGGTCTAGGGTACTGCATCACAGTGATAGCTGTGCCACCAGAGACTCTGGGTTTGCGCCCAGGCTCTGTCGCAGTCGGCCCCGACCGGGAGGTCCGGCGATGCACAATTGGCCTAGCGTCGTCCGGGTTAGAGAGGGTTTGGCCGGTAGGGATATCCTTGTCTCATCGCACACTAGCAACTCCTGTGGCGGGCTGGGCGCTGTGCACGCTAACCAGGTCGCCAGGTGCACGGTGTTTCCTCCGACACATTGGTGTGGCTGGCTTCTGGGTTGGATGCGAGCTGTGTTAAGAAGCAGTGCGGCTTGGTTGGGTTGTGTTTTGGAGGACGCATGGCTTTCGACCTTCATCTCTCCCGAGCCCGTACGGGACTTGTAGCGATGAGACAAGATAGTAACTACTAACAATTGGATACCACGAAATTGGGGAGAAAAGGGGATACATTTTTTTTAACAAATATTTAAAAAAAAGGCATTGCAAGTTTGAATTTAGTAATGTTAGAGTTAGTTAGGAGAGGTGGAAAAAGTATTGTTATCGATCAATAATGACAAACCTCCTGGCATTGACAACTTAGATGGAAAGCTACTGAGGATAGTAGCTGACTCTATAGCCACTCCTATCTGTCATATTTTTAATCTGAGTTGAGAGGAAAGTCTTTGTCCTCAGGCCTGGAGGGACGCCAAAGTAATTCCGCTACCCAAGAGTTGTAAAGCGGCCTTTGCTGGTTCTAACAGCAGACCTATAAGCCTGCTGCCAGCTCTTAGCAAACTGTTGGAAAAAATTGTATTTGACCAAATACAATTATTTCAGCATGCTTATATAGAAGGGCACTCAATAGTACTGCACTGACACAAATGACTGATGATTGGTTGAAAGAAAGGGATAATACAAAGATTGTGGGAGCTGTACTGTTAGATTTCAGTGCAGCCTTTGATATGATTGACCATAACCTGTTGTTGAAAGAACTTGTGTTATTGAGCTATCTATCTAATATAACTAAAAGGGGTTTCTTTAATGGAAGCTTCTCTCATGTCAAACATGTAAAGTGTAGTGTGACGCAGGGCAGCTCTCTAGGCCCTCTACTCTTTTCTATTTTTACCAATGACCTGCCAAATCAAATCAAATTTTATTAGTCACATGCGCTGGATACAACCGGTGTAGACCATACAGTGAAATGATTACTTACGAGCCCCTATCCAACAGTGCAGTTTCAAAAAATACGGATAAGAATAAGAGAAAAGTAACAAGTAATTAAAGAGCAGTAGTAAAAAATAACACTATATACAGGGGGTGGCGGTACAGATTCAATGTGCGGAGGCACTGGATAGTTGAGGCATTAAACAAATCTAATCAAATGTTATTAGTCACATGCGCCGAATACAACAGGTGTAGACCATACAGTGAAATGCTTACTTACAAGCCCCTAACCAACAATGCAGTTTAAAAAATACGGAAAATAATAAGTAATAAAAGTAAAAAGTAATTAAAGAGCAGCAGTAAAATAACAATAGCTAGACTATATACAGGGGGGTACCAGTACAGAGTCAATGTGCGGGTGCATCAGTTAGTTGAGGTGAAATGTACATGTACAAAGAGTTAAAGTGACTATGCATAGATGATAACAACAGAGAATAGCAGAGGTGTAAAAGAAGGGGAGAGGGGGGGGGGTGCAATGCAAATAGTCTGGGTAGTCATTTGATTAGGTGTTCAGGAGTCTTATGGCTTGGGGGTATAAGTTGTTTAGAAGCCTCTTGGACCTAGACTTGGCGCTCCGGTACCACTTGCCGTGCGGTAGCAGAGAGAAGAGTCTATGACGAGGGTGGCTGGAGTCTTTGAAATTTTTTAGGGTCTTCATCTGACACCGCCTGGTATAGAGGTCCTGGATGGCAGGAAGCTTGGCCCCAGTGATGTACTGGGCCGTTCGGACTCAACCAGCTCCACTGCAGCCCCGTCAATGAGAATGGGGGCGTGCTCAGTCTTCTTTTTCCTGTAGTCCACAATCATCTCCCTTGTCTTGATCACAATGAGAGGGAGGTTGTTATCGTGGCACCACACGGCCAGGTCTCTGACCTCCTCCATATAGGCTATCTCGTCATTGGCGGTGATCAGGCCTACCACTGGTGTGTCATCGGCAAACTTAATGATGGTTTTGGAGTCCTGCCTGTCCATGCAGTCATAAGTGAACAGGGAGTACAGGAGGGGACTGAGCACGCACCCCTGAGGGGTCCCTGTGTTGGGGATCAGCATGGTGGATGTGTTGTTACCTACCCTTACCACCTGGGGGCGGCCTGTCAGGAAGTCCAGGATCCAGTTGCAGAGGGAGGTGCTTAGTCCCAGGGTACTTAGCTTATTGATGAGCTTTGAGGGCACTATGGTGTTGAACGCTGAGCTGTAGTCAATGAATAGCATTCTCACGTAGGTGTTCCTTTTGTCCAGGTGGGAAAGGGCAGTGTGGAGTGCAATAGAGATTGCATCATCTGTGGATCTGTTGGCGCGGTATAAAAATTGGAGTGGGTCTAGGGTTTCTGGGATAATGGTGTTGATGTGAGTCATGGTCGTTAGTCATTTAGGCAGGTTACCTAACAAAGCATGTGTCTCCGTGTATGCTGATGATTCAACCATATACGCATCAAGCAACCACAGCTAATGAAGTCACTGAAACCCTTAACAAAGAGTTGCAGTCTGTTTTGGAATGGGTGGCCAGTAATAATATATTTTGTACAAATAATTTCTTAAGTTCTAGACCTCATCTGAATTTTGTAATGAATGGTGTGGCTGTTGAACAAGTTGAGGAGACTGAATTACATGGCGTTACCTTAGATTGTAAACTGTCCTGGTCAAAACATAGAGATTCAATGGTTGTAAAGATGGGGAGAGGTCTGTCCGTAATAAAGCAAGGATCTAGTTTTCTGCAGGATCTAGTTTTGTCTAATCTTGATTATTGTCCAGTCGTGTGGTCCAGCGTTGCAAGGAAAGACCTAGTTAATCTGCAGCTGGCCCAGAACAGAGCGTCACATTTTGCTCTTCATTGTAATCAGAGGGCTGATATACAGTTGAAGCCGGAAGGTTACATACACTTGGGTTGGAGTCATTAAAACTCGTTTTTCAACCACTCCGCACATTTCTTGTTAACAAACTACAGTTTTGGCAAATCGGTTAGGACATCTTCTTTGTGCATGACACAGGTAATTATTCCAACAATTGTTTACAGACAGATTATTTCACTTGTAATTTACTGTATCACAATTCCAGTGGGTTAGAAGATTACACGCACTAAGTTGACTGTGCCTTTAAACAGCTTGGAAAATTCCAGAAAATGATGTCATGGCTTTAGAAGCTTCTGATTGACATCATTTGAGTCAATTGGAGGTGTACCTGTGGATGTATTTCAAGGCCTTCCTTCAAACTCAGTGCCTCTTTGCTTGAACCAGGCAGCCGTCATACCGCTCAAGAAGGAGACGCATTCTGTCTCCTAGAGATGAACATACTTTGGTGTGAAAAGAACTGCAAGTCAATCCCAGAACACCAGCAAAGGACCTTGTGAAGATGCTGGAGAAAACAGGCACAAAAGTATCTATATCCACATTAAAACGAGTCCTATATCGACATTACCGAAAGGCTGCTCAACAAGGAAGAAGCCACTGCTCCAAAACCGCCATAAAAAAGTCAGACTACAGTTTGCAACTGCACATGGGGACAAAGATTGTACTTTTTGGAGAAATGTCCTCTGGTCTGATGAAACAAAAATAAAACTGTTTGGCCATAATGCCCATCGTTATGTTTGGAGGAAAAAGGGGGATGCCTGCAAGCCGAAGAACATCATCCCAACCGTGAAGCACGGGGGTGGCAGCATCATGTTGTGGGGGTGATTTGCTGCAGGAGGGATTGGTGCACTTCACAAAACAGATGGCATCATGAGGCAGGAAAAGTATCTGGATATATTGAAGCAACATCTCAAGACATCTGTCAGGAAGTTAAAGCTTGGTCGCAAATTTGTCTTCCAAATGGACAATGACCCCAAGCATAATTCCAAAGTTGTGGCAAAATGGCTTAAGGACAACAAAGTCAAGGTATTGGAGTGGCCATCGCAAAGCCCTGACCTCAATCCTATAGAACATTTGTGGGCAGAACTGAAAAAGCGTGTGCGAGCAAGGAGGCCTACAAACCTGACTCAGTTACACCAGCTCTGTCAGGAGGAATGGGCCAAAATTCACCCAATTTATTGTGGGAAGCTTGTGGAAGGCTACCTGAAACGTTGGACCCAAGTTAAACAATTTAAAGGCAATGTTACCAAATACTAATTGAGTGTATGTAAACTTCTGACCCACTGGGAAATTATTCTCTCTACTATTATTCTGACATTTCACATTCTTAAAATAAAGTGGTGATCCTAACTGACCCAAGACAGGGAATTCTTTACTAGCATTAAATGTCAGGAATTGTGAAAAATGTAGTTTAAATGTATTTGGCTAAGGTGTATGTAAACATCCGACTTCAACTGTATATACTTTGCATGCCAGTTTCTCTTGGCTAAGAGTTGAGGAGAGGCTGACTGCATCACTTCTTTTTATAAGAAAAATTGTGTTGAAAAACCCAAATTGTTTGCATAGTCAACTTACACAAACTCTGACACACACACTTATCCCACCAGTTATGCCACCAGGGGTCTTTTCACAGTCTCCAAATCCAGAACAAATTACAGTATTATATAGCGCCCTTATTGCACTTCCTTCCATATAACTTCCCTCATATTGCTCAAATAAACAGCATAAAGCAACACCTCACTGCACAACGCCTCTCCCGTATTTGACCTAGATTGTTTGTGTGTATGCATTGATATGTAGGCTGTGTGTGTCTTTAAAAAAAAAGTATGTAGTTCTGTCCTTGAGCTGTTCTTGTCTATTGAGGTGCTGTATTATGTCATTCTGTATTATATTTCATGTTTTGCATGGACCCCAGGAAGAGTAACTGCTGCTTTTGCAACAACTAATGGGGATCCTAATAAAATACCAAATACGGTACTGTGGTAGTGGGGAGGTCATGATATGGTACTGTCAGTACTGTGGTAGTGGGGGGTCATGATACGGTACTGTCAGTACTGTGGTAGTGGGTGGTCATGATACTGTACTGTCAGTACTGAGGTAGTGGGTGGTCATGATACGGTACTGTCAGTACTGAGGTAGTGGGTGGTCATGATACGGTACTGTCAGTACTGAGGTAGTGGGTGGTCATGATACGGTACTGTCAGTACTGAGGTAGTGCGTGGTCATGATACGGTACTGTCAGTACTGAGGTAGTGGGTGGTCATGATACGGTACTGTCAGTATTGAGGTATTGGGTGGTCATGATACGGTACTGTCAGTACTGAGGTAGTGGGTGGTCATGATACGGTACTGTCAGTACTGAGGTAGTGGGTGGTCATGATACGGTACTGTCAGTACTGAGATAGTGGGGGTGGGGGTGGGGGGTCATGATAATTTAGCACCTGATTCTGTGCCTCTCTAATATGGAATCCCATTACTTCCATTTGAAAATCCATTTCTTCTAGTTTGTTTTATTATTTAAACTAGCATATATTGCTACTAAAGGAAAGGCAACACCATGAAATAATGCAGTAATAAATAACACATCAGTAAACGTAAATCATATCAATAAATAAAACATGAGAATAAGACATTCTGAAAAACAACAACAGGAAATGGCAGATGGAATGTTTCAATATTTTCCAGAATAAGTGGCCATGTGCACAGCACTTCACAGCAGATACTCCCTCCTTCCCTCTCTCTCTTTCAAGGGTTGTGAAACACTCAAGTGGTTGGAACAATGACCCGTCCAATCATGTGTTAAGGAGCCTTCAGAGCACACATCTAAATACATACAGTACCAGTCAAAAGTTTGGACACACCTACTGTTTAAAGTTTTTTTTTGTTATTTTTACTATTTTCTACATTGTAGTATAATAGTGAAGACATCAAAACTATGAAATAACACATATGGAATCATGTAGTAACCAAAAAAGTGTTAAACAAATGGAAATATATTTTATATTTTAGCTTCTTCAAGGTAACCACCCATTGCCTTGCCTTTGCCTTTACATCGTGCCTAAGAACAGCCCTTAGCCGTGGTATATTGGCCATATACCACACCCCCTCGTGCCTTATTGCTTAATTAACACCCATGTACTGTAAGGTGTTTAGTTTAGGTTGAATGAAAATGGATATTGGATCAGCACACTACAGATGTCACAATTCCAATAGGAGCTGGGAGTAAACCGGCCAAAACTTAATCAGCATTTAAGAGCCTTTGATAGCTACAAGTCGCTTTAGAGTCACACACCCACACACAGTTAATTAGGGATTATCAGTGATACTCTGAGACAGATGCAAAATCTTAGGAATTCATACGAACAGAAAGTGCTTGTTTCTACAGTTTAAATAAGTTTAAAGCGGAAAAACCATGACTACTCTGAGGTTCCGACAGTGAGAAAAAAGTTGGGGTCTTACTCTGAAGTTCTTGGCGGTAGGAGAGGGTGAAGAGGGTGGTGAGTCGGACAGAGACTTCCTAGTCCTGGACAGCTCCTTGGTGCGGGGGTACATAGATGACATCTCCACACTCTACCCAGGACACAGAGGCAGGTCTGGTCAAGCCTCTACAGTAACATCCACAGACAGAGGCTTCCAATCCAGAACAGACAACAACTGCACAGATCCACAGATCTCCTCTTAGGCTACACCCATGCAGATACCTATGGCTGTTGTTGCTGCTGCGCTCCCCTGACTGGGGATCCTGACCAACAGGTGTGTGTGAGGAGCCCGCTCCACAGTCCAGAGGGCTGGAGAGAGAGACCACTGCTAACTTTAGAAATATTGCTGCTGATATGACCTACCTTCCCTTCTTCTGCAAAGTGATCATTGGACAAGAATGAAAACAACCAAAATAGCTATTTCTCCTTTTGGCTAGTACAACTCCTACAAAGACATGCACCTCTGTTTTTCTTAAAAAGTAGACAAATCAACTTAGTTGAGGATTGTTAGATCACAGCTTCATTACTCCGAGACCCTTTCGTACATCAAAGTCGACACAACACACTAAGTCCTCACATCCAAAGATAAACCCAACCACAGTGAAAGGTTTGTTCCAGATGATCTCTTATCCCATGTTTCTCTAAATATCCACTCTCTTTCCTTTTACCTCCCCCTCAACTCTCCTCTCTCCTGTCCCAACTCTCTCTCTCACCCTCCTCCCCTCTCTCGCCTTTCCCTGCTCACTCTAGCTCTGGCAGAACTCTCTGGCAGGCTGCCAGAGGCTCTGCTGTGTACAAGCTCTGGGCTAAAGCTGTCCATTGATGTGGATGAGGATAAGTAGAGGGGGAAGTAGACAGACAGAAGTAGGGGGCTGATACTGAGGTTCCAGAGGTTCAGCTTTAACACTTGGGGGGAGTCAAGATCAACAGTGACCCATCAAGTAACCCTGTCCTCCCATGATGCACTGGGAAGAAGTAATGTTAGTATGAGTGTTGACATTTGGATGTCGAGCCACTGTGTCCGAGCCCTTTCTCCTTTCCACAATCTGTTTCATAGTACTTGCCATGCTGCACTGTAAAGTGAGCTAAGCTCACATGCTAATTTTAAGGCAACCCTCCACTCCATAGTGGTTTTGATTTCTTCCTGCAATATCGGTTACCTCACACACACAGAGGCCTGTCAACAATGACTCAATCTGTGGCAACTGCATTGGATTCTAGAGCACTGAAGTATTAAGTTGCTGCTACGTTTCTCTTTCTATCATACACAATCCCCCATCCTCACATCCCTCCCTCTCAGATTCTGCTCACACAGGCCAGAGGCTCACTGCTACTTTCTTTTTAAAGAGGTTTGCAGTGCTGTGGCTCTTCCTGAACTCTTTTATCCTCTTCGCTCATCTACTGAAAGAGACAGAGAGAGAGACAGAGAAAGAGAGAGAGAGAGAGACACAGAAAGAGAGAGAGAGAGAGAGAGAGAGAGAGACAGAGAGAGTGCATGAGAGAGTGCATGAGAGAGAATTGAATGCTGGCCTGGCGGTCTTGTGTTGAGCCCTGGCCTGGCACGCTCCCATCCCCTTGCTTTGAGTCATACTGAGGACAGAGGTCTGTCTCTCCTGTTTCTCTCCTTTTTACCGAGTGGACCCAGTGACCATTGCACATGGCAAATACAACCATTCAACTGCAGAAAAGAAACGAGACACAATAAGAGAAAAATAAATATTCAAACTGAGATTATTCTTTTCTTTATGTACATTGATTTTTCACATTAGATCTCTCTGTGATTTTAAACATTGGTGTGTAGGCAGAGTACTTTTCCTGGAGTTTTGACTTGTCATGTCATATCAATTATACATTACGTGTGCTTTATGGCCCATAGTTTAAGATAAGCACCACTGAAGTTTCACGTAATATAAATCCTGATATATGAGATTCCAATCTGTTCATATGGATTGTTCCAATACATATTCAACCAGCTTCACAGACCATCTGTGTGAGTCTGCTGGACAGTCTGAGTTCCTACTAGCTCATCAGGTAGTCAAATGGCTTCCCTGTGGCAGTGAACTGCACTGGCCTTGGCTGTGGAGAAATGCCTGCTGAGACCTATATAAAGAGTTGATTTCAGCTGAAGTTCCACACACTGGATCTGGGGCTTAGGTCGAGTAGACTGGCTCTCTCCTTTATGACTTTCAATATGGAACATTCTCATACATCACTTGGCTAGGGTCCCCTCCTCTCCTCTATCTCCACTTCCAACTCAGAATAACTCTGGTCCTTAAACACTTACTTTGGAGTAAAGTAATTTGTGTTTTGTCATATGTTACTCTGACAGGTGTAAAAGAAAGAGTTTTCAAGAAGTGGATAGTGGCTGCTCCACTAATGTAGGTGTTCCTGGCAGAGACAGGTCCCTGGTGTGTGGTCATTCTGCAAATCACATAGAGGCCAAAACCCAAACACATATAAATGCACAGAGACACATATAATAAAACATACAGATACCTGCAGACAGACATACACTCTCTCCATCTGTTTTCCTGCCTTCACCGGTCTAGTGATCTTTAGCATCTTTATGGGGGTTGAGCTGTGCCTTGGCCTAAGTCACAGCTGAGAGATTATGAGTTCTGAGAGAGGTCACAGATACTCTGGGGTTCTAATGCTACCCTCAACCCTCCTAAGCCAACCTGCTAACTGCAGCAGCAGAACTGCTGAATCTCTGTAGCACACACAGCTAAGCTCCATGCCGTGATGGGCTATCCAGAACTATCTCTCCTTACATTGAGAGTCTAACAAACAGTCCTGTGTTTAGCTCTCAGAGCTGTCATGAATTCTGAATAAGTGAATAATCAGGTCTGTGACGATAGAGGGAGAACAGAAGGCTCTCCCTGATAACTTAATCTAAACATCAGGAGCAGGAGAAAGTAGTAATTATGCCTGGCAGCAAAGTCTCTCACTCTATTTCTCTCTCTTTCTCTCCCTCGTTCTTTCTCTCAGCCTCCCCGTTAATAATCCCCTTACAGAGCAGTGAAAGCCGTAAGGTCTTCAGCTGAGATCTACTGCACCTGTCTCTGGGCTCTCTTCTTGAAAAGCAGAGAGAGAGAGGAGAGAGTCTGCTCAGATCATTATAGAGGCAGGCAGAGGTCATCGTTGGTAATGGGGCCTGTGGGCACCCTTCCATCCTTTCCAGATGAAACCATGCTCACTGGATGGGGAGGGGGGGGGGGGGGCATTATCACAGTCAGATTTAGGTCCTTGGTTAACGCTGAGGAACGCTCATGTTACTGACCGTCCATGTCTGGGATTCCACCTTAGGACAGCAGGACGGTGATAGAGACAGTGAGCTCAAAAAGCTATCACTATCCCTTTCACACTATAGTATACAGTATACCATCCTCATGTTAATCTACATTCTACTCTGTGACTCCTCTCCACGTCCAGGCATCCACCAAATTGCCTTAGCCCACTCCCATTAATAAAATGGCAGCAGTTTTACGAGCGCCTAACCAATTGTGCTATTATGTGTTTTTTCCCCCACATTATTTGTAACTTATTTTGTACATAATGTTTCTGCCACCGTATCTTACGACAAAAAAAAAGCTTCTGAATATCAGGACAGTGATTAATCACCTCAGATGGAACAAAGATTTTTTGCTTCAAAAAGCACCCGACAAGACCAACATCCCCGTAATTGGCAAGAGAAAGAGACGCAGGTACAGAGGACACAGAGCGGGGTGCCTCGTAAGGATCCGCAGAATGTGAGTGGGAAAGCTGCCGTTACCGTCAATATTACTCGCCAACGTACAATCATTGGACAATAAATTAGATGAGGTACGATCACCAATATCCTACCAACCGGACATCAAAAACTGTAACATCTTATGTTTCACGGAAACGTGGCTGAATGATGACATGGATATTCAGCTAGCAGGATATACGCTGCACCGGCAAGATAGAACAGCACACTCTGGAAAGACGGGGGGGGGGGTGCACAAAATCTGAGGAAGTCTCTAGATTTTGCTCGCCTGAAGTAGAGTATCTTATGATAAACTGTAGACCACACTATTTGCCAAGAGAGTTTTCATCTATACTTTTCGTGGCTGTTTATTTACCACCACAGACAGATGCTGGCACTAAGCCAGCTATATAAGGTAATAAGCAAACAGGAAACCGAGCACCCAGAGGCAGTGCTCCTAGTGGTCGGAGACTTTAATGCAAGGAAACTTAAATCAGTTTTAACTAATCTCTATCAACATGTTATATTCGCAACCAGAGGGAAAACAAATTCTAGATCACCTGTACTCCAGACACAGAGATGCATACAAATCTCTCCCTCGCCCTCCATTTGGTAAATCTGACCACAATTCTGTTCTCCTGATTCCTGTTTACAAGCAAAAATTAAAGCAGGAAGCACCAGTGACCCGGTCTATAAAAAAAGTGGTCAGATGAAGCAGATGCTAAACTACAGGACTGTTTTGCTATCACAGACTGGAACATCTTCTGGGATTCTTCCGATTGCATTGAGAACTACACCACATCAGTCACTGGCTTTGTCAATAAGTGCATCGAGGATGTCATCCCCACAGTGACTGTACATACATACCCCAACCAGAAACCATGGATTGCAGGCAAGATTCACACTGAGCTAAAGGGTAGAGCTGCCGCTTTCAAGGTGCGTGACTCTAACCGTATAAGCGTATAAGAAATCCTGCTATGCGCTGCGACGAACCATCAAACAGGCAAAGCGCCAATACAGGGCTAAGATTGAATTGTACAACACCGGCTCTGACGCTCATCTTATGTGGCAGGACTTGCGAACTATTACAGAAAACAAAGGGAAGCACAGCTGCCAGCTGCCCAGTGACACCAGATGAGCTAAATCACTTCTATGCTCGCTTCGAGGCAAGCAACACTGAGGCATGCATGAGAGCATCAGCTGATCCAGATGACTGTGTGATCAGTCCCTCCATAGCCGACGTGAGTAAGACCTTTAAACAGGTCAACATTCACAAGGCTGCGGGGCCAGATGGATTACCAGGACGTGTGCTCCGAGCAGTTCACTGTAAGATCTACACCTGTTGTATCAGCGCACGTGACAAATAAACTTTTATTTGATTTGTGCTCACCAACTGGCAGGTGTCTTCACTGACATTTTCAACATGTCCCTGATTGAGTCTGTAATACCAACATGTTTCAAGAAGACCACCATAGTCCCTGTGCCCAAGAACACTAAGGCAACCTGCCTAAATGACTACAGACCCATAGCACTCACGTCCGTAGCCATGAAGTGCTTTGAAAGGCTGGTAATGGCTCACATACCGCCCAAATAGATCCACAGATGGTGCAATCTCTATTGCACTCCACACTGCCCTTTCCCACCTGGACAAAAGAAACACCTACGTGAGAATGCTATTCATTGACTACAGCTCAGCGTTCAACACCATAGTAACCTCAAAGCTCATCACTAAGCTATGGATCCTGGACTTCCTGACGGGCCCCAAGGTGATCACCCAAGGTGATGAGGGTAGGTAGCAACACATCTGCCATGCTGATCCTCAAAACTGGAGCTCCCCAGGGGTGCGTGCTCAGTCCCCTCCTGTACTCCCTGTTCACCCACGACTACGTGTCCTGGCACGTCTCCAAAACCATCATTAAGTTTGCAGATGACACAACAGTGTAGGCCTGATCTCTGACAATGACAAGACCTATAGAGAGGAGGTCAGAGACATGGCCTGGTGGTGCCAGAATAACAACCTCTCCCTCAACGTAACCAAGACTAAGGAGATGATTGTGGACTACATCTCCATTTCACTGTAAGACCATTCAAGTTGGAATTCCTAATGGTGAAACTGCCACGACCGTTTGCAATATTACAACAACAAAGAAGTTACTGCAAACAACTAACACTGTTATTTCCTCTCTGACATAATTGCACGCACGATAGAAGAGCACTATACTGTACTGCAATTTGTTTACCATGCTCCTCAGTTCGGCAATAAAAACAATAACAATGGTGGTGGGGCGGCCAGTGGCGCTGTTTCCCCCCTACTGAGGATTCCATCTTTAAGGGAAATTAACAGAATTAGTAACTGTGAGCTTTTTGCTGAAACATATTGTTTTGAAAGGGATTTCCAGCCATTCTGCCCTGGGAGGAATGTACACCTTTGGTTGCATGGACACAGTCTGTGCAGATACCTAACCTACAGGTGGAAGGAACACACCATCACAGATAGAGAGAGACAGAGAGAGACAGAGACAGAGAGAGAGAGAGAGAGAGAGACAGAGAGAGAGAGAGAGAGACAGAGAGAGAGACAGAGAGAGAGAGACAGAGAGACAGAGAGAGAGAGACAGAGAGACAGAGAGACAGAGAGAGAGAGACAGAGAGAGAGAGAGAGAGAGAGAGAGAGAGAGAGAGAGAGAGAGAGAGTGTGTTGAATTGACTACAGTATAATTATGGCTGTAGAATTCAACGCTGAGAAGCAGAAGAGGAGCTCCCTGTTTTGCCCAATATGGTATGGAATGTCAAGATACCTCGAGCATGTATGATGTGGTAGGAGAGGGAGAGAGAAGGGAAGAGAAGGAGAGGGGGTATGTGGGTACTGCAGCCTGCCCTGGACTCTCTCCCACTGTGATTGCAAAACAGCCCTATCACAAACACTCCCAAAGCAAACTACACTAACATTGCAGTACATCTGTAATCATTGCATCACAGATCCTCTTTAATGGTCTCTGTGTACAAGGCTATTGTTATTATGTGAATCAAAGAAATGCAGCTTTGAACACACACAACTAATCACACACACACAATCACAATCACACGCACGCAAACACACACACACACACACTTAATTGCAATATGATATTTCAAGAATCATAGGAATCCCCGCTATGACAATAGAATCAGTGAGGTGTGTAATATAATATACTAATAAAATTGCCCATTGTAAAAGCATGTAATGTTCATCAACAAATGCCCCATCATCTGGGAGGAAAATGGTACTGTACTGAAATTATAGTGTTTTTTAGCACCACCTACTGGTAGCTGAAAATGTCACAGACATTTCTCAAAGTAGTTTGCTCACTATTTGGATTTCGTTTTTATTCACCTTTAATTCTGAAAAATGTCAAATCTATAAGATCCTATCTTTGACATTGTTTGTAAATGTGCTGCTTTTAGTAGACTCCATACACCACATACCTCAAAATTCTGGTAGGCTTCATCTGACTCTTGGTCACAGAATCGAACTTGTTTCTCTCTTGTGGAGAGGACATGTTTGGAGGGATCCTCAATTGGGTTCTGGTTTTCATCTTTCCATTCAACAACTACAGTATTCACATGATAAGAAACAATCACTAAACAGTTACTGCACCTTACCATGACAAGTTATTTATCCTATAGAGATCTTGCAGTAAAAAACAAAAAAACAAAAAACAACAACTGATCCACTGACTGTATAAAGTCTTACATAAACTGGGTGTCAGGTATAACTTGTTCTTCCTATGGTACAGTATGTCACATGACAAGGATATTTGGGAAGAGTAACATTTCTGTAACAAAGCAACTTCTTGAACATGGCAGAAAAATTTAAACACATCTGTATTCAGTCATAACTGTGTGACTGTGTACAATGGTTGGGTTTCTGACCTCTGGAGGATGTGCGGTTGGCCAGGCTGGTATAGTGCCCACTAGCAGAGGAATATTCTGCCTCCATGGTCCCCAGCCTTGATCTATGATTTCCGAGCTTGAAATGAGAAAAAAACTGCACTTCAATGCTTGGCTCATCTGAACCTCAAACTACGCAGCTACTATAGTACAAGATGATCTCTCATTATCATAGATTATCTACTGTAACAATAACTAATGACAACAATACGATCCTGAGGGGAAAGGCTAACACAGAATTATTACATTTTTATCCCCACCTCATCTATCTCCCTGCTCCATGTGGGACTGTGATCCTCTGTCTCCATAGACTGAGCCAGTTTGGTCCTGGTCTCTCCTCTGTCCTCTGCAGCCCATTTCCCCCGCAGACAGGACCTGTCAGTCAGTCTGCTATGTCCATCTGCTGTCTGTCTGTCTCTGTCCAGGGGAGACAGGCTGTTGGTCCTCTGAGCTTCCTTCAGTTCAGCCAGGGTCACACCCTGAGGAAGACACAGACAGTACATCCTAAGATCAACAAGATACTACAGATAAATAGTCCAACAAAATCACATTGATACCAAAGAATATCTTTGGGCCAGTTTTCCTATCTTGGGGCCTAGTCTTGGATTTGTAATGAAGAATTTCCATTTAACATGCATTTTCAGTCCTGGCCTGTGGAGTGCGTTTTGTTTAGTACCTGTGTGGATCTGCGGGTTTGCCTGGCTTGGCGGGATCTGGCCTTCCTCTGAGACTCTGCCTCCTCATCTCTCACTGGGGTTAGATAGGACCTGCATAGGTTGGAAACAAGGCAGCAGCACTTTGCAGGGCAGACAGTGCATTCAGGAAGTATTCAAACCCCTTGACTTTTTCCAAATTTTGTTACATTAGACATATTCTAAAATTGATTCAATTATTTATTTTCCTCATCAATATTCACACAATAACGCATAAAGACAAAGTGCAAACAGGTTGATATTTTTTTTTGCACATTTATAAAAAGAACAGTACATACCTTATTTACATAGGTATTCAGACCCTTTTTCTACAACTTGATTAGAGTCCACTTGTGGTAAATTCAATTGATTGGAGATGATTTGGAAAGGCACACACCTGTCTATATAAGGTCCCACAGTTGACCGTGCATGTCAGAGCAAAAACCAAGTCATGAGGTTGAAGGAATTGTCTGTAGAGCTCAGAGACAGGATTGTGTTGAAGCGCATATCTGCGGAAGGGTACCAAAAAATGCAGCATTGAAGGTCCCTAAGAACACAGTGGCCTCCATCATTCTTAAATGGAAGAAGTTAGGAACCACTAAGACTCTTCCTACAGCTGGCCGCCCGGGCCAAACTGAGCAATCGGGGGAGAAGGGCCTTGGTCAGGGAGGTGACCAAGAACCTGATGGTCACTCTGAAAGAGCTCAAGAGTTCCTCTGTGGAGATGGGACAACCTTCCAGAAGGACAACCATCTCTGCAGCACTCCACCATTCAGGCCTTTATGGTAGAGTGGCCAGACGGAAGCCACTCCTTAGTAAAAGGCACATGACAGCCCGCTTGGAGTTTGCCAAAAGGCACCTAAAGGACTCAGATCATGAGAAACAAGATTATCTGGTCTGACGAAACCAAGAGTTACGTCTGGAGGAAACCTGGCACCATCCCTATGCTGAAGCATGGTGGTGGCAGCATCATGCTGTGGGAACGTTTTTCAGTGACAGGGACTGGGAGACTAGTCAGGACTGAGGGAGGGGTCTGAATACTTATGTAAATGTACTATTTCAGTTAATTTCATGTTTTTTATAAATTAGCAAACATTTCTAAAAAACAGTTTTAGCTTTGTTATTATGGGGTAGTGTGTGTAGATTGATCATTTAAAAAAATCTATTTTAGAATAAGGCTGTAACGTAACAAAATGTGGAAAAAGTCAAGGGTCTGAATTACTTTCCAAATGCATTGTAGCTGTCATGCCCTATAAATAGCTTCAATGAACTCTGGCCATGCTCTGGTCACACACTTGTCACCTTGTACTGGAACACAGCACGAGGTGACGACATATCAGGGTGAGGTGACATTATGCTCAAATTATCAACAAAACCTTTCAAGATAAGAGGGTGGCAGTGCAATCAAGTGATCGTTTTGAAAGGTACTGCACCAAAACAAATATTCACAGGAGGTTACATATAATAACTATGTGTTTCATGCAATGACTTGGGTGAAGCTGCTTTTACTACATACTATTTCTCACAAGTAAATGTATGCAGAATGTGTTCAGTTGTGCATACAGTGCCTAATGTAATCACAAAACAACTATGGATTGTACAAAGCACACAATAAGTTCACAGTAAATAACCCCCCTCAATCAATACTACAATGCTCTTAGGACGTTATGTGGTATTCCTTTCATGATCATGTTTAATGCCTCTAGCGTGGACAGTAGCCAATCAATGACCTCTAAGAGACAGCCAAGTTAGCAGCCATTGGCTCCATAGAGAGGGGAAGAGTCGAGTAAGCAGCATTCAATCTAATGGCTCGCTGTTCCCACTAGTACCGGCTGCCGGCTGCACACCCTCCCTCTTTCTGTACTGAGAGCCGATCAATCAACTTCTGCTGTGCCGGAGAGGCACCATCCACACCCTCCATCGTGAGAGAAAGCTTAAGTCGACCGACGGTCAGGACGTCAGCCTACTACATTATTTAACACTGACTACAGGGCTGTGGATGGCTACATTACTATCAACTGTGATGTAGCCAGGTAGCCTACCAGTTAAGCACACTGGGCCAGTAACCGAAAAGTCACTGGTTTGAATCCCCGATAAAAATCTGTGGAGGTGCAAGGCATTTAACACTAATTGCTCCCGTGAGTCGCTTTGAATAAGAATGTCTGCTAAATAATTGTAATGTAAACTGTGATTCTACAGCAACATTTCTACACAGTGGAATGACTTGAGGCAAACGTGATACAGGAGACGTCCTACAGTACATTTGCTTACGTTGCAGGATATAAAAAACATTTGTTTTAAGCATGTTCAATTTGATTTAAGCATGTCCAATTTCATTTAAGCATCTCCAATTTCCATACCAAATGCATTATATAGGATACATTTGTTGGGGTTGTAATTTAAACATAGTGATGGGAGGTATTTGAGTGCCAATGCATTTAGTTTACTAAATATGTACAGCACTATACACACCCACACTCCTATAAATTCAGCTAACACAACCCAGGAGCACCAAGTTCCCACACAGTACAATTCAAATACCAGGGAAGGGTATACCTTTCACTTGCAGGAAATCCCAAGCAACACCAGTGAGAGGCCGCACCACGTTCACTCTCAGATCAAAGTAAAAGACATATATTCTCACATTCTACACAGGGAAGTCATGCAGATAGGGAGATAGGATAGGGTTCAGGGTAGGAATTAGTTCCATACCTGGGCAGGCAGGCTTGCATGGTCCCAGGCTGCTGAAGGTCAGAGACCGGTGCAGAGAGACTGCAGTGGGAGAGGCCGGATACGATCCTGAGAGAGGGAGTGATTGGAAGAGAGAGAGGGAGCGATAACGGAGGACGGGGGAGGGACAGGAGTGGGACAGGGCGGAAGGGAGAGAGAGAAAGAGAGAGACTGTATCCTCCCCATCAGCTGGGCAAGGCGAGGCACAGTGTGTTCAATACAGACTCATAGGCGGGCTGCGGGGCACTCTGAGCCAATTGCGTCTCCAAGAGCCTGATGCAAGCAATGCAGTTTATACGCCACACAGAACACAACAAGCATGTTCAATGGGATCGATATTAGCAAGTGCTGCGCAGATTTGCCAAACTTGATCACATTATGAGGGTAGAAGATGATTTGTAGATCAGTGATTCTGTGCTGGTCTTCAGGCCGATCTTCTCTAACATGCTAAAAATGTTCACATACAGCAGTATTACATACACACAGTGGTTGCAGTCTTTACAAATGTAGAAATAATTCTATAACATGATACTAATCCATTGTGAATTATCACATTAACTTCCTGGGGCCTTACCCTTTAACGTATAACAATGGAATAAAACATCATGGATGGGTGTGAACAAGTTAGACATTATTTCTGGTCAGATTGAATGATTTTCAAGTATGCAGTAGCTCATCAACTTAGCTTAATAGATAAAATAATAGAAAACCATAGTGTTTGGCAGTACCAAACCAGCAAATGCAGAAACAGGCGTTTGCAACTATACACACACGTCTTATCTGTGTTTTTCAGGATTTCATCATGAGTCATTCCTTACATTAGTCCAAGGGCCACAGAACAAAAAAGGCCTTCGAAAAGATGGGGTAATTTTATTAAGCTGAAGAATTTCTGATCTACAACTTGTAAAAGTTGTACATTAACTAAATATTATAAATAAAAGGTACGATTTTGAAATCAAAACACATTTTGGGCCATTTCCATGTTACATCTTGGTTACAACCGGCGCCAGATGGCACTATTATTCCTTTGACATTTTTTGTCATATTGTGCGTCCAACTTTAACCCAGCTGCCTATACACTCCCCTGCGACCGCCTCGTACATTAAAAACCCTTCATTCAGGAAGCAGCATTAGCCACTCTAGCATGGTGGTGGAAAATTGGGTTTTATTAAGACAGTACACATATTTTCCATGTGGGCCATTAAATCCCATTAAGGATGAAATGACGCCTTTGCAGCCTGAACGAAGGATGTATCATGTATGACCCGGTCACCGGGGGTCACAAGTGTATAGCCTGCTGGGCACATTAAAGTCAGATGCAGATGACAAACGATGTAAAAGGACTAATAGTCCCATCTTTTGAGAGCTGTGTTAGCTAGCAAACGTTGTACTGTCTTTAGTTTGGCTAGCAGGCAAGAGCAATGATGGCCCTTGTAGGCTAAATACAGCTGCCAAAACATCTTATATTAAATGAGAAAACCATTGCTCATTTCAAGGTTCATCTGGATCAGTGATGGTGCTTTAGCTGATGCAAGGAAACTGAACGCACAACGTTATATGTGCCAGTGTGCAACAAAATTAACCAAGGTAAAACATAGCAACGTCGGAACGTTCCGATGGAAATTACCCAAGATGCATGATTTCTTTGATTAATGAAAAAACATGTGCAAGTTTTGAATCACACAGTATTCATGTTTATAGAATTATCTTCATAGTGTTGTTGAGATTTAACAGGTCTATTTTCTAGATTATGGAACTACACATTTTTGGTGTGTGGCCCTTGGACTACATGGCATGCACTGACATGTGGAAAAATATTACAGACACTCACTTTTCCACAATATACAGTGGGGAGAACAAGTATTTGATAACCTGCATAATCTGCAGTGTTTCCTACATACAAAGCATGTAGAGGTCTATCATTTTTATCATATGTACACTTCAACTGTGAGAGACGGAATCTAAAACAAAAATCCAGAAAATCATCATACATTGTATGATTTTTAAGTAATTCATTTGCATTTCATTGCATGACATAAGTATTTGATACATCAGAAAAGCAGAACTTAATATTTGGTACAGAAACCTTTGTTTGCAAATACAGAGATCATACGTTTCCTGTAGTTCTTGACCAGGTTTGCACACACTGCAGCAGGGATTTTGGCCCACTCCTTCATACAGACCTTCTCCAGATCCTTCAGGTTTCAGGGCTGTCGCTGGGCAATACGGACTTTCAGCTCCCTCCAAAGATTTTCTATTGGGTTCAGGTCTGGAGACTGGCTAGGTCACTCCAGGACCTTGAGATGCTTCTTACGGAGCCACTCCTTAGTTGCCCTGGCTGTGTGTTTCGGGTCGTTGTCATGCTGGAAGACCCAGCCACGACCCATCTTCAATGCTCTTACTGTGGGAAGGAGGTTGTTGGCCAAGATCTTGCGATACATGGCCCCATCCATCCTCCCCTCAATACGGTGCAGTCGTCCTGTCCCCTTTGTAGAAAATCATCCCAAAGAATGATGTTTCCACCTCCATGCTTCATGGTTGGGACGGTGTTCTTGGGGTTGTACTCATCCTTCTTCTTCCTCCAAACACGGCAAGTGGAGTTTAGACCAAAAAGCTCTATTTTTGTCTCATCAGACCACATGACCTTTTCCCATTCCTCCCCTGGATCATCCAGATGGTCATTGGCAAACTTCAGACGGGCCTGGACTTGCGCTGGCTTGAGCAGGGGGACCTTGCGTGCGCCGCAGGATTTTAATCCATGACGGCGTAGTGTGTTACTAATGGTTTTCTTTGAGACTGTGGTCCCAGCTCTCTTCAGGTCATTGACCAGGTCCTGACATGTAGTTCTGGGCTGATCCCTCACCTTCCTCATGATCATTGATGCCCCACGAGGTGAGATCTTGCATGGAGCCCCAGACTGAGGGTGATTGACCGTCATCTTGAACTTCTTCCATTTTCTAATAATTGCAACAACAGTTGTTGCCTTCTCACCAAGCTGCTTGCCTAATGTCCTGTAGTAATGTCCTGTAATCCCTTATGTCCTTACACAGCTCTCTGGTCTTGGCCATTGTGGAGAGGTTGGAGTCTTTTTGATTGAGTGTGTGGACAGGTGTCTTTTATACAGGTAACAAGTTCAAACAGGTGCAGTTAACACAGGTAATGAGTGGAGAACAGGAGGGCTTCTTTAAAGAAAAACTAACAGGTCTGCGAGAGCCGTAATTCTTACTGGTTGCTAGGTGATCAAATACTTATGTCATGCAATAAAATGCAAATGAATTACTTAAAAATAATACAATGTGATTTTCTGGATTTTTGTTTTAGATTCTGTCTCTCACAGTGAAAGTGTACCCATGATAAAAATTACAGACCTCTACATGCTTTGTAAGTAGGAAAACCTGCAAAATTGGCAGTGTATCAAATACTTGTTCTCCCCACTGTACAGTGGGGCAAAAAAGTATTTAGTCAGCCACCAATTGTGCAAGTTCTCCCACTTAAAAAGATGAGAGGCCTGTAATTTTCATCATAGGTACACTTCAACTATGACAGACCAAATGAGGGGGAAAAAATCCAGAAAATCACATTGTAGGATTTTTAATGAATTTATTTGCAAATTACGGTGCAAAATAAGTATTTGGTCACCTACAAACAAGCAAGATTTCTGGCTCTCACAGACCTGTAACTTCTTCTTTAAGAGGCTCCTCTGTCCTCCACTCGTTACCTGTATTAATGGCACTTGTTTGAACTTCTTATCAGTATAAAAGACACCTGTCCACAACCTCAAACAGTCACACTCCAAACTCCACTAGGCCAAGACCAAAGAGCTGTCAAAGGACACCAGAAACAAAATTGTAGACCTGCACCAGGCTGGGAAGGCTGAATCTGTAATAGGTAAGCAGCTTGGTTTGAAGAAATCAACTGTGGGAGGAATTATTAGGAAATGGAAGACATACAAGACCACTGATAATCTCCCTCGATCTGGGGCTCCACGCAAGATCTCACCCCGTGGGGTCAAAATGATCACAAGAACGGTGAGCAAAAATCCCAGAACCACACGGGGGGACCTAGTGAATGACCTGCAGAGAGCTGGGACCAAAGTAACAAAGCCTACCATCAGTGACACACTACGCCGAAAAGGGACTCAAATACTGCAGTGCCAGACGTGTCCCCCTGCTTAAGCCAGTACATGTCCAGGCCCATCTGAAGTTTGCTAGAGAGCATTTGGATGATCCAGAAGAAGATTGGGAGAATGTCATATGTTCAGATGAAACCAAAATATAACTTTTTGGTAAAAACTCAACTCGTCGTGTTTGGCCGACAAAGAATGCTGAGTTGCATCCAAAGAACACCATACCTACTGTGAAGCATGGGGGTGTAAACATCATGCTTTGGGGCTGTTTTTCTGCAAAGGGACCAGGACGACTGATCCGTGTAAAGGAAAGAATGAATGGGCCCATGTATCGTGAGATTTTGAGTGAAAACCTCCTTCCATCAGCAAGGGCATTGAAGATGAAACGTGGCTGGGTCTTTCAGCATGAAAATGATCCCAAACACACCGCCCAGGAAATGAAGGAGTGGCTTCGTCAGAAGAATTTCAAGGTCCTGGAGTGGCCTAGCCAGTCTCCAGATCTCAACCCCATAGCAAATCTTTGGAGGGAGTTGAAAGTCCGTGTTGCCCAGCAACAGCCCCAAAACATCACTGCTCTAGAGGAGATCTGCATGGAGGAATGGGCCAAAATACCAGCAACAGTGTGTGAAAACCTTGTGAAGAAGACATTTGACCTCTGTCATTGCCAACAAAGGGTATATAACAAAGTATTGAGATAAACTTTTGTTATTGACCAAATACTTACAATGTGATTTTCTGGATTTTTTTCTTCTCATTTTGTCTGTCATAGTTGAAGTGTACCTATGATGAAATTTACTGTAACAGTTGTCTTCCGTTGAAGGAGAGGAGGACCAAAATGCAGCGTAGTTCGTGTTCAACATTTTTAATAAAAGACAATAATGTGAACACTACACACATACAAAATAACAAACGTGGCAAAACCCGAAACAGTCCTATCTGGTGCAGAGAACACAAAGACAGGAAACAACCACCCACAAACCCCAACAGAAAACAAGCTACCTAAATATGGTGCCCAATCAGAGACAATGACTAACACCTGCCTCTGATTGAGAACCATATCAGGCCATACATAGAAACGGACAAACTAGACACACAACATAGAATGCCCACCCAGCTCACATCCTGACCAACACTAAAACAAGGAAAACACAAAAGAACTATGGTCAGAACGTGACAGTACCCCCCCCCCCCCCCCAAGGTGCGGACTCCGACCGCACAACCTAAACCTATAGAGGAGGGTCTGGGTGGGCATCTGTCCGCGGTGGCGGCTCTGGCACTGGAAGTGGACCCCACTCCACCATTGTCTTTGTCCACCTCCTTAGCGTCCTTTGAGTGGCGATCCTCGCCACCGACCTTGGCCTAGGAACCCTAACAAAGGGCCCCACTGGACTGAGGAGCACCTCTGGACTGAGGGGTGCTTCCTGACTGAGGAAACTCCTCGACTGAGGGGCAACTCATGACCGAGGGGTAGCTCATGACCGAGGGGTAGCTCAGGACTGAAGGGTAGCTCAGGACTGAGGGGTAGCTCAGGACTGAGAGATAGCTCATGCTGGTTGACGGCTCTGGCAGCTTCTGGCTGACTAACGGCTCTGGCAGATCCTGGCTGAAAGGCGGCTCTGGCAGATCCTGGCTGAAAGGCGGCTCTGGCAGATCCTGGCTGAATGGCGGCTCTGGCAGATCCTGGCTGAATGGCGGCTCTGGCATATCCTGGCTGAATGGCGGCTCTGGCGGATCCTGGCGGCTCTGGCGGATCCTGGCTGACTGGCGGCTCCTTGCAGACTGGCGGCTCCTTGCAGACCGGCGGCTCTGGCGGCTCCTTGCAGACTGGCGGCTCTTTGCAGACTGTCGGCTCTGGTGGCTCCTTGCAGACTGGCGGCTCCTTGCAGACTGGCGGCTCCTTGCAGACTGGCGGCTCATGACAGACGGGAGACTCTAGCAGCTCTGGACAGACGGGAGACTCTAGCAGCTCTGGACAGACGGGAGACTCTAGCATCTCTGGACAGACGAGAGACTCTAGCAGCTCTGGACAGACGGGAGACTCTAGCAGCTCTGGACAGATGGGAGACTTTAGCAGCTCTTGATAGACGGGAGACTCTAGCAGCTCTTGACAGACGGGAGACTCTGGCAGCACTGGAGAGGAGGAAGGCTCTGACAGCGGTGGACAGGTGGGAGCATCTGTAGGGCTGAGACGGAGAGACAGCTTGGTGCGGGGAGCTGCCACCGGAGGGCTGGTGCGTGGAGGTGGCACTGGATAGACCGGACCGTGCAGGTGCACTGGAGCTCTTGAGCACCGAGCCTGCCCAACCTTACCTGGTTGAATGCTCCCGGTCACCCGGCCAGTGCGGCGAGGTGGAATAGCCCGCACTGGGCTGTGCAGGCGAACCGGGGACACCATGCGTAAGGCTGGTGCCATGTACACCGGCCCAAGGAGACGCACTGGAGACCAGATGCGTAGAGCCGGCTTCATGGCACCTGGCTCGATGCCGACTCTAGCCCGGCCGATACGAGGAGCTGGTATGTACCGCACCGGGCTATGCACCCGCACTGGGGACACCGTATGCTCCACAGCATAACACGGTGCCTGCCCGGTCTCTCTCGCCCTCCGGTAAGCACAGGAAGTTGGTGCAGGTCTCCTACCTGGCTTCGCCACACTTCCTGTGTGCCCCCCCAATACATTTTTGGAGCTGACTCTCGGGCTTCCATCCGCGCCGCCGTGCTGTCTCCTCATACCAGCGCCTCTCTTGCCTTCGCTGCGTCCAGCTCTTCTTTGGGGCGACGATATTCCCCTGGCTGTGCCCAGGGTCCTTTCCCGTGTAGGATCTCCTCCCAAGTCCATTTCTCCAAATAGTGCTGCCTCTCCTGCTGCTGCTGCTGTGGTGGGTGGTTCTGTAACGGTTTTCTTCCGTCGAAGGAGAGGAGGACCAAAATGCAGCGTAGTTCGTGTTCAACATGTTTAATAAAAGATGATAACGTGAACACTACACACATACAAAATAACAAACGTGGCAAAACCCGAAACAGTCCTATCTGGTGCAGCGAACACAAAGACAGGAAACAACCACCCACAAACCCCAACACAAAACAAGCTACCTAAATATGGTTCCCAATCAGAGACAATGACTAACACCTGCCTCTGATTGAGAACCGTATCAGGCCATACATAGAAACGGACAAACTAGACACACAACATAGAATGCCCACCCAGCTCACGTCCTGACCAACACTAAAACAAGGAAAACACAAAAGAACTATGGTCAGAACGTGACAATTACAGGCCTCTCTCATCTTTTTAAGTGGGAGAACTTGCACAATCGGTGGCTGACTAAATACTTTTTTGCCCCACTGTATATATGCTGCTAAGTAGCACTAAGTGGGACCACCGTTCACAGCAGTAAATGAATAGGAATGTAAAAATGTCAACGCAACAGGGGACTCAGATGCAGTACAGGCTACAGAGTTGATTGTACACAGAGAATAAGTGTGTCACTGCCACCACATGTTCACACCATGTCCCTGGAATGAAGGCATTTTCTGCAACTGTATAATTACAAGACACATTCACTTCAGTTCATATGAGATACTACTCAATCAATCATTAAAAAATATTTAAAAAACATGGAGACAGAGTTCAGTTTAAAAATAACGGAGGAACCAGGGTTTATTTGATTAAAGATGCATCACAGAGATCTGAGATGAGCAGTACGTTGTGAGTGACAGAAGACGAACCCATGCCTTGGCAGTAACAGTGCACTTTGCGTACAGACAAAAGTCAAAAGAAAAGTGAAACAAAAATACAACTACTAGACTAATATAATCTTTAGTGAAGCTGTATGAACATTTGAGAATTTCATAGATATGGCCCTTGCTACCCCCCATACTATTCCTGTAGTAAGCGGTTTTGACAGTGTAAACAAATAGGAAACAGTAACTTATGTTCAGTAACTTTAGTTCCGCATCCCTTATTCCAATCAAAATCCCAAGACACATTTCAGACAATGACAAAAGAAAAGCCCATCTCATGTCAACAAGACAGGCACATTTTGTCTTTGTTTGATTGTGTGTGACAGTGTGTGAGTGAATTAGTGTTTTTTCTGTTGGCTTTTCATTTTCTCCCTGTCACATTGAACTCTGACGGCTAGAACTGAGCTTGCAGAAAAAGTGTGACAGTTTGGTGTACAGAACATAATCTATAGAAATACAGCTGTGTTGTTAAGATAGATGAAGGCTTCTTGAGGTTGGTATTGGCAGGTGAGTCCTGAATATTATTAACCATTGCCTGACCAGGTAGCCTTCTCAAACACACATTCATTGAGGTAACAATACTGATTCCAGAGAGTTGTGTAGATTCTATTGACCAGCCATTTCCCTTGGAGAGACAAACAAAATGTTTATTGCACCTCAACATCAGCAATGCCTTCCCATTTGTCACGATGCAGACTGAACGTGTCCATTATCCTCTGTGAGTGTGGTGGCTGTCATTGCTGCTTACATTCACACTGTAATATAGAAAACATTACAGTTAACATTACAGTTATTAGACAGGTCAATGGCAATGTTCTTCACTAAAGGCCTTAGAGCTGACCAGGCAAATCAGAAAAACATTTCATATACTATTGCCCACAACAACCTTTAGTGAGGAACATTGCTCTACCAATGAGAGAAGATATTGATACCCAAAATGGTCTGTTGTCATACTTTGTAAGTGGAGTCAGTAACACTTCACATTATATGGAGTACAGGTTACATTAACTGCACTTTGTTCTTATACCTGTGTAATAACACTGCAATTAGACTAGCAACAACATTGTATTACCACATTAGTGCTCCTCACTTGAAACAACAATTTCTGTAAGGTCAGGTCAAAAGAGGTCACAGATAAATTGTAAAAGCCTTGAAATATAGATGAATAACCTGTGCACATAACATCAGCCTGGTGAAGGGCTGATGAGGACTTTGAGTTGAAACGTTGCACAATAACAATGTGGGAGAATTCATCGGTATGCAGGATTCCATCTTTATTTCTTCATCTGTACCCTGCACCTTGCAGTAACTGGAGGTTTGTACTTTGAAATAGATTTTAAGACAGACTTACATTCCTCCTCAGTAGAGGCCTCATCTTCTTCCAGTTGTTCCTCCTCTTCCTCCACGGCCTGCTCCTCCTCTTGCTCATCTTCTGCTTCAGAATCCTCTTCTTCCGCCTGCTCTTCTACATTCTCTACTGCCTGCACCTCCTCTACCACCTCCTCTGGTGCTGCCTCTGCCAAGTCCTCCTGCTCCTCCTCCACCCCCTCCTCCTCTGCAGAAGCAGTCTGTTCCTCTGTGACAGCCGAATCCTCCTGTACAACAGACTTCCCATCTAAGTGAGCCGCCTCCTTCTCTCCCACATCCTCAGCAGGAGCAGCCTGCTCCTCTTCCGCAGAAGCAGCCTCTTCCTCCACCTCCTCTGAGGGCTCATCTGCTTGACCCCCTCCTTCCAGCTGAAACAGACGTAATTATAGTTAGTACTTAGGGGAAGTACAGGGCCTATGGTTACTTTGTAATCACATTGATGTCATTTATTTGGCCTACATTACAGTATATGAATGGGAATACAACATTTACCCAGAATTCATCAGAGAATCCACAGCAGGCAATTAGCCTCTACACACTAATGGGTTAGCAGCAATCTCATAAAAGTTCCCCATGGGCACATACTAGGCAAAAATAGTTACGAGAATGTGCATGCTCCTCTGTACAAAATACACCTCTGTACAAATACACATTAGGAACACTAATGCTTAGATGAGAAACTGTGATGAAAAGGTTTTAAAAGGCATTATAAACTGGGTAGTTCAAGCTCTGAATGTTGATTGGCTGACAGCTGTGGTATATCAGACAGGTATGACAAAACATGTATTTTTATTGCTCTAATTATGTTGGTAACCAGTTTATATAAGCAATAAGGCACCTCGGGGAGTTTGTGGTATATGGCCAATATACCACGGCTAAGGGCTGTATCCATGCACTCCGCATGCAATCCACGCCCTTAGTCGTGGTATATTGGCCATATACCCCCTCGGGCCTTACTGCTTAAATAACCTGTGACCAGTCCTAACGTACCACTATATAAGACAATTCATAAACTGAAGTATATTTGAGGGTGTCCCAGTCCCCTTCTACCACAATATTCTAAACCCTGGCATGTGTGAGACTTCCTGTAGTCGTTACCCGGGCGACCTGTTTCTGCACGACCTCCAGCTGAGCGTGGAGCTTAGAGTGCAGACTGTGAGCCACTGAGTTCTGCTCCGGCAGACTTTGTTGTACTGTCACCAGCTGCCCCTCTCTGGCCTGCTGGGCACTCTGAGACTGCACTGTCTCAATCAGTTCTCTGAAACACAGGTATGCATACACAGTGAAACCAACCAATACAATGGAAGATACAACAACACCAAACATTTCAAACCTCTTTCCAATTCCCAATACACTACATACCTGACACTTGTGATCTCCGCTGTACTGGCCTCCAGTTGAGCCTTGTTGGCAGACAGCTGTTCCTTCACCCCCAGGAGGTCTGATGCCTGGCCCTCCATGGTGGCACTCAGGGTGCCCAGCAGCCCTGCCCTCTCGGCCAGGCTCCCTGTCAGGCCCTCCACGCTCTGGGCCAGCTCTGTGCTCAACCCCGCCAGGCCCTCCACCTGCAGCCGGACAGCCTCAAACTCCTTGCTCTTCCCCTTCAGCATGGCCTGCAGCTGAGTCAGCTGCTCCGTGGACACAGTGGCCTGCTGTATCTCAGCCAGCTGGGCGTTCATCTCTGTGTGGAGGGAGAGGACCTGGGCGGGCAGGTCTAAGGTCTTTAGCTGCTCAGCCATGGCCAGGGCCATGACTACTTGCTTCTGGGCCAGCGTGTAAGACTCTTCCAGGGTGTTGAGGCGAAGCTCGAAGTCACTGGTACTGTGCTGCTGCAAGGACATAAAACAGAAATAGCTCAGAGTCTGCGCATAGTGCAGCCAATAGCAAGTAAGTGAGCAATCTTTATCAAGTATTTTACCTCTCATGCTATTCATCCTGACAGAAAACTATCTATTGGTTGAGACAGTTACAGTAAGTGGGTGTAAAGAAATGAGAACAAGATATTGACCAGGTTGACCTGTAGAATAATCCTATGATTTAAGTAGGCCAATTTAATTCTGTCAGCAGTTAAGTGAATCCACATCCTGGCCCCATCAGTGACGAAGTCCCACTGTGTGAAGGCTAACCTGTGATCTTATAAGTTAAGGATGGCCTCCCTTCCTGTGCCGGGGGAATACCACTGTAATGACTCTCCCCACAGTATGAGGACAGAACACTGTGGCTGCTTTCTAGCAATACTGACACTATTCATAGGATACTAGCTCAAGCATTTACATTTTACACATTAGTAATTTAGCAGATGCACTTATCCAGAGCAATTAATGCAGTTAATGCATTCATCTTAAGATAAACAACCACATATCACAGTCATAGTATATACATTTTTACTCAATAAAGTAAATCATAAAAGTCAGAGTTAGTAAGGGGGAAAAGAGTGAAGTACGAGTGTTAGTTCACCAAAAGCTTACTTCTTCTGAATTCCTGCCTCTCAACAATAGGGGTTCACCTTACTTTGCATGCAGAAAGTCTCTGACTCTGGCCCCTCAAGTGTTGCACAATCCCTAGTCTCAGATGGAATTTCCTGAACAGCTACATAGGTTACTCCCTTTTTATATTTGCTGTGACCCACAAGGTGAAATTGTGGCATAGTGTGTGTATGGTGCGGTCAATGTGCAAACATGTTAACATGTTAAGGATTTTTATGTGGAAAATCACATGCCTGTATTTAGCCCTGCAACCAGGTGTTGACAGCCAACTTTTTGCCTTGTAAAAGAACTTCAACAAACTTGTGAATGCTGGTTTCCTATCTCTCAACAGTGTGTATGAAGTACCTGTAATACCTGTATGTGGGGCCATGGTTTAATACTACATAATGACTTCTCATTGACACAGGGTATTTTGGTATGTATAACACATGTTCCAAAGTAACTTATAACATGCATTAAGCATGTGCAGATACTAGCGCATATACCTCCTCATCCTAATTGGGAAGTAAATTGAGCCCATAAACCAGGTTCAATTAGTCTACAAATTCCCCTCTGCACTAATTGTTTTTGAACCACTCACCCGGGTGGCCACATCTGAATCGGTATAATCTCTAAAACATGTTTCTATGTATGATAAAAGACCAGCCAGGGAACCAGAGCAATGAAGCTGGAAAACTAATAGGAGTGCATGTTACAGGGACTCACCACAAGTAAGGTCAATATCGAGTGTTGTAGCAGGCTATTTTTATCCCCATATAGACAACTGGCTTCTTCATTAGAGCCACTGCACAGTGCACACTGAAATCAGTACCATGACTATGTGAAGCATGGTTTCAAGCAGGGTCAACTGCTGTAAGACTGGAGTCGAATTGGAAGTAGAATGTGTTTATTTCAAAAGGCTTATACAGTTAATATTTTATTGAAATATGTCTATATTCTAGGGACATTCAGTGGCTTATGTTATGTACCCTAACAAACTATTGGTGCAGTCAGTGTTCCCACATTGTAGGTCAAATTTAATCCCCATTACAAATGGCAACAGCTGCATGATGTGCACCTCAACCTAGTCTCAGAGCATTTCGTCTTATTCTGTACATAAAACGGAGACACTCCATTTAGTATGATGTTACATTTCATATGGTACACTATGTATTAATTTGTGGATGTCCACCATCATTTTCCTATAATATGTTACGAATTACAATTAGTATCATATGTTATGAATTCGCAAAACGTACGTTTCGAATTTGCAGAACATATATGTTATGAATTGTAGCTAGGTGGCTAGTTGGCTAACATTAGCTAAGCTAGGGGTTAGGGTTCAAGGTTAGGGTTAAGTTTAGGAGTTAGGGTAAATGGAAAAGGGTTAGCTAAAAGGGTTAAGGTTAGAGTTGGGGGAAGGGTTAGCTAACATGCTAGGTCGTTGCAAAGTAGCTAAAAAGTAAGAAGTAGTTGAAAAGTTGCTAATTAGCTACAATGCTAAAGTTATTCGAACTCACAAGCTTTGGGTTGCTAGACGTTTGTGTTGTAAGTGTTATACGTACAACCAACCACCCTCATATATATTTTTGGCCATAAGTAACTATCTGTGTTATGTAACCATTGCAAACTTAACATATCATACTAAAATGGTGTGTCACTGATTTACGTACAGAATAAAACGATATGCTCTGAGACCAGGTTGCGCACCTTGACGGGGGTTAGAAATAGAATAATTTGCGACTCACTTCGGTTCAGTGTCTTGGCAGTATTACATCAGTTTAGAACTATCATATCCTATCCTGAAATTTTGCTGAAAACTGCAGGCAGGCTATAGGAAGGCATATACATACCGACTGCTAGAGCTTTACATAGTACTGAATGCAAAATAAATTTGGACGGTCGGAATAGTATTGCAATGGGTCTAAACACAGAAGGATTTTGATCACAAAAAACGTTGCACAGAATGTTATTTTGACAATTTGCTGACGCATGGAAACTTCAGAGCCTTTGTAATGCGCCTATTATTTTTGCCCATGGTCTTATTACGCATGGTTAACTATTTACCTTTTCATTTGTCTGTCGAATTTCTTCCTGGAAGGACTGAAGCGTCACCATCTTCATCTGCATGCCCATGAAGTTGTCTGCTAAGTAGGTTATACTTTGGTGCTGCTGGAAACAGAACCATGTCCCGGTGGCACCTCCGATCACAATCATAAGGAATGAAATTAACAATAGCACATTCTGGTTTCCACCTCGCGCCTCCGGTTCTGAAGATTCATGAATCAAATGGTTAAAGTCTTCGTGGTTGTGTTTGTTCTTCTTCCCTCGGTGCTTTGCTGTCATTTTAACACAGTAGCGTAGTAGTTCCAACAGTATAATGGCCAGAGGTGGTGAAGGAGCGGTGGTGGAAAGATGGATGTTTGCTCCGGTGCTGCGGTGACTTCTCCAAACACGTCTTTCTTGTATTAATTAATTGATATTACAACGCGTAAATTGGTCCTCATTCAATACCAGTAAACAAAGTAGCAAAAAGAGAGAGTTCTTAGTGAAGGGGTGGTTTGGGCTACAAATAAGAAAATAAAGAAGCGTGTGGTACCCCGTTCCAGAAAGAGAAGAGTGCGCGAGAGGCGTTTAGTGCCGGAGAGTGGCTCGTCTCCCTGTAATGTGTGCTGCTCAGTCTTACCTATTCAGTCCCTCCAGGATTCCACGATTATTGTGTTCAAATTAGTCGCGAAATGCAGTGACGAGAGAAAAAGTTTGTTGACTTCTGGCTTCATTTAACGATATTATGCTGTACATGTGCGTTGATTGGTTGAAATTGCCAGCCTTCTTTTTGTAATTCGGCGTTGGGTCAGTTTTGTGAGAAAATGTCGCTACGAATTGACTGTTTAATGCCGAAATAGTGCAGTGATTGGTCAAATTTGCAAGTCCTTGCTTGCATAGTATGCGGGGAATTATTGATTTTGCAACAAAAAAAATTTTATAGCAGAATCCTGAAGGGACTGAATAATACAAAGTCCATACTTGTGGTAATGATGTACAGTGCACTCGGAAAGTATTCAGACAGTCTTGTTCTAAAATAAATGCATTTTTTTCCTCATCACTCTACACATAATACCCCATACTGACAAAGTGAAAACAGGTTTTTAGAAATGTTATTACAAATAAAATGTATTACAAATAAAAAACTGAAATACCTTATGTACATAAGTATTCAGACCCTTTGCTATGAGACTCGAAATTGAGCTCAGGTGCATCCTGTTTCCATTGATCATCTTTGAGATGTTTCTACAACTTGATTGGAGTCCACCTGGGGTAAATTCAATTGATTGGACATTATTTGGAAAGGCACACACCTGTCTATATAAGGTCCCACAGTTGACAGTGGATGTCAGAATAAAAACCAAGCCATGAGGTCGAAGGAATTGTCTGATCTGGGGAAGGGTACAAAAACATTTATGCAGCATTGAAGGTCTCCAAGAACAGTGGCCTCCGTCATTCTTAAATAGAAGAAGTTTGGAACCACCAAGACTCTTCCTAGAGCTGGACCCCCGGCCAAACTGAGCAATTGGGAGAGAAGGGCTTTGGTCAGGGAGGTGACCAACACCCTATGGTCTGACCGAGCTTCAGAGTTCCTCTGTGGAGATGGAAGAACCTTCCAGAAAGACAATCATCTCTGCAGAACTCCACCAATCAGGCCTTTATGGTAGCATGACCAGACGGAAGCCACTCCTCAGTAAAAGGCACATAACAGCCCACTTGGAGTTGGCAAAAAAAGCACCTAAAGGACTCTAAGACCATGAGAAACAAGATTCTCTGTTTTGATGAAACCAAGATTGAACTCTTTGGCCTGAATGCCAAGTGTCGCGTCTGGAGAAAACCTGGCACCATCTCTACAGTGAAGCACAGTGGTGGCAGCATCATGCTGTGGGGATGTTTTTCAGCGGCAGGGACTGGGAGACTAGTCAGGATCGAGGGAAAGATGAACGGAGCAAAGTACAGAAAAATCCTTGATGAAAACCTGCTCCTGAGTGCTCAGGACCTCAAGACTGAGGCCAAGGTTCACCTTCTAACAGGACAACAACCCTAAGCACACAGCCCAGACAACGCAGGAGTGGATTCGGGACAAGTCTCTGAAGGTCCTTAAGTGGCCCAACCAGTGCCCGGACTTGAACCCGATCAAACATCTCTGGGGATACCTGAAAATAGCTATGCAGCGACGTTCCCATCCAACCTGACAGAGCTTGAGAGGATCTGGAGAGAAGAATGAGAGAAACTCCCCAAATACAGGTGTGCCAAGTATGTTGCGTCATACCCAAGAAGACTCGAGGCTGTAATCGCAGCCAAAGGCGCTTCAACAAAGTACTGAGTAAAGGGTCTTAATACTTATGTAGATTTGATATGACTGTTTTTATGTTTAATATGTTTGCAAAAATGGCTAAAAAAACAGTTTTTGATTTTCAATTATGGGGTATTGTGTGTAGATTGATGAGTATCACGACTCAGGATATGACCCAAATGCAGACACAGAAGGCGGATAGTACAGTTCTCAATATTTTATTATAACACAGGGCAAAGGACAGGCAGAGGTTCGTAATCAGGCCAGATTCAGACAGGTACAGGACGGAAGGCAGGCTCGGGGTCAGGGCAGGCAGAAAGGTCAGAACTGGGAAAACTAGGAAACAAACACTTGAGAAACAGGAAAACGGGAAAGAATGCTGGTAAGATCTGACAAGACAAGACGAACTGGCAACAGACAAACAGAGAACACAGGTATACATGCTCAGGGGATAATGGGGAAGATGGGTGATACCTGGAGGGGGTGGAGACAAGCACAAAGACAGGTGAAACCGATCAGGCGGAAAAAACAATTTAATCAAGTTTAGAATAAGGCTGTAACCTAACAAAATGTGGAAAAAGTTAAGGGGTATATGAATACTTTCCGAATGCACTGTATATAATTTTCTATGCATGCCTTAGTTCGGCACCACCATGTTGTCGTGTCTTTGGCTATGCCAGATTAAGTGATATGACATGCTATTCTATAAAATAATATAAAATAATTTAATTAATTAATATTACCTGATGGAGCTAATCATGTAAATGTAACTCACTAGAGAGTCGGGGCACCACAAAATAATATTTATAGAGCTGTTATCTTCCGAATAAACTCTTAAAGACCTAGTAATATTTTACATCAATAGCAGTCAATATTAATCGTCACCTTAATTCAGTCTCATCTGAAAGTTGTAAATTCTTGGTTATCTTCACGAACCCTGGCGAACAAGTTGAATCAGCAATACAAAATTGGGTTTAATTATTTATTTACTAAATACCTAACTAATCACACAGAATTACACAAACACATAATTAATCATAACTTGATTACAAATTACGTCACAAAGGAAAACGTCCCTAGCTGGCGGAACAGATATGACAACTGGTTACACAAAAGAAAAGGGACTGGGTTTGAGTGAACGAGCGGGAAGACTGAGGGACACAGGGAGAAGCTGTGCTATCGTAAATAGAGTATCTAAATGCATTCTAAATGACCGCCAATTGGAAAAGGAAAATGCAATAAATATTTACTCTGAGCTGCGTTTCAGTAGGTTGGTGGTAGATGGAAGGCCCAACCGAGTCCTTTGTCCTTTGAAGAATGTCTCTGCTGGTAAATTGGATATGTTGTAGTAACATCGATGTGTGGTAGACGGGATACTCTGTCTGTTCCTTCCTAACCTGCGTTTGCAGCTGCTGTTGCTAACTCAACAGCTAGGAGGTATCAATTCTTAAGTGAATAAGTGTTCAAAGTTCATACCATTCGCAACCAAAGCTCATGCTGATGTTGGCTTCGTTCTGTAGTTATTATCTGACCTGTCGTCCTCACATCCTCGGAACAGGAGGTTACATTGTTGTCACGGCTTTACATAGGAAGGGAGAGGAGGGCGTGTTTGAAAAGTTTTATAGCCCATGTCCCTTCACAGGGGCGGGCCACTGATTGAGCATAGCCCTAACCTTATAAAATCCCAAATCTCACATTTTAGAAGCTAAAATCACATTTCATCCCATCACAAATCATTTCACATTCAAACATTTAAATTGAACAACAATTCCATGTGAATCCGATAACTCTGATGTGTAGACTTTCCACTGTAGAGTTTATGTCATCTTATCATTGATGAGAATGTCTCAGATGACAACCGAACTGACATCATATTCATTAAGTACCACCGCATACGCTCAATTGGTCAGATTTCCAGAATATAGTTAATTTCCCCCCACCTTCTGATGTTCCCAGAATCTCTATGTTAACCAAAGGGGTTTGCAAATGTAACATCAGTAGGGTAGAGAGGAAAAAGGGGGGAAGAGGTATTTATGACCTTCATAAACCTACCCCCAGGCCAACGTCATGACAATGTCATGTAGCTTCTTAGTGACTGAGTACACAATTATCAGTATGTAGCCTAAATTATGAATAGGCTCTATAGAGGTGGGGGAATTGTGTTGTAAATCTTCATTTTGTGTCTTTCAAAAAGCCTTAAAAAACATTTCACAATTACAACAACTTTGCCAAACCCTTTATTTGCATTGCATTTTACAAGTGACATAGTTTAGTTCTCAAAAGAATTGACAGCACAGCTCAGTTATTTTCTGTGGTCATATTTAGTATTTCATGGGACCTACAGTAATCTGTCCACTGCATTCATATCTATTGCCATCCCTTCCACAGGCTTTACACAACACTTTCTGTATGTGTGTGTGTGTGTACACTTTCGGTCACTTTCTAGTATGTTTTTATTCGGAATGTCAACATTATTCAGCATGAAATTAGTATGTTTAACATTGCAACAAAATTGGAGAGGGTTTTGGTAATAAAGTGATTTAGGATCAGAATTAATTTAAGTCTAGGAAACCCCAACTCCCAGGATGGGTCAATGCCATCTCGATTCGGGTCCTTTTAGGTCGTGAAATATCCACAACAAACATAATGATCAAAAACGATCACTCTTGTCATTTTTACTTACTAGCCTTAACAAACACAGTGCATGTCTTACAAGCAGTACAGTCATGCATTTTGGAAAATAACTTAATTCAATCATATAACAAAATTGACATTTTCCACCTTGATACATAATAACGCCTCTACATACTGAAGCACTGTAAAATGTTTCTTCATTCTGTGAGCAAGAGAGAGAGAGAGAAACAATATTACCCTATTTTAATTACATTAAATAATATTCTAACTCACACCGAGGTACTAAACATGTTTATCAGAGCAGGTCAGTGGAGTTCTCACCTCTGACTGTGAGTTTGGTGGAGGACTCGGCCCTCCCCAGGGCACTTTCTATTTGGATGTTGTACTCGCCCCAGTCTTTGGGGGTCACACGGAGTATCAGCAAGGAGCAGACACCACAGATGTTCGTGATCAAGTAGTTGGTGTTAGTGTTGAGGCTGATGTTGTTGCGGTACCAAGTGACGCGAGGCTTGGGATTTCCCTTTATGGCACAGCTCATATAGCACTCGTAGCCTTTGGGTGCTGTGTGCTGTCTCAGTGGCACAAGGAAGGCTGGAGCGGTCCGCAAATCACACGTTTTGTAGGCTGGCATGTTTACCACAAATGTGTCTAGAGAAGAAACATGGCAGAAAGGTAAAATGCTCATCTTACATGTCATGTAACGCTTAAGTTAAAATAGCAGCATTTTATAAAGGGTTCATAGATTGTTCATACATTTGTAATAAACCGTTATAATAGCACATTAGTACTTGTCAAATGTTGAGCATAATGACTGCTATTGATTATACTGTTATTAGTACCTGTCTATCCATAAAAGCTGATTTATATGACTTATTTATATGGCAAAGTATCTCTCTCTGCCAGGCTTCTAATACCTTTCCTCCTCTCGCTTCCCCAAGTGGGAGACTCAGACGGAGCAGACATGCCCATGTCATTCTTGGCGTAGACCCTGAAGTGGTACTCCCTGCCAGGCATAATGTTACAAGCCGTGAACTTGTTGTTGAAGAGCCGGTCGGCCACCGTGCTCCATGAGCCTTTGGTGGAGTCCCGTTTAGACACAGAGTAGTGAAGGTGGTCGTCACGCTTCTCATCAGGGGATGGCTCCCAAATCACAGTCACAGTGCCTGGGACGTTCTCCTCAAGTTCTACTGGTCCTGGAGGCTTGGGATCATCTACAGCCAGAGTCAGAGATGATAGTCAGTATGATGTTACACTTCGCGAGGACATTCTATCATTAGGTGGTAATTGTTGTTGATTCACTTATGGCCAATGTTCATTGTGACTGCTGATATTTAAAATACTTTCTTTGTGAGTGCGGGCCTTGGCTATCTTTTTCATCTTGTGCAAGTTCCAATCCCTTCTCAGTCTGAAACACACTAGGAGAGCTTTACTGTATGTTACTGTACCTGTAACCCTGACCTCCACGCTGAAGCTCTCCTGGCCCACTAGATTTTTGACCACTATGGTGTAGATCCCTGAATCAGAGCGCTCAGAGGAAGTAATCAGAAGTTGAGATGATGATTCAGAGTTGGAGATATTGACCCGCTTCAGCAAAGGAACATCGTCCTTCAGCCACGTGACTTCTGGCCATGGGGATGCCTGTTAATAACAAGATGATTAAAACATAATCAGGATTTAAAACATCAAGATAGCATGCATTGCACATGCTCTTAAAGCATATGCCAATTACCAGTTTCACCTCTTACCCTCTTACCTCAAAGTTTAAGAGGATCCTGACAGAATTTCCAGCTCTCACCACCATGAAACTCTTCATCTTATTATCGGTGAAGCATGGTCTCACTGAAAAACAGTGACAAAAATAAATTAGGACATTTGAAACTCATCTTATGTAACTCTTACTTACGTAGGCTTATTGGGTGATTATCCCCAATGTAGGCTAAAACAGACAAACAATACAACATATTCCCAATGAACGCATCATCGTCACCCACCAGGTGGAGGCATGGCCAGGATGTAGTTGTCCAGATCCTGGGGAACTCCTTCTCCTCCGTCATTGATAGCAATCACCCTGATCCAGTACATGGCCATGGCCTTCAGGCTTTTCACAGTGAAGGTGGTCAAGATGATGGGGGTGACGTTACAGCGGGTCCAGTCTATGCACTCAGCCTGCCTGACCTCTATAAAATACCCTTTGGCCTCATCCTGGACCCCCACTTCCTCTGTGGGTTTGTTCCAGGACAGGGAGAGGGCGGTGTAGGATGTGTCTGCCACCTTCAGATCTTCCACTTTCCCTGGGGGATCTAAAACAAACACAAAGTCGTAAATCTAATGGCCATACATCATTGACTTCAAACAAATGAACAGTATAAATAAGCATCTAAATAAACAATTATTTCAGAAAATATGGTGTTTTATTATAGTTGTACATGTTGCTCGCACTTTGAAAGGATGTATGACTTACTCTTTGGGTCTTTTGCAAAAATAAACTCTGAAGGGGAACTGGGCTCGCTGAGTCCAGAGACATTGATAGCATAAACTCTGAACTCGTATTCGTTCCCTGCTACAACATCTGTCACTGCACGTTTCTTTTCTAGTAGTGAGGAGAAACAGAATCAGTCATAGAAAGTCCAATACAATTGAAATCATTAAACCAAAGAAGCTGTGGTATACTAACGCCCCTAATTCACTAAAAGAAGAGACCTTGGATAGGCTCATCTGTAGGGTTGACAGGACTCCAAAGATTACTCCCCTTCTTGCGTTTTTCCAAGTTGTAGCCCAGGATGCGAGACTCGCCAGTGTCGGTCGGGGTAGACCATGTCAGGTTGATGCAGTTGTTAAAAGCACTAGCCACTTTTGGTGGGGCAGGGCTGCTAGGAAAGGCTGAGATATTTCAGAGAAATTACATAACATTTCGTGTTTGGGTAACACTTTTCAAAATGTTCTGTTATAATACCCAAATAAGGTTATCGTAAGCACAACTTTTGAAGTAGATTCTAATGACAACATATAACCACTTACGTGACATTGTTGACATCCACTATAAACCTACTAAACCTACAACTAGCTCACCCAAGGTGCCAGCCGTGAGGTCATCAGTCTCCATCATCTCACTGACGCCCTCCTCGGTGACCACCCTGATACGATAGCAATACTTCCTGCCGTGTTCCACGTCGTTATCCTTGTATTCGGGCACGCCAGGGATGTCCCCCAGCTTCTTCCAAGTGTTGCGGCCAACTTGCTGGCGCTCCAGGTTGTAGTTTATTACTGGGCAGCCACCGTCGTCCTTTGGAGCTCTCCATTTGATATGAATACAAGAGGCTGTGCTTTCGAGGACCTCCACAGGGCCCTGGGGCGCAGTGGGTTTGTCTACCAGATCAGACAGAGAGAGAGAGAGAGAGAGAGGTCACATTACCCTAGCCAAAACAGTCTGCAGTCATGTCTCTGCATTGGAATTTAAGAGAGAGAACTGACTGTCCACAGCACAGATACACCTGAATATCTCTGAACAATGATTGAACTGAGACAGTTCAATAATCGTTCTTGAATTGAACTAATTCAAACATTGGTTCCATTTCTCAACTCACCGAGGACAATGAGTCTTGAGATAGCCTCCATGGTACCATGTTCGTTCTTGAGCTTGATCTTGATCTCTCCAGTGTCTTTGCGCTGGCACTTGCTGAGGAGCAGGCGGCTTTGGGTGAAGGACTTCTCTATCTTGGTGGTGTTATCGTCCAGGAGCTCCTCTCCTTTTCTGTACCACTGGATCTTCATGGGCTCGCGGCCCACAAAGGGCAGTTTGAAAGTGGTGCTATTCCCCACTTTGACTATGACCGGCTGAGAGAACGCAGACAGATCATCAGGGTCAAACCTGGGAGGGTCTGAATAGGACACAGATCATGCAATGTAACTGACATTTGACTCAATTGTTATTTAATTTTTTTTGACTCAATTGTTATTTAAAAAAATCTGAATACTAAAAGTGGCAAACTTTTTTTAGGTGCATAATGATTTTATAATTTGAGTATTGTGAAATGGCTACTCAAATTATGTTGAGACAGCGTAGACATTGTATTGTACATATAACCAAAATGAATGCCTTTCGTTTTCTAACCTTCCACATTCAGCATTGCCTCAGTTTTACGCCCGTCTGCCTCAAAGCGGTATTTTCCAGAGTCTTCCTCCTGACAACGGTTGATGACCAGCTTGTGGTTTGCACCATCTCTGGACATTATGTGTCCATCATCTGCTGTCAACTGTCAGGGAAGATATATATTATAATTTATCTTAAGATATGATCAAATAAAAATATATTGGGGGGTGAGAATGACAAAGATAATTCAGTCTAACCTTCTTGCTATTTCTGTACCAGGTCCCTTCACAATTATCATTGCTCAGCTTACACATCAGTTCTGCAGGCTGGCCAATGAGGGCATGGATATTTGACAACCCGCTTACGAACTGAACTCCTGGATCTGGCATACACAACAGCAAACAATTAGGGACTTAAGACTGGTTTTATTACATTTGGATCAGACATACTTACCAGATGTGATGTTAACATCTAATGCCATTTTGTAGTGCTCTGAAGAAATTATTATTTGGGCTGTCTTGAGTAGGATAACTTCCTGACTGATGTCTTGAGATGTTGCTTCAATATAGACACATAATTTTCCTTCCTCGTGAGCCATCTATTTTGTGAAGTGCACCAGTCCCTCCTGCAGCAACGCACCCCCACAACATGATGTTGTCACCCCCGTGCTTTCCTCAAAACATAATGATGGTCTTCATGGTCATTATTGTTTCATCAGACAGAGGACATTTCTCCATAAAGTATGATCTTTGTCCCCATGTGCAGGTTCAAACCGTAGTCTGGCTTTTTTATGGTGGTTTTGGAGCAGTGGCTTCTTCCTTGCTGAGCAGCCTTTCAGGTTATGTCAATATAGGACTCGTTTTACTGTGGATATAGATACCTTTGTACCTGTTTCCTCCAGCATCTTCACAAGGTCCTTTGTTCTGGGATTAATTTGCATGTTTCGAAACCAATGTACATTCATCTCTAGGAGACAGAATGCGTCTCCTTCCTGAGCAGTACTATTGTTTGTACTCATGAATGTAGTACCTTCAGGAGTTTGGAAATTGCTCCCAATGATGAATCAGGTCTACAATTTCTTTCTGAGGTCTTGGCTGATTTCTTTGGATTTTCCCATGATGTCAAGCAAAGAGGCACTGAGTTTTAAGGTAGGCCTTGAAATTCATCCACAGGTACACCTCCAATTGACTCAAATTATGTTAATTGGCCTTTCAGATGCATGTAAAGCCATGACATAATTTTCTGGAATTTTCCGAGCTGTTTAAAGGCACAGTCAACTTAGTGTATGTTTACTTCTGACCCGCTGGAATTGTGATACAGTGAATTATAAGTGAAATAATCTGTCTGTAAACAATTGTTGGAAACTTGTGTCATGCACAAAGTAGATGTCCTAATCAACTTGCAAAAACTACAGTTTGTTAAAAAGATTTTTTGTGGTTGAAAAACGAGTTTTAATGACTCCAGCCTAAGTGTATGTAAACTTCATCTTCCGACATTTGTGTGCATTACAATAACGCACACAAACGCACAACACAACAAGCATTTCTATGGCATCAGATCTTATTTGTTTAAGATAACAGTAATTAGAAGTACATTTATTTAGCTCCATCTACAGAATAGTTAGAATAGTTCTATGGAACATAGAACATCCACCCAGAAGAACACATTGCATAGAAAATTATATTGATGTTATTATAGGACTACATAAATCATACTTTTGGTTACTTTGAGATTTGCACATTCAGTATGGTAAGAGATGAGATTCAACATTCCCCTTTAAGGTACATGAATATTCTCAGTATCATCTCTTGTCAGTGTAACAGATGACCCTGTCACAACAGTGTCATATTTCTCCAATTATTTCCCAAAATTGAGTGATACTCATGTGAATGCCATCTCCTCCATTGCAGTCAGTACATGACGTCACGCGTGGTCTCTTACCAATCACTGTGTCCTTCAGCAGTGGGCCTTGCCTTGTGCGCTCTGAACACTTGCCAGACACATCAGTGTACTGCTCAGTTTCTCCTGTACCACTTTGAGCATTGGGATCTGTGATTTGGCCGTAAAATAATAACCTTGCAAGCAATTTCCAAAATTACTTTGTATTTTGTTAAATTATGAAATGAAACCATCAGCTGTAAGGTTAGGGTTGGAAGAAAGCATTACATTCATTGTGAATAGAACACAAAAAGCATGACAGAGATACAGGAACACACAACACAAAAAGCCACTCTATGAGATCAGGGATTTTATATACTGTATAAATATACAGTGCCAGTAAAAGGTCTGGACACACCTACTCAATCAAGGATTTTTCTTTATTTTTGACCAAATAGGGCTATCTCCTGTATACCACCCATACCTTTTCACAACACAACTGATGGCTCAAATGCATTAAGAAGGAAATAAATTCCACAAATTAACTTTTAACAATGCACATCTGTTAATTGGAATGAATTCCAGATGACTGAGAGAATGCCAAGAGTGTGCAAAGCTGTCAACAAAATAAAGGTTGGCTACTTTGAAGAATCTAAAATCTAAAATATATTTCGATTTTTTTCAACACTTTATTGGTTACTGAATGATTCCATGTGTGTTATGTCATAGTTGTGATGTCTTCACTATTATTCTACAATGTAGAAAATAGTAAAAATAAAGAAAAACCCTTGAATGAGTAGGTGTGTCCAAACTTTTGATTGGTACTGTACATATACCCTTGATAAAGATGAGCAAAAATGACTATTTAATATAAGATCACATATACAGTGCCTTTGGAAAGTATTCAGACGCCATGACATGTTTAACATTTTGTTAGGTTACAGCCTTATTCTAAAATTGATTAAATAGATTTTTGTCCTCATAAATCTACACACAACACTCCATAATGACAAAGCAAAAACTGTTCTTTTAGAAATGTTTGTTAATATATATAAAAAAAACTCCTGAAATATCACATTTACATAAGTATTCAGACCCTTTACTCAGTACTTCGTTGTAGCACCTTTGGCTGTAATTACAGCCTCGAGTCTTCTAGGGTATAACGCTACAAACTTGGCACAACTGTATTTAGGGAGTTTCTCCCATTCTTCTCTGAAGATCCTCTCAAGCTCTGTCAGGTTGGATGGGGTTGGATGGGGAGTGTTGCTGCAGAGCTATTTTCAGGTCTCTCCAGAGATGTTCGAATGGGTTCAAGTCCGGGCTCTGGCCGGGCCACTCAAGGACATTCAGAAACTTGTCCCAAAGCTACTCCTGCTTTGTCTTGGCTGTGTGCTTAGGATTGTTGTACTGTTGGAAGGTGAACCTTCTCCCTAGTCTGAGATCCTGAGCGCTCTGGAGCAGGTTTTCATCAAGGATTTCTCTGTACTTTGCTCTGTTCATCTTTCACTCGATCCTGACTAGTCTCCCAGTCCCTGCCGCTGAAAAACATCCCACAGCATGATACTGCCACAGCAATGCTTCACCGTAGGGATGTTGCCAGGTTTTCTCCAGAAGTGACAAATCTTGATACTCATGGCCTCGGAGTCTTTAGGTGCATTTTGGCAAACTCCAAGCAGGCTGTCATGTGCCTTTTACTGAGGAGTGGCTTCTGTCTGGCCACTCTACTATAAAGGCCTGATTGGTGGAGTGCTGCAGAGATGGTTGTCCTTCTGGAACGTTCTCCCATCTCCACAAAGGAACCCTGAAGCTCGGTCAGACCATCGGGGTCATCTCCCTGACCAAAGCCCCGATTGATCAGTTTGGCCGGGTGGCCAGCTCTAGGAAGAGTCTTGGTGGTTCCAAACATCTTCCACTTAAGATTGATGGAGGCCACTGTGTTCTTGGGGACCTTCAATGGTACAGAAATGTTTTTGGTACCCTTTCCCAGATCTGTGCCTCGACACAATCCTGTTTCTGTGCTCTACAGACAATTCCTTTGACCTCATGGCTTGATTTTTGCTCTGACATGCCATGCACTGTCAACTTTGTGACCTTATATAGACAAGTATGCCTTTCCAAATAATGTCCAATAAATGCAATTTACCACAGGTGGACTCCAAACATGTTGTGGAAACATCTCAAAGATGATCAATGGAAACATAATGCACCTGAGCTCAATTTCTAGTCTTACAGCAAAGGGTCTGAATACTTATATGAATTGTATTTATTTTTTACATTTATTTAACTAGGGAAGTCATTTAAGAACAAATTCTTATTTTAAATGACGGCCTAGGAACAGTGAGGAAACTGCCTTATTCAGGGGCAGAACGACAGGGGATTCGATCTTGCAATCTTTTGGTTACTAGACCAACACTCTAACCACTAGGCTACCTGCCACCCCAGGTAAATAAGGTATTTAAGTTTTATAGTTTTAATCCATTTACAAAAATAAATAAAAACAGTTTTTGCTTTGTCATTATGGGGTAACGTGTGTAGATTAATGAGGGGAATTTTTGAGTAAAAAAAAAAGTTATATATTTTCGATGAAGGCTGTAATGTAACAAAATGTGGAAAAAGTCAAGGGGTCTGAATACTTTTCGAAGGCACCGTGTCTCTCTATTATGCATGGGAATACTTTCAAACAGATTTCCCAAATTATCATCACTTTATAAAGATGATTTGCTGGTGTTTTTAGTCTTATGTCCAACAATAAAAAATACAAATATATATTTTTTCAGCACTTGGGGGGCCAAATAAAATCACAAACTAGCATCTACACACAAACTATCCAAATAAAGTGTTACCCAATACTCTAGCACCCTCCCCTTGCGAGGACAATGACACTGAACTTTTTTCTAAATTGTTTTATGAGATTGGAGAACATGTTGGGCAGGATCTTAGACCATACTCCCATACAGAATCTTTCCAGATCCTTGATATCCTTTGTGCCCTCTTATGGACTGCTCTCTTCAATTCAAACCACAGGTTTTCAATGGGGTTCGAGTCTGGAGACTGATATGTCCATTGCAAAAAATTTAATTTGTGGTCAATTAAACATTTCTTTGTGGATTTTGATTAGTACTTGGGGTTATTGTCTTGCTGGAAGATCTACTTGCAGTAAAATGTCAGCCTCATGGCAGAGGCAACAAGGTTTTTGGCAAAAATGTCCTGGTACTTGGCAAAGTTCATGATGCCGTTGCCCCAGGACCAGTGGATAAAAAATAGCCCCATAACATCAAAGATTGACCACCATATTTTAACGTAAGTATGAGGTACTCTTCTGCATATGCTTTTGTTTTTCAATGCCAAACCCACCACTGGTGTGCATGGCCAAGGAGCTCTAGTTTCATGTCATCTGACCATAGCACCGCCTGGAGTTTGATAAATGGCATTGGCATTTGGATTGGATCCAGTGCTATGGTCAGATGACATGAAAATCGAGCTCTTTGGCCACGTACACCAGCAGTGGATTTTGTCGTAGATAAAGACTCAGTATCATTATCCGGGGGAGGGGGGAGGGTGCTGGAGTATTGAAAACAGGATATCCTATTATTAATTGTTCAACTAAATCATTCACTGAGCAATTGTTTTAGAATAAAAATATAAAATGTCATTTTTTTTGCATGCAATATAGCTCAGTATTTGTATTCTTTATTTTGTCTTTTTTGCTCATCTTTATCAAGGGTGCCTGACTGTACATATACTGTATAAATAAGCCCCATCGTGTACAATTTAGTTAGAAGAGTTCTATGGAACATAAAAGAGTTTCATAGAACATCCAACCAGAAGAACACATTGCATGGAAAATTATATTGATGTTATTATAGGACTACATAAATCCATTCTCAAAAATGAACATACATTTGGTTACTTTGAGATGTGCACATACAGTATGGTAAGAGATGATATTCAACATGCCCCTTCTTCTCAGTGTAACAGATGATCCTGTTACAACAGTACCATATTTCTCCAATTATTTACCAAACTTGAGTGATACTCATGTGAATGCCATCTCCTCCATGCAGTCAGTACATGACGTCACGTGTGGTCTCTTACCAATCACTGTGTCCTTCAGCAGTGGGCCTTGCCTTGTGCGCTCTGAATGCTTGCCAGATGCATCAGTGTACTCCTCAGTTTCTCCTGTACCACTTTGCCCATTGGGATCTGTGATTTGGCCATAAAATAATACAAATATTGCAAGCAATTTCCAAAATGTTATTTTGTTAAATCTGAAATTAACCCATCAGCTGTAGGCTTGGAGTTCTTAAAATGGTCTTGACATGGAGATACTGTTTCCATGGTCTGTTTTACAATGATTTGTTAAATATTTGGAAATTAAGGAAGCTTTCAATGTCTTTTGAATAGAACACAAAAAGCATGGCAGCGATAACCAAACACACAACACAACAAGCCTCTCTATGTGATCAGGGATTATATACACTGAGTGTACAACACATTAGGATCACCTTCCTAAATATTGAGTTGCACTCCCCTCCCTCTTTTGATTTAACCATTCACCCTCTGAATGGCACATACACAATCCATGTCTCAATTGTCTCAAAGCTTAAAATTCCTTCTTTAACCTGTCTCGGCCCCTCATCTACACTGATTTAAGAGGATTTAACAAGTGACATCAATAAGGGATCTTAGCTTTCCATCTGGATTCGCCTCGTCAGTTTATGTTATGGAAAGAGCAGGTGTTCCTAATGTTTTGTACACTCAGGGTATATACACTACATGACCAAAAGTATGCGGACACCTGCTCGTCAAACATCTCATTCCAAAATCATGGTGTTGGCCCCCCCTTTGTTGCTATAACATCCTCCACTCTTCTAGGAAGGCTTTCCACTAGATGTTGAAACATTTCTGTGGGGACTTCGCTTCAGCCAACAAGAGCATTAGTGAGGTCGGGCACTGATGTTGGGCAATTAGGCCTGGCTCGCAGCCGGCTTTCCAATTCATCACCAAAGGTGTTTGATGGGGTTGAGGTCAGGGCTCTGTGCAGGCCAGTCAAGTTCTTCCACACCGATCTCGACAAACTATTTCTGTATGGACCTCGCTTTGTGCACGGGGGCATTGTAATGTTGAAACAGGAAAGGGCCTTCCCCAAACTGTTGCCACAAATTTGGAAGCACAGAATCGTCTAGAATGTCATTGTATGCTGTAGTGTTAAGATTTCCCTTCACTGGAAATGAGGGGCCTAGCCTGAACCATGAAAAACAGCCCCAGACCATTATTCCTCCACCACCTTTACAGTTGGTACTATGCATTGGGGCAAGTAGCGTTCTCCTGGCATCTGCCAAACTTAGATTCTTCCGATGGACTGCCAGATGGTGAAGCGTGATTCATCACTCCAGAGAACGTGTTTCCAGGCTTGTGTGTGGCTGCTCAGCCATGGAAACCCATTTCATGAAGCCCTCAATGAACAGTTTTTGTGCTGAAGTTGCTTCCAGAGGCAGTTTGGAACTCAGTAGTGAGTGTTGCAATCAAGGACAGACAATTTTTACTCGCTACACGCTTCAGCAATCGGCAGTCCCATTCCGTGAGCTTGTGGCCTACCACTTCGCGGGTGAGCTGTTTCCACTTCACAATAATTGCACTTACAGTTGACCAGGGCAGCTCTAGCAGGGCAAGAATTTGACGAACTGACTTGTTGGAAAGGTGACATCCATGACGGTGCCTGGTTGAAAGTCACTGAGCTGTTCAGTAAGGCCATTCTATTGCCAATGTTTGTCTATGGAGATTGCATTGCGGTGTGCTCGATTCTATACACCTGTAAGCAACGGGTGTGGCTGAAATAGCCAAATCTACTAATTTGAATGGGTGTCCACATACTTTCGTGTATATATATACAGTACCAGTCAAAAGTTTGGACACACCAACTCATTCCATGGTTTTTCTTTATTTGGACTATTTTCTACATTGTGGAATAATAGGGGAGAAATCAAAACTACGAAATAACACATATGGAATCATGTAGTAACCAAAATAAAATATATTATTACAAATATTACAAATCAAAATATATTTTACGTAGCCACCCTTTGCCTTGATGACAGCTTTGCACATTCTTGGCATTCTCTCAGCCAGCTTCATGAGGTAGTCACCTGGAATGAATTTAAATTAACAGGTGTGCCTTGTTAAAAGTTAAAAGTGGAATTTCTTTCCTTCTTAATGCGTTTGAGCCAATCAGTTGTGTTGTGACAAGGTAAGGGTAGTATACAGAAGATAGCGCTATCTGGTAAAAGACCAAGTCCATATTATGGCAAGAACAGCTCAACTAAGCAAAGAGAGACGACAGCCCATCATTACTTTAAGACATGAAGGTCAGTCAATGCGAAAATGTTCAAGAACTTTGAAAGTTTCTTCAAGTGCAGTCGCAAAAACCATCATGCGCTATGATGAAACTGGCTCTCATCAGGACCACCACAGGAAAGGAAGACCTAGAGTTACCTCTGCTGCAGAGGATAAGATCATTAGTGTTAACTGCATCTCAGATTCCAGCCCAAATAAATGCGTCACAGAGTTCAAGTAACAGACACATCTCAACATCAACTGTTCAAAGGAGACGTGAATCAGGCCTTCGTGGTCGAATTGCTGCAAAGCAAACCACTACTACAGAACACCAATAATAAGAAGAGACTTGCTTGGGCCAAGAAACACGATCAATGGACATTAGACCGGTGGAAATCTGTCCTTTGGTCTGATGAGTCCAAATTTGAGATTTTTGGTTCCAACCGCCGTGTCTTTGTGAGAAGCAGAGTAGGTGAACGGATGATCTCCGCATGTGTAATTCCCACCGTGAAGCATGGAGGAAGTGTGATGGTGCTTTGCTGGTGACACTGTCTGTGATTTATTTAGAATTCAAGGCACACTTAACCAGCATGGCTACCACAGCATTCTGCAGAGATATGCCATCCCATTTTATTTGCGCTTAGTGGGACTCTCACTTGTTTTTCAAAAGGACAATGACCCAACACACCTCCAAGCTGTGTAAGGGCTATTTGACCAAGAAAGAGAGTGATGGAGTGCTGCATCAGATGACCTGGCCTGCACAATCACCTGACCTCAACCCAATTGATATGGTTTGGGATGACTTGAACCGCAGAGTGAAGGAAAAGCAGCCAACAAGTGCTCAGCATATGTGGGAACTCGAAGACTGTTGGAAAAGCATTCCAGGTGAAGCTGGTTGAGAGAATGCCAAGCATATGCAAAGCTGTCATCAAGGCAAAGGGTGGCTACTTTGGTTACTACATGATTCCATGTGTTATTTCATAGTTTTGATGTCTTCACTATTGTTATACAATGTAGAAAATAGTAAAAATAAAGAAACACTCTTAAATGAGTAGGTGTGTCCAAACTTTTGACTGGTACTGTACATAGATATATAGCTATATACATATATATTTAAGCCCCATCTAGTAACATTTTGTCAGAAGAGTTCTATGGAACATAGATGTTTCATAGAACATCTCCATAGAAGAACACATCACAAGGAAGATACTGAGGATGTTATCATAGGACTATGGAAATCTATTCCAGAAAGGTATCACACTATTGGCTATTCTTAAATCTTCTCCTTGTCATTTCCCAAACTTGAATGACATTTGTCACTCATGTTAAAGCCATCGCCATCTCCTCCATTCAGTCAGTGCATGACGTCACGTGTATGACATCACACATGGCCTCTTACCAATCACTGTGTCTTTCAGCAGTGGGCCTTGCCTTGTGCGCACTGAATGCATGCCAGCCGCATCAATGTACTCTTCAGTTTCTCCTGTCCCACTTTTCACATTGGGATCTGTTGTTTGGCCGTAAAATAATAAAAACCTTGATGGCACTTTCCACAATTACTTTTCATTTGATTGAATATGAAAATAAACCATACGCTTTATGATTGTAATGGAAACAGTGACTTGACATAGCAACAATGAACAATACATGACAAAATAACCATATATATACACAGATTAATAGAACAAAAACACACTCAGACATATTATTGTGAACAAAACATACATTGGGACATACAAGCAAACCAGTAACACTTTACATTAAGGCGTACTTAAAGGGTTTTCTGAAGGGGTTTATAAGTAGTTTATAAAGAGTAAATTATATCTTTAATGTTTATGTTTTTACAAACCACTTATAAACCCCTTTTAAATCCTTTTAGGTAAGTATTGGTTAATGTGAAGTGTTACCAACAAACACTGTTCTACACATATGAACAAACTTGAACATGTCACAAAGATATAAAGCAGAAAGTTGTGGACAGACAAACATGTTTGACCAATTGTTTTCAAGAGAGGTCATTCTAAGTAATACTTTGTCTTCTAATCTGAACTTGGATAAGATCAGATGTTGTGTTGGTGTCTATTGACGTCTTTTCACGATGAACAGATCCTCAACCATGCTGTTGGCATGGAGATTCTGGTATCAGAGTTATTGGAATGGTCTTTCCATGCAGATATTGTTTCCATGGTTTGTTTCACAAATATTTGTTGAATATTTGAAAATCAAGGACGCTTTCAAAGTCTTATGAGTAGAACACAAAAAGCATGACAGAAATACACAAACACACAACACAACAAGCCTCTACAGGATTCAGGGATTAGATATATTTTTGTATTATTGTAGATATGTAAAGTTTAGTTTTATGGAACATAGAAAAGTTGAATAGATATTCCATTGAAGATACTACTGATGTTAGAGGACTGCATACTGTACATTCATTCTCAAAAATAAACAGACATGGATTATTTTGAGATACTGTATGTATGATTAGATTCAACATTCCCCTTGAATGAACATTTCAGTATCATCTCATCGGTATCATACTTCTCCAAGTTATTTCCCAAACTTGAGTTATATTTGTAGGAACGTCATGTCCTTCGTGCAGTCAGTACACAACGTCACATGTGATCTCTTACCAATCACACTGTCTTTCAGCAGAAGGCCTTGTCTTGTGCGCACTGAACACTTAGCAGACTCATCAGTGTACTCAGTTTCTCCTGTCCCCATTTTCGCATTGGGATCTGTGGTTTGGCCTTAAAGTTAGAATAATCCTGCCGACACTTTTCATAATTACTTTTTGTTTGGTTAAATATAAAACTAAACAATCCATTCATTCCTTGACTGTAATGGTAACGACGACAGGATAGATCTACAAATACAAATATATGACAAAACAGCCATGTATGCAGGTTAATTGAACAAATACACAGACAGACATATCATTGTGAACAAAATATACACTGGGACATACAAATAAACCAGTAACGCTTTACATGTAGGCATACTTAAAAGGATTTATATAGGGCTTTACAAGTAGTTTATAAACCGTTAATTAGTAGTTTACATAGAAAGTTTAGAATTCTGTTATATAGTTATAACACAATGGTTATTTTGGTTCTGGCCAAATAATGAGCTAATATATGACTGCAATGTTATTGATTATTATTGTGAGTAAAGCCAGTGCTGTCATATAAGCTCAGTATTTGGCTAGCAGATAAATGAGGAGCACAATTTCTACCAATGTATCATTACTGTTTATTACAGATTTGTAAAATATCTACAACAGCTTATAAACTACCTATAAACCTTTTAAAATACCTTAAGATAAGTATTCCTTAACCTGTTCAACTTTTGACACCCTCTGGTGGCATTTTCTATACTACACAATATTGTATACTACATGCTTAGTGCTGTTAGAAGGTAAGAACTGTGGGATTCCAATTGTCAAATGTTGGAGAATAATACATTTGAAAGTCTAGGTTTTTTCATAAAATATGTCACCAATTACTGTTCCAAAAGGATAAATAGGAACACAGCCGTTTCAAAAGTGCAGGGCTTGTGCAATGTCATTTTTCATCTTATAGGAATAATTAGTTGTCTTACTGGAATGATATACATATGAGGAGAAAGCTAAAGCCTCTACCTAGCCAATGATGTAAATATATCCCCTGTCGGATTCCCTGTTTGTCCACTAGATGACAGTAGGTGATCACAAGATGTCTCTTGGCCTCTTGAAACCAGTTGCGTCTGGTTTGGGTAATGTGTCACTGTGCCAAATTGGCCGAACGGATTTTCAAGCCTGACATATTAAAACGACCCTAGCAATCACGGCTTTCAGGAATAAGACATAAACAGGTGAGGAAACTTCAAACGTATTTTCCCATTCACTTTTCCTATTGTAAAGTGAGAGAGATCAACAGCGCATTCGGAGGATGCATTTTAGATAATGTGGATGGAGAAGGAAATGCATTTCTTTACAACAGTGGTCACCAACCTTTTCTGAGTCAAGATCACTTTCTGAGTCAAAATGCATGCCAAGAACTACAGCTATGATTTTTTATTAACATTATTATTAAAAATGTAAGCCTATGCAACATTAACCAATTAAAAACAGTACTGTAGCAATGGGGTTTGTGCAGTAAGCTATAGGCCCAATACATTTTCACCGCATACTGGCTTTGCTTGGATTTACCGTTAATAGAGCCATTGCTGTATTACTTAAATGGCAACTTAAATTGCCATAAATGTTTCATGCTTTTCGACCTTTTCCCAAATTAATATAATTGGTTCAGAGTTTGTTTTGATATTTTAACCTGCATGCCGTGATTGCGTTTGGTGTGGGGGGACAAAATACATTTATGCACGATGGCGCAAGCCTGGGTTCCGTGTAGGGTTCGTCTCTCAACACCCTCCGCTCTCCCTTTCCTTCACTGACACTGACCAAAAAGGGACATCGTCTTCCAGCTGATGGCGAAACTGGAGTCGCACCGTATTATTTCTGTCTCATACACAAATTCATGTTGTTACTCATATGAACAGAGAAAGTGAAATATTCCTTGAAATTAAAAAAGACCCAAGCCGCTAATAATAATGTAATGAAACATCAGGGAGCAGGTCTCGCTTCTAGCCCGAGGTCCGGCACGCTACCGACTGTGCTGCAAAATCATGCTCGTGCAGCAGTCGATTTCCGCGCTTATAAACCTAGGGTCGTTACACTACTCCCTCCTTTCAAAGAGCGCGTCCTCGCCCAAGCTTGCGACTCTACGTCTTACAGGAACGCGCTCACCGGCCAAGCACACGCACTGTCGTGGATGCGAGGTCCGATCACTTCTGACACCAATGTAATGAAACAGCAGGGAGCAGGTCTCGGACCCTCGACCTTCTAGACCGAGGTCCGGCGCACTATCGACTGTGCCGCAAAAGCATGCTCGTGCGGCAGAGTCGATTTCCGCGCTTATAAACCCAGGGTCGTTAGAATAACAACAACGCAATAACAACAACGCAAGATATACTTTCCTACTCATTCATTTACTGCTGCACTGCTTGTTGTAGCGCTGAGTGAAAATAGGAAGAACGCGCATTTTATGGCTTATAAAAGTGTTGAATACAAAGTGCTGAATACAAAGTGCTGAATACAAAGTGCTGAATACAAAGTGCTGAATACAAAGTGCTGAATACAAAGTGCTGAATACAAAGTGCTGAATACAAAGTGCTGAATACAAAGTGTTAAACATGAACTCACTCATAAAAACAGCAGCTCTTTGCTGTATTCGTTGACAGTCTCTCTCTAGTCATGGTTTTAATAAAAGTTTTGAAATCTCAGAGGATCAATGTTGTCGTAGCTTTCTTTTATGCCTGCTACGTTACTGCAGACTCGGATATCTGAGCAATCTGATTGGCCAGCGGTAGCATAGTGTACATGATTTCCTATCCAGGCCCACCGGGAAGGCAGAGTTTGTACCCTCAGACACATGAAAGTGCAACAGTTTGCCTACCCGGCGCGCAGGGCTTCTGAATTGGCTGCACCTACCACCAACAGCTCGAGACTAATACAAAAATAGTAACACAAGGCTTTATCGTTGGGTTTTTACAGAAATGTTTGGCGATTGGCTAGAAAGGCCTTGGAGATCGACAAGTCAATCGCAATCGACCGGTTGGTGACCACTGCTTTACAATGACCATTAGGGTGTACCTTTTCCATACACATTAAAAGTTTGAGCTTTTTGTGACTTTACCTACAATGCATACTCTATGAATATGGCCAAAGCAAGGAGTGGGGGGTAACCAAACTGTCTGGACCCGGTACCAGGTCCAAAACAGCCCCTCAGAGTTATTAAACGGGTTGTTAAAAGTGTTACTAATAAGAACAAACTGCTCTATACGAACAGACTTGAATAAGTCACAGAGAGATAACATACACATGTGAACAGAACTTGTTAGAAAATAATGCATGAGATTCAATATTTTAACTATATACCACTTTTAGTTTTTATTTATTTATAAAATACATGTTGCTTGTTAAAACTATGGTTAAGTAAACTGCATACTGGTTAACCACTTGATGTCAAGTGGAATACAAATGATACTGTAAATGTATTACTGCATGTTACTCTAAGTTAAATTACTGTACGGTTAGTTAAAATGTTGACAAATTAAAATAACGTTTTCCGTTTTTTTCTCCAGTTTTTATCATTTAATGCAATCCCAAGGTGACTTGTTAATTCATTAAGATGCATCTGAGATTTTAGAGACTACCTCCATGCAGTAGCCAAGGTGTTTCAGTGTGTTTCTTACCAATGACTGTGTCTGGTATAAGTGGACCAGTATGGCCCTTACGTCCCTTACTGTCTCCATCGCCTTCCCCGTTTGCATTTGGGTCAATGTCATTGTTTGATGCTCCTATCAGTAATTATTATATCAGTTTGAAATATTGTAAAAAATGCATAAACCATTATACAGTAGACCTGAATACATATTGTACATTCTTATTAATGTAGGATGTTGTGCCAATGTGTTATCCTTTTCATTATACATTATTTTTCTAAGTCGTCTATATACATTATATTTTTCAAGTACAGTATATAACATGTGTCCAATGTGTTTATAATCGAGATATCATTCGTCTTACCTTTGCCTTTGTCCGAAACATCAGTGGATTTCTTGTACTTGTCATCTCTTTCTTTCTCAGCATCTTTGATTTTACATACATAAAATTATTCAAAGAAAGGGGTATACAAGTTGTTTATTAATGGTTAATTATTTGTTTAAACTACTTACACTACCTTTAAATACTTTTCGGTAAGCATTCCTTCATGTAAAGTGTTACTAACAAGAACAAATGTTCAACACAGACTTGAATAAGTCAATGAGACATAACATACCGTTGTAGACAGAAGAACCTGTTAAACAAATGTTTATAATTTCATGCATGAGATTCAATATTTCAGGTATTTACTATTTTTGACATTAGTGTACTATTTTAAGGTGGGTTTTATCAAATGTATTTTGCTTGTTAACTGTGGTTAAGTAAACTGCAATTCTGGTTAATCACTTGATGTCAAGTGGAATACAAATTATACTGTAAATGTATTACTGCATGTTACTCTAAGTTAAATTACTGTAAGTTTTGTTAAAATGTAGAAAATGTAAATAAAGTAAAATGTTTTTTTAGTGTTTATCATTTAATGCAATCCCAAGGTGACTTGTTAATTCATTAAGATGCATCTGAGATTTTAGAGACTACCTCCATGCAGTAGCCAAGGTGTCTCAGTGTGTTTCTTACCAATGATTGTGTCTGGTATAAGTGGACCAGGATGGCCCTTACGTCCCTTACTGTCTCCATCGCCTTCCCCGTTTGCGTTTGGGTCAATATCATAATTTGATGTTCCTATCAGTAATTATTGTATCAGTTGTCAATTTGAAATATCGTCAAAAATGCATAAACCAATATACACCTGAATACATATTGTACATTCATATTAACATAGGATGTTGTGACAATGTGTTATCCTTTTCATTATACCATATTTTTCAAAGTTGACCCTATTACTTTCCTTTTTCTTTTTCAGTATATAACATATATGTCCAATGTGTTTATAATAGGGATATCATTTGTCTTACCTTTGCCTTTGTCAGAATCATCAGTGGATTTCTTGTTCTTCTTGTCATCTCCTTCCTTTTCAGAGTCTTTCATTTCGCCAACTGATTTGCCAACTGATTTGCCACCATCGTTGGATTTGTTTGATCCACTTTTAGACTTGTTTTTTCCATCTCCGGTGTCTTTGCCTTCCCCACTGTCTCCCCCTTCCCCACTGTCTCCATCCCCAGTATCAGGAGGAGGGGGTGCCAGGAGTGCCTCTCGGGCAAGCCTCTCCTCCTCCGCTCTGGCCTTGTTTGCAGCATCGATCTGCTCCTGCCTTTCCTTCGCCAGTTTTTCCTGCTGCTCTTGAGCCAGTTTCCCCAGATCCAACCCTGTTCCACCAGCCTGGGTTGTTTTACGGGTCTTCTTTTTACCATGGGAAGCAGGGTCGCTGTCAGCTGAGAGAGAGAGAGAGAGAGCGGGTGAGAGAAAGGGAGAGATAGGGGAATACTGTACAAGGTGCTCAGTGAGCATGTTTATTAAAATGATTATTCATGTGGAACATTTCGATAAGTGTTGAGAAGACATAGTACCTCTCGAATCTGTCATGAGACCAGAACTGAGTTACCGAGGTGAATAGTATATGTTGTTCAACCAAAAATGAATCCATCTGCTGTTCCCTTCATCTGAAAAATTACATATTGTGCAAGATATGAAGATGTAATGTTACCTTCCACTATCAGCCAGGCACTGCATGTCTTGATTCCTGCCGCAGCAGAGTAGATACCCTTGTCCAGCTGGCTACAGTCCTTTATTAGCAGTCTGTGGATCAGTTTGTCTTCTGATACAGTTATAGTGTATTTCTCTCCCTCCTCCAGAGTGGCATTCTTGCCCATCCATTTGATTCTGGGCCAGGGTTGTGACAGGACACACTCAAACATAGCATCCTCTCTCTCTTTGGCCTTCACCTCCTGGATCTTGACAATGAAATCCACTGTGGGAACTGGGAGTAAAAGGGCAAATGGAACAAGCTCATGGGAATAAATAAGGACAGTTTATTTTCTTCTATCAAAAAGGAATGCTATTCATAATCATTCTGTGCTCATCTTACTCTTGAAGTCTGTAGAGAACAGATTGACCTCCTCAACATCCACCTGATAGAGCCCAGCATCCTCTGCCTTAAGGTCCCGCACACTGAAGATTAACTTCTTCCCAACAGTCTTTAAGCTGTGTTTCATTTCTTCTTCATCACTATAGGGAATCATTACACCGTCCTGCAAGATGATACAGAGTTCACACAGTGACAGCTACTATCAGATATGAGTTCAAATTCAGTTAATTTCAACATAAAAAAAAGAAAAAACAAAAATTCTCATAGTTGATGGGATGTATGACAATTTACATGTTTTGACATGGATATCATGGCAAAATGATAACGGGATGAAGTTACTCTGGAACCATAGAAAATGTAATTATATGCCTGGAACTTTGGGTGAGAAATTTAAAGGAGATACTACTGCCTTACAAGAAAGAAGGTGACAAATTCTGTTTTAATTGTGCAATGTCAGTCTTTCTTTTAAGGCAGTTGTCATCCATTAAAATGCTGTACAATGTTGAATGACAAGTTTGTTGTGTAAGTTGAGATAAAAGCTAAATTATGTATAATGATACCTTTGCCTCATGTGGAATCTGAATCAGAGGTCAACTTCTAGATGTCTCACCTTGTAGAGGAAAATCCTACTGGCGAGGTCTTTGAGCTCAAGGTCAAACTCAAACGAAGCAATGCCTACTCCTTTAATATCAATATGTTTCAGGTTATTGATGGTCTCAATATACTGAGGAAGGGATGGCAGATGGTTTGGAAGATCACCATGAGGAAAAGGGTGGAGAGAAAATAATGGATGAGAGGGAGGGGAGTAGAGAGAAATGGAGTTTAAAATCACGAGGATGAAATGATAGGTTAAGGCTATTGCCACAATGACTTAATGTAGTTAACTAGTTACACTTAAATTAATTTCAGACACTATGAATCCTGAGGTTCATAGTGGTCATGTAGGTTTTCACACTAGCCATTAGCTACATTATATGACCAAAAACAGTACACACAGAAGACGTTTTACACATACTGAATGTGCCCAATTCTCAAACCTTGGCCTGTTCCTCCTGTCTCTCCTTTTTCTTCTCACTGAGTTTCTTCAGCATTACACGGAAGTCTTTGACACCAAACTCAGCGCAGATTCGTTCATAGTCCTTCCTGTCTGCACTCATGATGATTTCCCAGAACCTTTCATCGATTTCTCCAGGTTCTTTCACAGCTTCCTCTTTGTCCACTCCCTTCCTGGTTGAAACATGACAGAAGCATTGCTTGAGTATTGGTACAAAACCATATACCATATTCTGTAGGATCTTCGTCAATGGTGGTCGTTGCCATTTAAAATGATTAGGATGATTTTTGCTTTATTAGCATGGCCTTTTTTCTATTACAGCATATTGGATGACTGTCATTCATATTCCATTCACCCAGCTCAATATAACATCGATAGGTTTAGGTTACTACATGATACTAGAATTGTCCCTGTACCCATCATGAGTTTGCTACAAACTAAACTGTGAATGAAAGTTTAAGAATGAAAACCTTTCCAAGTCAAACCTTCATATCCTGACCGCTAACTATTACACACAGCCTACATCATTGTCAGGTCATAGTCAACATAGCTACAAGAACTAACACGTTAGTAAAGTCGCTCAATCATGCAGTAAAGTGTACTCAGCAGCAATCAGTTTAGCAGTTACACTGGCGGGCTCCGGTGGCAATAAATTAATAAAACCAAAAGCTTACCTTGGAAGCATTCCAGTGTTGGATAGCCATAGCCAGCTAGCTGACATAGCATCCCTCTCTGTTAGCTAGCTACTATGGAAGAAATTAATTTGTTCAAAACTGTTCAAATATTGACTTTCTCTGTCTTTGAGTCAACTACTCACCACATTTTATGCACTGCAGGGCTAGCTAGCTGTAGCATATGCTTTTAGTACTAGATTCATGCTCTGATCCTTTGATTGGGTGGAAAACATGTCAGTTCATGCTGCAAGAACTCTGATAGATTACTGTGGAAGTCTATGGAAGGGGCTAAGAACCATGAGCCTCATAGGTTTTATATTGAAGTCAATACCCTACAGAATGCTGCTGAGGCTACTATAGACCTTCATTGCAAAACCGTGTGTTTGAATCAATTATTTAGTGACGTGATAAAATTTAGTATAGTTTTATCTGAAAAGGATAACTTCTTTAATGTTTCACTATTTACATTTTTCTGGTTCTCCCCTTACTCCTCTGAAGAGCCTCCACTGAGCTTAGTTTCCCCATTTGTAAGCATTGTGGTCATCCCATCGCACTCTTTTGTCAGGCACAGAGGTCCCTGTTTACAAATACATGTAATGTAAATAGAAGGATTTGGTTACTGATATCATGATATCATGATCGTCTCATATCTTACCTTTTTCTGAGCAATTTCCTGAACTCTGCTGGATCTACTGAACCTAAACAAAATAAAGGACACTCAATGTTACCCAACTTAATGTAAAGTGAGAAGATACCATTGGAGTCTGGTGGGAGGAGCTATAGGAGGATGGGCTCATTGTATTGGCTGGAATGGAATAAATGGAACCGTATCAAACATATGGAAACCACTTTCCATTTACTCCATTCCAGCCAATACAATGAGCAAGTCGTGCTGTATCTCCTCATACTAGCCTCCACTGCAGAATACTCACTGGGCAAAAACTAGTTGAATCAACGTTGCTCCCACATTATTTCGACAAAATAAATAAATGTGATGATGTTGAATCGACATGGAGAACTGATTGGATTTGCAAAAAGTTATCAATGTAAGCGAATTTCATCTTTTTGGGGGAATTTCATGTTGAATTCACATTAGCTGACAACTCAACCAAATGTAAATCAAACTAGATGTTGAACTGATGTCTGTGCCCAGTGGGTAGTCACATTAAATATCTGGTTCTAGTAACACCTTATTTGGATAGACCCAAATAGATGTTCAACTAACTGTCAACAAACTATTCAACCAACTACTCTCTACCCGGAGTTTGATAGTTTGAACATCTACAGTATGGATGATCTATTGGGGAGTATGTATCCAAATGTCTAAAAATGGTGCTATTGGTGGTGGAGGGTTCAGTAAGGAGGAAACTAGATGGTAACAGGGCAGCTAAACCAGATTCATGTTTGCAGAGCAGGATACATCATATTCATTTAAATGAAAACAGGTGTATGCCCGTCGGCTTCGCAAGATTACGCTTTGGTTCTAGATTTCAACATGCAGCTCACGCCCGAGAACAACAGGATAAAATGCGTCACTCTACTCACCTCAGCAAAAAGTATTGATTCCAATGTAGCAGATAAATAACATACTGTTTTCTCACTGCTCCAGTGTAGCTTTAGAGTAGTTGTGCAATGCCCATGGTGAGGCGGTTACTGTTTAATGTGATGTAGGTAAATAAGCAGTAGCAAAAGTATGTCAAATATGTACAAAGTAAATACAGTGCATTCGAAAAGTATTCAGACCCTTTGACTTTTTCTACATTTTGTTACGTTACTGCCTTATTCTAAAATTAATTAAACCGTTTTCCCCCCCCCCCTCATCAATCTACACACAATACCCCATAATGGCAAAGCAAAAATAGGTTTTTAGATTTTTTTGTGAATTTTTATAAAATAAACTGAAATATTACAATATTACATTTCCATAAGCATTCAGACCCTTTACTCAGTACCTGAAGCACATTTGGCAGCGATTACAGCCTAGAGTCTAGAGCGTGGCACACCTGTATTCTCTTCAGAGATGTTCGATTGGATTCAAGTCTGGGCCCTGGCTGGGCCACTCAAGGACATTCAGAGACTTGTCCCGAAGCCACTCTTGTGTTGTCTTGGCTGTGTGCTTAGGGTCGTTGTCCTGTTGATAGGTGAAACGTCGCCCCAGTCTGAGGTCCTGAGCGCTCTGGAGCAGGTTTTCTTCAAGGATCTCTCTGTACTTTGCTCCGTTAATCTATCCCTCAATTCTGTGTGATGACCCTCCCACTCTGTCTGCCAAAATCTTTCTCTTTGATCTTGTTTTCCTGAATAGGATGTCGGAGTGCGGAGCTGGGAGTTTCGTCAGTGAAATGGGAAGTGTGTCCCGGGGATAAATTCCCCCATACATTGAGGAGACTCTCTCCACGCAGACACACTGTTGTTTTTGGTTGTGGCACTTTGGGGCTTCTTTGTGTTCCTTTGTTTTGGCATCTCTCAACACCCCTCATTATCACCATCTACTCACTTACACTACTGACTACACACAATTGTTACTTGGATATAGTTTACTTTATTTAATAAACATGTTTGTAATTTCTTTATCTCCTTGTTGTCTCCCTCTTTGTTATGGGCAATGAGCTGATTCTTAACACCTCCCTGTCCCTGCCGCTGAAAAATATCCACACAGCATGATGCTACCATCACCATGCTTCGCCATAGGGATGATGCCAGGTTCCAAAAGATGTGACGCTTTGCATTCAGGCCAAAGAGTTCAATCTTGGTTTCATCAGACCAGAGAATCTTGTCATGTGCCTTTAAGTGAGGAGTGGCTTCCATCTGGTCTCTACAATAAAGGCCTGATTGGTGGAGTGCTGCAGAGATGGTTGTCCTTCTGGAAGGTTCTCCCATCTCCACAGAGGAACTCTGGAGCTCAGTCAGAGTGACATTCAGATTCTTGGTCACCGCTCTGACCAAGGCCCTTCTCCCCCGAGTGCTCAGTTTGGCCGGGCGGCCAGCTCTAGGAAGAGTGTTGATGGTTCCAAACTTCTTCCATTTAAGAATGATGGAGGCCACTGTGTATTTATGGATCTTCAATGCTGCAGAAATGTTTTGGTACCCTTCCCCAGATGTGTGCCTTGACACAATCCTGTGTCAGAGCTCTACGGACAATTCCTTCAATCTCATGGCTTGGATTTTGGCCTTACATGCACTGTCAAATGTGGGACATTATATAGACGGGTGTGCACCTTTCCAAATGATGTCCAATCAATTTAATTTACCACAAGTGGACTCCAATCAAGTTGCAGAAACATCTCAAGGATGTTCAATGGAAACAGGATGCACCTGAGCTCAATTTCGAGTCTCATAGCAAAGGGTCTGAATACTTATGTAAATAAGGTATTTCTGTTTTTTATTGTTAATACATTTGCACAAATGTTTGAAACCTGTTTTTACTTTGTCATTATGGGGTATTGCGTGTAGATTGATGAGATTTTGCAAAAATGTAATCAATTTTAGAATAAAGCTGTAACGTAACAAAATATGTAAAAAGTCAAGGGGTTTGAATACTTTGCACTATATACACAAAGAAAAGAGGGTTCCTCAAGGGTTCTTTGGGAAAGGTGTGGAATCATAATGACTCAAATAATATCCCTTTGAGCCCTGAAATGATTATTTGCAGTTCACAAAAGTGTTCTTTGCTCTATGAGTGATAATTCAAATGTTGGGGGAGGCGACTCATTAGAATATTTTTGGGTCCAGTTTGCGCACAGCTCTTTTTGTGTAACCAGGAGTGAGAGTAACATTCCAGTTAATGTAATCTATTGTGTTATGCCATGACACGTTATATATGACTATGGCTAATGTCAGAGTCTTGTGAAAGAATCACACAAAATGGCCTTGTGAGAAGTGATGTCTAAATCAGTGGTATGCAAGCCGTTCCAGAGCTGGTGTATGAAATCTTTGTCTTCTTCTCTGCTTCTCTGTTTTTTAAAATACAAAATCTGAATGTCATCCACAACCACAAAAATAATTTTAAAGAGCTAAAGCAAGTCCCACAATTTTACTTAATTTAAAATTACCATTTTAGTTCATATTGAACAATGGTTTGCATTTGTCAATGAGCCGGAAGTTGAAAGACAAATGTGTTTGAATGGCTTTGGGCTACATGACGTTAATACAAAACAATAAACGTGACGATGAACAGACAGGAACATAAACTGGACATAAATCAAATAATAAGTAAGCCTAAATCTAAACCAAGATTATAAGGACTTAATAATGCCGGATAATAGCCATGTAGCAACCTGTCCCCTGTCTGGCTGCAACAGGAATGACAGAGCTTACATATGTTTCCATCAAGGCCTCACGTTTGAATATAAGCCTACCATTGCAACAAATCAACAAATAATGGAATGAAAAAAATGGATTTTGTGGCCCATGAGAGGGCCACAAAAATACATTCAGGTAATACAAGCACACACAATTGCCATAAATACACACTTAAATTATTAGTGTAGAACCATGCCTAAGTATTGAATAAACAGGGTACATATTGCTCTCCCACTGGGATTTAGCCAACTGGGCATTACCCAACACAAAGGATGGACGAACACATGGACGAATGAAGTTCTGGTTGACACGCCCCCTTCCTGAGCACGACAAGGGAACAAATATTTCACCTCTTAAATTACGAGGAATCAAAAGTAAGTTCTAATCATTACTTTTAACATAGGAATAGCCATCCTAATAATAACATATGTGCACTTTGTAGGAGTAACATTAAAACACAAAAAGCATGATTAACAGAGAGAAACTAGTGGAGCAGCAAACAAATGTTTGGCGCCAAAACCAATTGAATGACTGCATCCTAAAAATGATACTTGTTGGCAAATGATCAACAGTACCACATGACATGGTAAGCAAACACATAAATGCAATTATTAAATGTGCTTTCATAATAAAAAAATGGTTTCCATAAACAATGCTGTTTTTTTTAGAGAACAGGTAAAAATAGGCCACGGATTGAAAAATCTCCTTCTCCAAATACTCTTTTGTAGTTTAAAAAAACCTTTAATCATGGATGGATGAATGAATGAAAATACCCACCTATGTCTTCTAACTGCTCCATGGCCTTCTTCTTCTTGAATCCAACTAATAACAGACGTTTAGGATTAGCACCAAAATACAAGGACTCAACTGATCAAACAAGTAAGTTATATGAAGTGTAAAGAAACAAACATTCTCACCCTCAATCACATTCAATGCTGCAGTGCAAATAGCCTTGCCATATTCATTGATAGCATAGCATTTGTAAGTGTCTGCCTCCTCTCCAGACACTCTGTGAATCTGGTGAAATAAATTAACTGTTTAATCACAACTGAACAGATTAATGGGTTATATGCATACTCTTGTGCATAAGGTTAGACTCACCTCTAAAGTGTATTCACCAGTAGCTTCATCATATTTCTTTTGAAATGTTTCTGTGTCTGACATATCCCCCTTAGCTCTTCCCCAAGTTACCTCTGGTTTGGGATCCCCACACACATTGGCTTTGAAAATGGCTAATTTACCTGTAGGATGTGCAAAAACATTGATTCATTATAAAATATCCCAATCTCAACGTGAAAAGGGATTGAAAGGAATGTGAGTCTTATTTAGTTATTGCTTGCTTTTTTCAAGTCTACCAACAAGTCTACCAGCAGGCCTGCTAGCTAAGATAGTTAGACAAGCTAGCTACTCTAACTTGATTGATAGCATGAAAAGGCTTCTTGGTAGCTAGTTATGAGTTTGGGAGATTGGGAATCTATCTGGACTAGCTAAAGCCAATTTAATAAAAGCTAAGTGTAGTATTACAAAGAAAAAAAACATGTATTTAAAAATGTTTGACAAATCTTAGGGGACACGTGCCCCTGTGCCCCCTATGGGCATGACACCTCTGAGCACATAGACCAACACTGAGAGGGCCTAGGCCTGATACAGAAACCCTAAAACATCCTGGGGGCTCACCCTCTTGAATGGTTAGAGCGATGGGTTTGCGAAGGAAGTCTGGGGTGCTCTTGCCCTCCGGTAGAACCTCTATAAACTGCGTGATCATGACCCCAGGGACCTTGGACCTCTTCTTGATGCCAGCTGGAGAAAAGATGAGAAGTAAGAGGGAAATAAGTCTGATTAAGCCCCAACAAATGTTTTACAAGAACACAAATCCAATCAATGAATCAATACATGAACTGCACTCAAAAATGGCATGAATAAATTATCAATTATTCAATCATGATATATAAATACAATACATTCGGGATGTATTGGGACTCCTTGACTTTTTCCACATTTTGTTATGTTATAGCCTTATTCTAAAATGGATTATATTGTTTCCCCCCCTTATTAATCTACACATAATACCCCATAATGACAAAGCAAAAGAGGGTTTTTATATTTTTTAGCACATCTATATAAAATAAAATTTACATAAGTATTCAGACCATTTACTCAGTATTTTGTTAAAGCACTTTTGGCAGAGATTACAGCCTGCATTCTTCTTGGGTAAGATGCTACAAGCTTGGCACACCTGTATTTGGGGAGTTTCACCCATTCTTCTGTGCGGATAATATACTTTAATCACTGCCAAGGGTGCTTGAATAAAGTACTGAGTAAATGGTCTGAATACTTATGTAAATGTGATATTTAAGTTTTTTATGTTTAATACATTTGCAAAAATGTCTAAAAACCTGTTTATGCTTTGTCAATATGGGGTATTGTGTGTAGATTGATGAGGGGAAAAAAACAATTTAATCCATTTTAGAATAAGGCTGTAATGTAACAAAATGTGGAAAAAGTCAAGGGGTCTGAATACTTTCTGAATGCACTGTATATATACAGTACCAGTCAAAAGTTTGGCCACGCCTACATTACTAATTATAAATGTATGCTTTTCAACTGATTGCTGCCCGCACCTGCCCGCCCGGCCAGCATCACTACTCTGGACGGTTCTGACTTAGAATATGTGGACAACTACAAATACCTAAGTGACTGGCTAGACTGTAAACTCTCCTTCCAGACTCATATTAAACATCTCCAATCCAAAATCTAGATTCAGCTTCCTATTTCGCAAAAAAGCCTCCTTCACTCACGCTGTCAAACATACCCTCATAAAACTGACTATCCTACCGATCCTCGATCATCGGCGATGTCATTTACAAAATAGCCTCCAACACTCTACTCAGCAAACTGGATGAAGTCTATCACAGTGCCATCAGTTTTGTCACCAAAGCCCCATATACCACCCACCACTGCAACCTGTATGCTCTAGTCGGCTGGCCCTCGCTACATATTCGTCGCCAGACCCACTGGCTCCAGGTCATCTATAAGTCTTTGCTAGGTAAAGCTCCGCCTTATCTCAGCTCACTGGTCACCATAACAATACCCACCGGTAGCGCGCTCCAGCAGGTATATCTCACTGGTCATCCCCAAAGCCAACACCTCCTTTGGCCGCCTTTCCTTACAGTTCTCTGCTGCCAATGACTGGAACGAATTGCAAAAATCACTGAATTTGGAGACTTATATCTCCCTCACTAACTTTAAGCATCAGCTATCTGAGCAGCTTACCAATCGCTGCAGTTGTACACAGCCCATCTGTAAATAGCCCATCCAACTACCTACCTCATCCCCATATTGTTTTTATTAACTTTTTTGCTCTTTTGCACACCAGTATTTCTACTTGCAAATCATCATCTGCACATCTATCACTCCAGTGTTAATTTGCTAAATTGTAATTACTTTGCTACTATGGCCTATTTATTGCCTTACCTCCTGACGCCATTTGGACACCCTGTATATAGACTTCTTCTATTGTGTTATTGACTGTACGTTTGTTCATTCCATGTGTAACTCTGTGTTGTTTTTTGTCGCATTCCTTTACTTTATCTTGGCCAGGTTGCAGTTGTGAATGAGAACTTGTTCTTAACTGGCCTACCTGGCTAAAAAAAGGTGAAATAAAAATGTTCTATTTTTTTTCTCCAAAATGACAGCTTGGCACTCTTGGCTTTTCCAACAGTCTTGAAATAATTCTCACATATGCTGAGCACTTCTTGGCTTTTGCTCCTCTGTGGTTCAACTCATCCCAAAACATTGGGTGATTGTGGAGGCCAGGTCATCTGATGCAGCATTCCATCACTCTCTTCTTGGTCAAATAGCCCTTACACAGCCTGGAGGTGTGTTGGGTCTTTGTACTGTTGAAAAATAAATGATAGTCCCACTAAACGCAAACCAGATGGGATGGAGTATCACTGCTGAATGCTGTGGTAGCCATGCTGGTTAAGTGTGCCTTGAATTCTAAATAAATCACAGACAGTGTCACCAGCAAAGCACCCCCACACCATCACACCACCTCTTCCATGCTTCATTGTGAGAACCACACAAAGGACAGATTTCCATGGTCTAATGTCCATTGCTTGTTTTTCTTGGCCTAAGCAAGTCTCTTCCTCTAATTGGTGTCCTTTAGTAGTGATTTCTTTGCTGCAATTTGACCATGAAGGCCTGATTCATGCAGTCTCCTCTGAACAGTTGATGTTGAGATGTGTCTGTTACTTGAACTCTGTGAAGCATTTATTTGGGCTGTAATTTCGAAGGCTGGAAATTTTAGTGAACTCTGGTAAGTCTGGGTTTTCCTTTCCTGTGGCGGTCCTCGTGAGAGCCAATTTTATCATAGCGCATTATGGTTTTTGCGACTGCACTTGAAGAAACGTTCAAAGTTTACATTTTCTTTATTGACTGACCTTCATGTCTTAAAGTAATGATGAACTGTCCTTTCTCTTTGCATAGTTGAGCTGGTCTTGCCACAATATGGACTTGGTATTTTACCAAATAGGGCTATCTTCTGTATACCATCCCTACCTTGTCACAACAGAGCTGATTGCCTCAAATGCAAACAAATCAAGGCACACCTGTTAAATAAAATGCATTCCAGGTGACTACCTCATGAAGCTGGTTGAGAAAATGCCAAGAATGTGCAAAGCTGTGATCAAGGCAAAGGGTGGCTACTTTGAATAATCTCAAATCTCAAATATATTTTGATTACTGCATGATTCCATATGTCTTATTTCATATTTGATGTTTTCACTATTATTCTACAATGTAGAAAATATTAAAAATAAAGAAAAACCCTTGAATGAGTAGGTGTGTCCAAACTTTTGACTAGTACTGTATATATGTATGTATATTTACTTCCATTTTGTTTAACATACTATGCACCTGCTGCATCTCTGGTCAGGTTGTTTATTTTGCATGACTGACATTTAGGTTGTGGCTTTATCTGACTTCTTATCCTCACCAGCAGATGTCAGTCATGATGTGCTTTTCCACATGTGAGGTACTGGAAATGGTTTGTCTGAATGCCTTTACTGTTCACATGACAGGACAATAAACATCCAAAGTGCACTGGGCAGTACATTTTTTACAAATTATTCTTGTCCTTGAATGTGAATAGTATTTTACAATTTCACACAGGAAAATGTTTGAGTTTTTGGAAGTGTTTTGTCACGTGTTTTGTATTTTTTATATTTTTGTTACAGAATGTAGACATCAAAGGAAAATCAACCTCTTTATCCTGAAGTACATTGATTACAGTTTACCTTTATGTTTTACAATATCTTAAGAAAATAAACATTTATATTTCCTGTTATGTGCATTCCAGAAGAATGTGCATGAATACTACACAATCTTCTAAAACATGAATACAACACAGATACTATACCACTGACGTTTGAATCCCAAATAGTTGAAAATGTTGTTTGTTTGTGTTTTTATCTTCAAATACGTCCAGAGGTCACATCTGACCTGAAGGCAGCATGAGGTTAACTGATTTAATTAATTGCCCAGAATATTTAGAATCTCAGGACAACCAATCAAAATCAATTTACCTCAATATATGGAATTTGAAAACCAAAACACCAGTGAGTGAAAAAGCGAAACTTGCTTTTTGATCATCACTGTCCTACCTTTTTTCTCTTCTTCCTGTTCAGCCTCTGAAGGGCCTGGGCGTGCAAAGACAAAAGGATGACATGGAAGCAGATGGGACAAGAAACATTAATCCTGGTAAGGACTTGGAGAGAGGGAGAGGAGAAGTACCTTTCTGGCAAAGACATGGTTTAGGCCTAGTACTTTGACAGAATGGCAGAGAGACATTAGAATCCTCATACATTACAATATGTATGGTAAAGACAGGATATATTCCAACATAGGGACATACAATACATTTGTAACACTTTACTTAAAGCCATAAATTAACATTATGTAACATATTATGTAAGCTTTATAATACATCATCATAAAGGCTCATATATGCCTAAAACAAGTAATGAAGGATTTTTGGCTTAAAGTAAAGTGTGACCAATTTAATAAATGGGGTGAAAGACAAATACAGGTACAAAGACATTTTGCTACATTTGGAATGTAGTTTTGTACATTTAAGGACAATAGTTAAAGACATATCCCTAATGGGCTTAACTAATGGTACTACAAGGACCAAGTTAGTACGGCAATACAACTTCATTCATTTCTTGCAGATGTGTCTGAATCTCAGAAAATGTCATGTTGTAGAGATTTTTTCTCTCTCCTGTGAGACATGGTACTAGACCCTAGAGCTTGATTTCATGGCCCTCCCTCCCCATCCTCAGGGCAATTCCAATGTTCTTGTGTTTATGGTCTACTCAACTCCGATTGAAATGCTATATTTCAAAGAGCTGCCATTGTGTATAAAGGAGACAAACCTCGGGCTCATCTGCAATGTTCAATATTCAATGAGACTGAACATTCATTTTAAACCGAGTTCCATCTTGTCTTGTTCATTGTCTTGGGTCTTAGTCGCCTCTTCTGAAACTGCTGATCACTTGAAACAAAATGTTCTTATTTCCTTTGTTGTGGTTTTTCTTGGGGTGGTTCATCTCCCGAATGGTGCAGCGGTCTAAAGGTACTGCATCTCAGTGCTAGAGGTATCACTACAGACCCTGGTTTGATTCCAGGCTGTATCACAACTAGCTGTGATTGGGAGTCCTATAGGTCGGCGCACAATTGGCCCAGCGTCATCAGGGTTAGGGTTTGGCCGGGGTAGGCCGTCATTGTAAATAAGAATTTGATATTAATTGACTTGCCTAGTTAAATAAAGGTTACATAAAAAAATAATACAAAACATTTCATAATAGACTGATCAGGCACCTTGGTACATCCACAGTGCCTGAGAGTTAAGAGTTGGCAGGAGCCCTGATATTGCCATTCTGTGGTCCTCAGTAGTGTCTTTTTATGCATTACCATAAAGCAAATATCTGAAATGTTTGTCTCATCAGTTCCTTTATTCCACAAGGTACTATTAATCAATCACACTAGGGCCCTTTAGCCACAATGAATGAAAACATGACCAAAGTACAATTTCTTCAATCCATTGAGTTCCCTAAGGACAGCCTTTTCGCAATATGAAAAAAGGTAAAACAAATTCTCCTGTTCATAATGGGAAAATAATTGGTCCCAGAGAAAAATAGTTTACATGATGAAAGCATTTTTGTAACCCGGCTATTATCAAAAATAGTTTTACTTGGCCAGTATAAGTAGCAATGCTAAAGCAGGCTTTCTGCCAACATACACAATACCATGTCGTGAAAAAGTATTTCCCCCTTTCTGATATTCTCTATTTTTGCAAAATTTTGACATTGAATGTTATCAGATCTTCAATCAAAACCTAATATTACATAAAGGGAACCTGAGTTTACAAATCACATTTAAAATGAATTGCCGCCGTACACTAAATAACTGGTTGAGGCACCTTTAACTGAATTGACTGCAACCTGCTTCCTGTAGTTGTTGATCAGTCTCATTGCTGTGGAGGGATTTTGGCCCACTCTTCAATGCAGAACTGCTTTAACTCAGTGACATTTGTGTGTTTTCAAGCATGAGCTGCCAATTTCAAGTCTTGCAAGAACATCTCAATTGGGATTAGGTCTGGACTTTGACTAGGCTATTCCAAAACGTCAAGTGTGTTGCTTTTTAACCAATTTTCATGTAGACTTGATTTTGTGTTTTGGATCATTGTCTTGCTGCATGACCCAGCTGTGCTTCAGCTTCAGTTCACAAACAGATGGCCTGACATTCTCCTGTAGAATTCTATGATACAGAGTAGAATTCATGGTTGTCACGCCTTGGTCTTAGTATTTTGTGTTTTCTTTAATTATTTGTTCAGGCCAGGGTGTGACATGGGTTATTGTGTTGTCGTATTGTTTTTTTTTGTAGGCATTGGGATTGTGGTTGATTAGGGGTGTGTCGAGTGTAGGCTTGGCTGCCTGAGGCGGTTCTCGATCAGAGTCAGGTGCTTCTCGTTGCCTCTGATTGGGAACCGTATTTAGGTAGCCTGAGTTTCGCTTTGTTTTCGTGGGTGATTGTTCCTGTCTCTGTGTAGTTTCACCAGATAGGCTGTAATTAGGTTTCATGTTCCGTTTGTTGTTTTTTGTATTTACTAGTTAGTTCATGTATCGTTCCGTCATTTGTTTTCATTAAAGATCATGATTAACCACCACGCTGCATTTCGGTCCGACTCTCTTTCTACAAACGAAGAACGCAGTTACAGAATCACCCACCACATACGGACCGAGCAGCGTGGTAACAGGCAGCGACAGCAGGAGCAGCGAAAGGAGGACGTTATGGACAGCAATGGCATGGAGTATACGACGTGGGAAGAAATCGACAGGTGGGCGGCAGACCCAGAGAGAATGCCTGAGCCCGCATGGGATTCGCTAGAGCAGTGCGAAGAAGGCTATAGGCGAATGGAGTTGGAGAAAAGAAAGACATGGCGGCGCAGAGCGAAGCCCGAAAAGCAGCCCCAAAAATTTATTGGGGGGGGGGGGCTCAGAGGGAGAGTGGCTGAGTCGGGTGTCAGACCTGAGCCAACTCTCCCTGCTAATCGTGAAGAGCAGTTGCAGTGGGAGAGGCTGCATCACTTAGAGAATTGGACATGGGAGGAGGAACTGGACGGAAAAGGACCCTGGGCTCAGCCTGGAGAATATCGCCGTCCCAAGGAAGAACTAGAGAGGCGCTGGTATGAAGAGGCAGCACGGCGACGAGGATGGAATCCTGAGAGTCGGCCCCAAAAATGTATTGGGGGGGGGGGCTTACAGGGAGTATGGCTATGCCAGGTAGGAGACCTGCGCAAACTCCCTGTGCTTACCGGGGGGCTAAAGTGACCGGGCAGGCACCGTGTTATGCTAGTGAGCGCACGGTGTCTCCAGTGCGGGTGCATAGCCCGGTACGGTTCATACCAGCCCTTCGTATTGGCCGGGCTAGAGTGGGCATCGAGCCAGGTAAGCTTGGGCAGGCTCGGTGCTCAAGAGCTCCAGTGCGCCTGCACGGTCCGGTCTATCCAGAGCCACCTCCACACACCAGTCCTCCGGTAGCAGCTCCCCGCACCAGGCTTCCTGTGTGTGTATCACCAGTGCCCGCACCACGCATCAGGCCTACAGTGCGCCTCGCCTCTCCTGCTCTGTCGGAGTCTCCCGCCTGTTCAGCGCTATCAGAGCCTTTCTTCTCTACAGCGCTGCCAGAGCCTCCTGCCTGTTTGAAGCAGCCTGAGCTGCCAGTCTGCAGGGTGCTGTCAGTCTGCAAGGAGCTGCCCGTCTGCAAGGAGCTGTCAGCCTGCATGGAGCAGTCAGAGCTGTCAGTCTGCATGAAGCAGCCAGAGCTGCCAGTCTGCAAGGAGCTGCCAGTCTGCAAGGAGCTGCCAGTCTGCAAGGAGCTGCCAGTCTGCAAGGAGCTGCCAGTCTGCAAGGAGCTGTCAGTCTGCAAGGAGCTGTCAGTCTGCAAGGAGCTGTCAGCCTGCATGGAGCAGTCAGAGCTGTCAGTCTGCAAGGAGCTGCCAGTCTGCAGGGAGCTGTCAGTCTGCAAGGAGCTGTCAGTCTGCAAGGAGCTGCCAGTCTGCAGGGTGCTGTCAGCCTGCATGGAGCAGTCAGAGCTGTCAGTCAGCATGAAGCAGCCAGAGCTGCCAGTCTGCAAGGAGCTGTCAGCCTGCATGGAGAAGTCAGAGCTGTCAGTCTGCATAGAGCAGCTAGATCCGCCAGTCAGCCATGATCTTCTAGATCTGCCAGTCAACCAGATTCTTCCAGATCAGCCTGTCAACCAGAATCTTCCAGATCTGCTAGTCAACCAGAATCTTCCAGATCTGCTAGTCAACCTGAATCTTCCAGATCCGCCAGCCAGCCAGGATCTACCGGAGCCTACTACCTACCTGAGCTTCATCTCAGTACTGGGCTTCCTCTCAGTACTGGGCTTCCCCTCTGTTCCGGGCTTCCCCTCTGTTACGGGCTGCCCCTCAGTTCCGGGCTGCCCCTCAGTCCCGAGCTGCCCCTCAGTCCCGAGCTGCCCCTCAGTCCCGAGCTGCCCCTCAGTCCCGAGATGCCCCTCAGTCACGAGCTGCTCCTCAGTTCTGTGGGGTTCTGGGTGAGGACTATTAGGCCATGGTCGGCGGCGAGGGTGGATTATCCCAGGACGCGAAGGGGAAGAACTATGACATTTATGGAGTGGGGTCCACGTCCCGAGCCGGAGCCGCCACCATGGACAGACGCCCACCCGGACCCTCCCTATGGTATTGAGGTGCGTCCGGGAGTCCGCACCTTGGGGGGGGGGGTTCTGTCACGCCTTGGTCATTGTGTTTTGTGTTTTCGTTATATATTTGGTCAGGCCAGGGTGTGACAGGGGTTTATGTTATTGTATTTCGTATTGGGGTTTGTAGTATTTGGGATCGCGGCTGATTAGGGGTGTTGTATAGGCTTTGCTGCCTGAGGCGGTTCTCAATCAGCAGTCAGGTGATTCTCGTTGCCTCTGATTGGGAACCGTTTTTAGGTAGCCTGAGTTTCGCTTTGTCTTTCGTGGGTGATTGTTCCTGTCTCTGTGTAGTGTTCACCAGATAGGCTGTATTAGGTTTCACGTTCCGTTTGTTGTTTTTTGTATTTATAGTTATTTCATGTATCGTCACTTTTTCTTCATTAAAGACATGAGTAACCACCACGCTGCATTTCGGTCCGACTCTCCTTCAACAAACGAAGAACGCCGTTACAATGGTTCATTCTATTAAGGCAAGTCATCCAGGTCCTGAGGGAGCAAAGCATCCCCAAATCATCACACTACCACCACCATGCTCAACTGGTCAACCTGGTCAAATAAAGGTGAAATAAAATCAAATAAAAAAACGTTGGTACGAGGTTCTTACTCAAGTTTGCCAAAAGGCACCTGGAAGAACCTGGATGATCATCAAAACTCATGGAAGAATGTTCTACGGACAGATGAGTGAAAAGTACTTTTTGGATGACATGGGTCCCATTATCCCATTAATATTCAGTATCAAAAATATGCTAAAGTTAAGACATTTTTTGAAAGGGGGCAAATACTTTTTTATATACAGTGCTGTGAAAAAGTATGTGGACACCCCTTCAAATGAGTGGATTCGGCTATTTTAGCCACAACCATTGCTGACAGGTGTATAAAATCGAGAACACAGCACTGCAATCTTCATAGACAAACATTGGCCGTAGAATGGCCTTACTGAAGAGCTCAGTGACTTTCAACATGGCACCATCATAGGATGCCACCTCCCAACAAGTCAGTTCATCAAATGTCTGCTCTGGTAGAGCTTCCCTGGTCAACTCTAAGTTCTGTTAAAGTGAAGTGAAAACATCTAGGAGCAACAACGGCTCAGTTGCCAAGTGATAGGCCACCCAAGCTCACAGAACCGGACCGCAGAGTACTGAAGCACGTAGCGTGTGGAAATCGTCTGTCTTCAGTTGCAACACTCATTACCAACTTCCAAACTGCCTCTGGAAGCAACTTCAGCACAATAACTGTTCGTCGGGAGCTTCATGAAATGGGTTTCCATGGCCGAGCAGCAGCACACGAGTCTAAGATTCCAGTGAAGGGAAATCTTAACACCATAGCATACAATTACATTCTAGATGATTCTGTGCTTCCAACTTTGTGGCAACAGTTTGGGCAAGGCCCTTTCGTATTTCAGCATGAAAATGCCCCTGTGCACAAAGCAAGGTACATACAGAAATGGTTTGTCGAGATCGGTGTGGAAGAACTTGACTGGCCTGCACAGAGCCCTGACCTCAACCCCATCGAACTCCTTTGGGATGAATTGGAACGCCGGCTGCGAGCCAGGCCTATTTGCCCAACATCAGTGCCCAACCTCACTAATGCTCTTGTAGCTGAATGGAAGCAACTCCATGCATCATTGTTCCAACATCTAGTGGAAAGGCTTCCCAGAAGAGTCAAGGCTGTAATAGCAACAAAGGGGGACCAACTCCATATTAATAGCTATAATTTTGGAATCAGATGTTCGACAAACAGGTGTCCACATACATTTGGTCATGTAGTGTTTGCTGCCAATATAGGCTACTGCAATACCACAGTGCACCACAAGGTATTCCCATCTTTATTTTCTCTGGCAATCATTGGGGGCCTTGTGAAGATAACGCTTGATGTTTGATGTCTTCTCTGTCTTAGTATGTACTGTACTGGAATTAGGAAGGAGAGAAAGGAACACTCATGTATACGGTACCTCCTTGGCCAGTGGCCGTCTGGTCTGTGACCTTTGACTTCTTCCACATCTTGGCAGATATGTGTGTGTGATCCAAAAGCTCAGTCAATCACGGGGCTCTCTGTAAATGAAAACATCATGTAAACATCAACGGATTGATTACTTAGGAATTTTTATATTTTCAATCATTGTTCTCCATTATACTTTATCTATCACGAGAATGTCTTTCCAAAAGAGGTGGCAGAGTCCAAAGTTCCTGAACACAGCTGAGCTGTATGTCTGTCTCTAGAGGGCAATGTTAACATGTCATCTGTAAAGTCTTGCACTTGCTGAGGTGTCCATTAAATGTGGAGTGTGAAGGATGCATGTTGTGTATGAACTTTAGGCTGATGCCCTTTTCCTGTGTGACTGATAGTGACCACAGCTCATAACAGTGACAATGACACATGCTCAGGGTGCACAGTGTGCTGTACCGTAGACTGTATTTAATCTAAGAGATGAAAAGTTCCTTGTTGTTGGCTGACAATATGCATAATTTATGGGACGCATATGATTGTGTATCTTGAGCAAGGCAAAGTGTGTGTGTCTGTGTTTCTCATAATCTGGTAAAGATACAGCATACAGTACATTGCCTTTCATCTTTTTGTGTGGTGTTGTCATTTTAAAACTGTCAGAAGCCAATTTAATTACATGGGATTCAGAAGATGTATTACCTTTCATTAAACAGCCAAGACTAACCCTGTGCATGTGATAGGGCACATACCTCATAAAACTATGATCATGCTATCACCAAGATTGTGCAAATGACTGGAGTGGTTATACTTGAATGGGTACGCAGATAGAAATAGCAAGGTCAACAAAGGTTTTTGATATAAAAATGCAAACAAGTATCTAGTTTGTAACAGTTTTTGGCAAACGATCTGATCTGTTTGAGAGAGAAAAAAGAGGAAAAAAAAGGCAAGATATCAGAATTAGAGTGCCTGTGCCAAAAAGTGGCAGACTTAAGGTGATTGCAGTAGAAAAGCTTAAGGGACTTGGTTAGGGTTGCAAAGGGAGGGTATAATACTGGAAACTACCAGAATATTGTTGTCAAGGATTTTATGTAATCTATTACTTAAGTACCCTTTCGAGTACTTCAGATTATCACAGGTGTCGGTAATAATCGCTGGCCTCCTGTGTGGCCTTATCACATAAATTAAATAATTGAATAAGATGATTTTAAAATAAAAAATATGTCAAAGCTGTAAAACATTATCCTAAATATAAACCATCAACCAATTGAATACCATAGGTGTTTAATATGGGGGATTCAGCATGAAATATCCTTTATATATAGTAAACATCCCCACAGCATGATGATGCCACCACCATGCTTCACAATTGGGATGGGCCCAGGTTTCCTCCACACACATTTAGGCCAAAGAGTTCAATCTTGGTTTAATCAGACCCAAAAAATATTGTTTCTCATAGTCTGAGAGTCTTCAGGTGCCTTTTGGCAAACACCAAGCGGGCTGTCATGTGCCTTTTACTGAGGAGTGGCTTCTGTCTGGCCTCTCTACAGTAAAGGCCTGATTGGTGGAGTGCTGCAGAGATAGTTGTCCTTCTGGAAGGTTCTCCCATCTCCACAGAGGAACTCTGGAGCTCTGACCAAGGCCCTTCTCCCCCGATTGCTCAGTTTGGCCGGGCAGCCAGCTTTAGGAAGAGTCTTGGTGGTTCCAAACTTCTTCCATTTAAGAATGATGGAGGCCACTGTTCTTGGGGACCTTCAAAGCTGCATACTTTTTTTGGTATCTTTTCCCAGATCTGTGCCTCGACACAACCCTGTCTCGGAGCTCTACAGATAATTCCTTCAACCTCATGTCTCACAGCAAAGGGTCTGAATACTTATGTAAATAAGGCATTTCTATTTTTTATTGTTAATACATTTGCAAAAATTTCTGAAAACCTGTTTTTACTTTGTCATATTGGGGTATTGCTTGTAGATTGATGAGATTTTGTAAAATTTAGAATATTTCTAAAAACATTTTTCTTGTTTTGCCATTATAGGGTATTGTGTGTAGATTGATGAGAAAAAGGCTGGAACGTAACAAAATGTAAAAAAAGTCAAGGGGTCTAAATACCTTCCGAAGGCACTGTATATATTTGTAATACTTTTATTTGTTTCACTGTCAGCATGTATTTGATGTAAATGTTTTGGCATCAAACTGGTAGCAGTTGTGAAAAAAAGAGAGCGTCAATAGATGATTAGACAATAGTCTAATTAAGACAAGAGTCAATAGTTGGACAGGTTGCGGAAGTAATTTGGTAAATTACTGGTACTGTAGCTTTGCATCCCTAGTCTTGGTATGAGAGGCAATTCTCAAACGTTTAGAGCTGTGGATACTGTATGTCTTATCATGAAGCACTTTGATACAACTGCAGATGTAAAAAGGGTTAATAAAATAATAGTGATTGATTATCAAGATAGCATTCTTTGTCAATAACGCACATGCCGTTCTAATTGAGCGTTCCATGCTCTAAGTCTAAACCATTAGAACTTCACTTGCATGTGTACCTACCAACTGATACATAGTGAGAGGCTAAGCCTGACGAAATATGGCACAGATAGTTGAGTTTTATAAATCAATCAGAGTGCTGGGCTCGTTTACCCTCACGTGTCCTCACATTATGATCTGAGAGATCGTTGTTGAGTACAGTATTTTCTTTGAAACATTCCAAATAAAGAAGTATATGCTTAGCTGATGTGAGTACAATAAATCAAACCTGCTGAACAAAATGGCAAACTCTGAACCTTAAGGTTTTAGAAATTCCTAGAGCTACAGTAGTTTGAATTAAGGCATTAATGCTACATGGAAAGTGTCCCAAATGTATTTGAGGGTCATTACATCTTGGCAGTCAGAGCACCATACTAAATAAAAAGTATATGACTTTAATGAACATCAGGGTGCCAAGCATTCCCTTCTTGTCATGTTCTTTCCCGTCCCATGAGTCATAACACTAGCAGGACAAACACGGACAGTACACACTTCGAACTCTATAGTTAGCTGTGACCCTGCTGGTAACCTACTGCTAGACCTGGGTTCAAATGCTATTATAAATAGTTGCAAATACTGTATATGTGCCTGATTGAGATTGTCTGTTGCAATGCAACCAATAGAAAAGTCTCAAAAGTGCTAACACTGACCACCTGGCTCTCCAGGCAGCCTAAAGCAAACACTCAAAGTACTTGAAAGATTTTAATTAGTATTTGAACCCAGGCCTGCCTACTGCAATGACTTCTTGTGTCTTTACCAGTGGAGGCTGCCGAGGGGAGGACAGCTCATAATAATGTCTGGAACGGAGTAAATGGAATGGCATCAAACACATGAAAACCATGTGTTTGATGTATTTGATACCATTTCACTGATTCCGCACCAGCCATTACCATGAGCCCGTCCTCCCCAATTAAGGTGCCACCCTGTGGTCTTCACTACGCCTGACCTTACTACATGTGGTCCAACACACCATGGGTTCCATGGCCTGAAATGTAATCCATAGCATGTCTTTTTTTAATCAGATGAGGACATCATCAATCAAGAAAGAAAGAAGAAAATTACATTCTCTTACAAAAATACAATTAGATATGATTCAAAAGTGAAAGGCTGATATTTACTTTCTTAAATAGCGTACCAGAACATAAACCCACATGTCATTAATGACATCACATTTTAAATTACATTAATTGTGTGCAGCATGAAATATTGCATTATAATACATTTACTACAAGAATCAAGTTATCACAGAAATAGTTTGTGGGACCGAGCTCATTGGGGAAAAATACAATATGGTCCAGTGTAGAACAGTTAACCAAATATATTGCCCTTTAAATGGGCAAAAATATGGTAATTCCTCATACACGACTGAACTCCCTCTTAGTAGAACCCTCAGGGTGTTTGTTTTTCAAAATCCAGTATAACTTTAGGTACACTGTAGGTACATTTCAGGTACACCTGGGAATTAAATCTGTTTTATGGTCCCTGGAAATTACATTTCTCCAGTGACCTTACTCAGTATGATCTTGCAATAGTCAGTTAAAGGTAGCTTACCTGCCTGTCGCCTGTCTACTGCTCACGTACTGTTAGTCCAACTCAGACTGTATTTGAGGGCTTGGGTCTTTCCTTGGGTATTTCTTGGGGTATTTTCTCGCTGCCCTCAAGGTTTTGCTTTGTAGTAAATCCTTTGGGTGAAACGGGTTTGATTTCTCTGCCAGCCTGTTAGTAACCAGACACAGTGATTCTGATCAAGAGGAGGCTCTCCCTGTATTTAGGCAGACGGTTCCTCAAAAGGGGAGGAGGGTGGTCTGGGGGTAGGGGGCTATATGATGAAAAGGATGATGGAGTGAGGGGTATCAACAGATACTGAGTTTCTCTACACCACATAATGACTGGTGACAGTCTAGCCATCTTCACAGAAACATTTGCTGAAAAGAACATGATTGGTGTGGTGGTCTGCATTTAAAGCTATGTAACCTATGTTATTAGGTTGGTATTCAAATCTTGTCACGCATACAGTGCCTATATCATTCAATCAGAGAGTAGATTTATCTTATTCATTAGCTCCTTTAATTCAAACAGAAAATGGGGATTGTTTCAAATGCAAGATATGTACATGAAGTTATTCACATAATTTGTTTTAATTTCTTATATGCCTCTATTCAACGGTCAACTAGTGTTACTGCTAAAAAGCACTTCAAAGACTATTGTAGTAATTTCATCAAGGTGAAATGACGGAAACACCATATGCTTCCCATATACTGTAGCTTTACAAACACAACGTGGGTTAATATGGATCTTACATAGCTGACCTCTCATAGCGCTAATGATCATCAGCTGTGATGATATGACAACGTAGACTTCACTTTCATCATGCTGAATGCATTATGTAACATGTTATGCGTAATGAAGAGTACCTTATTTTTATTGTGTCATATCTTTTTCTCATCCTGTTAGTGCTCCGAGACAGTTGTTGTTGGAGGACTCTTATGAGTCTTTTAAAAGAAAAACCCATTGACCTCAACTAAAGTTAAAGGGCTTTGAATGATTTGGAAAACTTCTGTGAGAACTTAACCTTCAATCAACACAAGGATCTCAGTTTAATCATTTCTCTAATATACAGTGATGTGAAAAAGTACTTGCCCCCTTCCTAATTTTCTCTACTTTTGCATATTTTTCATACGGAATATTATCAGATCTTCAACCAAAAACTAATATTAGATTAAGCAAACCAGAGTGAACAAATAACACAACAGTTTCATACTTATTTCATAAACAAAATTATGCAACACCCAATATACTTGTGTGAAAAAGTAATTGCCCCCTTACACTCAATAACTGGTTGTGCCACCTGCAATGACTTCAACCAAACGCTTCCCGTCGTTGTTGTTTCCTCACAGTTGCATACCTTAGTTTATTTGAAATAAATAAATATAAAATGTAAACTCAGGTATCTATTAGTAGGTTTTAATTGAAGATCTGAAAACATTCAGTGTCAAAAATATGCAAAAACAGAGAAAATCATAAATACTTCTGTATATACAGTGCTGTGAAAAAGTACTTGCCCCTTTCTAATTTTCTTTTCTGTTGCACATTTTTGATACTGAATATTAATGGGATAATGGGACCCACAAAGTTATACTTTTGGCTCATCTGTCCATAGAACATTCTTCCAAGTCTTTATGATCATCCAGGTACTTCCAGGTGCTTTTTGGTAAACATCAGTCAACTTTTTAGATGAGATGGGTCCCATTATGTCTGGCTAAGACCAAACACTGCATTTCAGAGTAAGAACCTCATACCAACGGTCATTCATGATGGTGGTGGTTTGGGGATGATTTGCTGCCTCAGGACTAGATGACATGCCTTAATAGAAGGAACCATGAATTCTGCTCAGTATCATAGCCTGACATCCTCCTGTAGAATTCTATCTGATTGTGAGCTGAAGCTGAAACGCAGCTGGGTCACGCAGCAAGACAATGATCCAAAACACACAATCAAATCTACATGAAAATTGGTTAAAAAGCAACACACTTTAAGTTTTGGAATGGCCTAGTTAAAGTCCAGACCTAATCCCAATTGAGATGTTCTGTCAAGACTTGAAATGGGCAGTTCATGCTTGAAAACCAACAAATGTAGCTGAGTTAAAGCAGTTCTACATGAAAGAGTGGGCCAATTTTGTTCCACAGCAATTAGACTGATCAACAACTACAGGAAGCATTTGGTTGCAGTCATTGCAACTAAAGGTGGCACAATCCGTGTGTAAGGGGGCAATTCATTTTTCACACAGGGGAATTGGGTGTTGCATAACTTTGTTCATTAAATCAATAAAATAAGTATCATTTTTTTGTTTGTTATTTGTTAAACTCAGGTTCCCTTTATGTAATATTAGGTGTTGATTAAAGATCTGATAACATTCAGTGTAAAAAATATTCAAAAATAGAGAAAATCAGAAAGGGGCAAATACTTTTCCACAGCACTGTACATTATAACTTCTTTGAAAGGATACAGATAGCATAAAGAAGTCAGGAAACTAAGCATAAAAACACCACCCTTGATGTTTGCGTCAAAACAGCCTAGTCAAAACCTTATCTCATCTGCCTGATAGTCGTGTCTAACAGTTTGTTTTTGCAGTTGTTCCTGCATTTCCAATGGCAGACACTTGCATGAGGAAGACTGCGTGTAATGCCTGTTTATACTCGGTCCTCTCCATGGGAACGTGTCTGTTTCTGATATCACTGAGATCTTAATCCTTCACACTCAGAGTGGCTTCTATGTAATTACTGCTGCTTTGACAGTCTGGTCATGATCCAAAGGAGAATTCTGAATCCCGACTGGGGGATACAATATATTGTGCTTGTGCAATGTTGTTTGCATCATTACTGTTCGCACAGACACTCTACCAGTCTTTCTGTAGTTTGTTTCTATGTCACCATCCTATATACTGTAGCGGCATAAATAATCAAGAATATGAACTTGTTATGCTGAAGGTTGCATGTCCCCAAAACTTGATATGACAAATGCGGACACTTGACCATGATTGATGAAAGGACAAGGAGGATATTTTAAACTGGGTAATAAAACATCTAACATTGCACTCCAAATGAAAACACAGGGAGCAAGAGGTTTGGACGCCTTGGTCCTGTTGTTGTAGTACGTGACAGCGATCTTTCAACTGATACACCACAATGCAGTACATGCTCTGCTAGTGAAATACGTACAGACCACAGTACCTTTTCCCAAGCATTGATATTTGTTTACATCAAAAAGTGAATACACATGGCATCTAAACATGTTTGCTATCATTCAAATCTGTGTAGACATTTTTGATGTTTCTCATCTAAGCAACATTCATTTATTTGTAAGTTCAATGAGTTCACCTAGCTTCCTCTTCTAAAGTGAGCCATCCTAAAAGAATGAAATACTAATCGTCTGGAGGTACAAATATCATAACAAGCTGCAGCTGACCAGAACGCCGGATGTGTTTATTTCAATAAGACCAGCATGTTTCATGTGGTGCCAGTCTCCTGCCATGTTCGTCCTTCCACATACAGTTCCCCAAGTGGAACTAAATAGCCTCCAGAGTAGGCATAATCCCACATAAACCTACTGGATTAGTCCCTTCTTCGATCCTTTTCCATATTGATAAAATGTCATGGCACATAGTGATCATTCCAGCCATGGACAAGTACTGAGCTGAGCCGCCTGGGTGCTAACAAGACAGCAATGGCCGGCCCCTCAATGGAGCATGGCGGCCTTTGGGTTATGTCACCAGTGCCTGGTCATTCAAAATACAGCAAGAGACATAATGATGAGGAAAACAGGAAGAAAAAACAAGTGAAGTTTACTTTTTTGTTAGCAGTCATCTTGCCATTTTAAACGTCAATATGTCAGCGATCTCTGATGTAGCTGGTGACGAACTCGGGAAAATAATTGTTATAAATGTATGCAATGATGGGTAATATCTTCTGAGAAAATAAAATAACACATTTCATATATCAAAATGTATATGGTAAGCATGGCCTCTTGCCTTTATGAGCCATACATGTACTATGTGCAAGAGACAGGACTCTAAATGGACTTAAAGGGTCTTCAACATGTGCCGGGTGGTCTGCCAAGTGGTCACTCAAATTACCTGCCATTCATCAAACGTCTTCTTCAAAAGTTCTACAAATCATTTTGTGAGGTTGTGGTGTGGTGACCCTTTGTAGTCTTCTAGAAATGCTTGTAAAATTCCTGAATCAGCCTCTGGTGAGTAAATACATGTTTTAGCTGACATGCCTGAGGTCAGTGGTGTAAAGTACTTAAGTAAAAATACTTTAAAGTACTACTTAAGTCATTTTTTTTAGGTATCTGTACTTTACTTTACTATTTATATTTTTGACAACTTTTACTTTTACTCCACTGCATTCCTAAATAAAATAATGTACTTTTTACTCCCATACATTTTCCCTGACACCCAAAAGTATTTACATTTTTAATGCTTAGCAGAACAAGAAAATGGTCACAAATGCTTTGTTTGTTAATTATGTCTGAGTGTTGGAGTGTGCTCCAGGCTATCCGTACATTTTAAAAAACAAGAATATCTTGCCATATGGTTTGGAATTTGAAATGATTTATACTTTTATTTAAGTATATTAAAACCAAATACCTTCAGACTTTACTCAAGTAGTAGTTTACTGGGCGACTTTCACTTCTTACTAGAGTTATTTTCAATTAAGGTATCTTTAAATTTACTCAAGTATGACAATTGGGTAGTTTTTCCACCACTACCTGAGGTAATACAGTATATTGAGAAGTTGAGTAAACAAGTGATCCCATTCCACTGAAGAGGCATGGAGAGTGACAGGAGCATCTCTGGCGAAGAGACCGGATTTATCTCTCAACGTGGGTATGCTATGCACAGCCAACCTGTTCAGGTCACATATCAAGGCCACATAAATAAATCAAACGCTATTCTAAAAGCATACATCATAAAATAATTGGCTGCAGAAAGGCCACAGTTAGGTGTTGTCTAGTCAGAATTATCATAATCCGATTAAACTAATGATGAGCTTGGCAGGATCTATCAATGTAATGTGAATGGGGTATATCCTTCAACTCTGCTAACATATACTACTGTACCTTCTGCCGTATGCCTCAACCAGGCAGCGATCACATTGTTTTATACCTCTTGGGCCCACTTGTTCATTGTTGCCATTCAGTGCACGCTGACTAACTCACTGAGCTATGATATGCCCGAGACAAATAGCATTTCCACATGGCTGATGACCTCCGAGACCTCAGAGACAATGATAAATCGCATGATCACATGATGAAACCAAAACTAGCCAGTGACAGTAATAAAGTACAGGATGGGTTTGGCTGTAATTCTAATACAGTGACATTTATTGTAATGCTATTCTCATCTCCCCTCACAAAGATTCACATTGCTGGGTTAAATGTTGCACCCTTGCCATTTGATTCTCCCATGTTTGGATATATCTGGAGATACCTGAGAGATTATATTCTTGTAATTTAGGATTCTTTTATTGATAAATACTTATTTTCCACCATAATTTGCAAATAAACACACACACACAAACACACACACACACACACACACACACACACACACACACACACACACACACACACACACACACACACACACACACACACACACACACACACACACACACACATATATATATATACATACACATACATACTTATTTTGCACCATAATTTGCAAATAAATTCATTACAAATCCTACAATGTGATTTTCTGGATTTTTTTTCTCATTTTGTCTGTCATAGTTGAAGTGTACCTATGATGAAAATTACAGGCCTCTCTCATCTTTTTAAGTGGGAGAACTTGCACAATTGATGGCTGACTAAATACTTTTTTGCCCCACTGTACATACTTTCAAAATCTTAGCTAGCAGTCATCATTATGAATCAAGTCGACAATCTACTGGCAAATCCTTTTTATTCCTTGTCATATGAAGATAAATAGTGAAGAGAAATAGATAAAACATATTGGTGCTCATCGGCTATTGGACATAAACATTACTCAACAAGTTGGAAATCGCAAAATCAACAATGAGTGGTTTGGAAGGAATCAGTGACAGTGGCTAACTGCAACCATTGCAAAGCAATCACTAGCCTGATATTCAGTGGAGTGGCTGTGTGATCCCAAATCTGGGTTTAAGTGTCTCGTTTCCAAGTTTAAAATGATAAACATTCAACATTGGCCATGCTATCAATGAAGCATGATTTGTGCCGCGCTCAAAACAACTGTTAACTTGGAACTGCAAAAACTTGACTTCGAGCTCCGACTTCGAGCTACGAGCTCCGACTGGGAAATACGTTTTGAACGGTCATCCAACTCAGAACTGTAAGTCGGGAACTTGGGGCTCTTTTCTAGAGCTACGAGATGAAGATCATTGACGTCATCATGATTCAACCTCGTTTTTTTCCAAGTTCCCAGTGAAATCACCATAAATGCCAGACTAAGCCCATGAAGGACCACCATGCCACCTTCCTGTTCAAGTGAGCACAGCACAAAAAGGTGAGTCCAGAAATGTCTTGTATGCTGCTGCATAAACAATGTAATATGCCAGGGAGATACTGTATGTATATGGTAGCTAAGAAAGTAATACTAAGTGTATGTTGTGTAGTAAGCTGTTAGTAGCCCATGTGCCTCATCCTAATAATTTAGTCTACCTTTCTTAATTCCGCCTACTGTTCTGACTTGGTGGTGCACATGTAGCCTATAACCTGTTTTAGAGAAATGTAATCATCAAATTTTGCAAGAGCTTTCATTGTCTGCTTATATGCTCCCTTTATTTATCCTACAGTTCTGACTTAGTGTACAGGGAGAACACTGTAAGAATGGCCCATGTTCTGATTTCTGTTGGTGTACATTTCAAAAGTGCCAAACAAATAATTATATTGACTACGTCTGTCCTAGCTCGCTCTGTCTTAATTTAAATTACGGATTGCCTTTTATCCACTTGTTGTTCCCTTATGCCATAGTTTGAACATCTCAATTAGAAACCATATTGGTTTAGCAAGTTTTTTTTGGGCCCCACCAAGATTTACATGCTAAAATTGCCACTGGAATAGTATCAAATCTAATCTCTCAGCCACTTCAGTATTATATTCCAGTTTATACATACCAGTATACGAAAAACCTTTGAATGCCAAAATTGCAATTCTAATGGGAAAATCAACGAAGTGAAAGCTAGTTACAAGTCATCCTGATTTTTACAAAAATGTAACCAATTTAGAAATCCACTAGATGTGGCTCTTCAAACTTGGAGGCTGCTATTGCTCTAAAGACGAGACCAATTGTCGAAGAATAGATGTGGTTCAAAAGCCATTAGTTGAGGGATTTACCAATGAAAGTACATCCTTCACAGCTGCTGTACAGCTGAAATATATTGGCAGAGCAACTTGATTCCTCTATAAAGCCTCAGAGACTGAGATGATCACAGGACCATAAATTACCACTTTGGAGTCTAAATATTGTTGTCTTTTCCAAGAACACCATGAAGACTTTATAGTGGGTTTATACATCATAATCCAACTAGATATTATCTGGTCCACTGTCTGGCAACATTGTAACAAATGTCTGGTTTAATAATGCTTGGTACTTAACGGGTTGACAACAATGAACAGCCTACCCAGCAAACCGGCAACATTCCCAGAACATTAGCTAAGATTCCCATTAAGTTATAGTTAGGGTTTAACTAACATTTGGGTGACAACATCCAAAAACATAGAATGTTTTTGATAACAAAATATTGGTATTCTTCAAAAAATGTTTTAAATTAAATATCCTTGGAATAATCTAACATTCACTAACATGTTGTGCACAACATCAGTAACAAGATTCACAGAACATTCAAAAGATCTCATCAGGTTTACAGTTAATGTAATAACACAATTAACCAGTAATGTTCATAGCAAACAGTGCCAACAGAAAGTTTTCAATTAAGGTTCCCAATTCATCCGTTTCCCAGATGTACGGTGCATTCAGAAAGTATTTATACCCATTCCACATTTTGTTGTGTTACAGTCTGAATTCAAAACTTATTAAATATAACATATTCTCACCCATCTACACACAATACCCGTAATAACACATTTTTGCATATTTATTTGAAAATGAAATATAGAAATACAGTTGAAGTCGGAAGTTTACATACACCTCAGCCAAATACATTTAAACTCAGTTTTTACCATTCCTGACATTTAATCCTAATAAACAATTCCCTGTCTTAGGCCAGTTAGGATCACCACTTTATTTTAAGAATGTGAAATGTCAGAATAATAGTAGAGAGAATGATTTATTTGAGCTTTTATTTCTTTCATCACATTCCTAGTGGGTCAGAAGTTAACAAGCACTCAATTAGTACTTGGTAGCATTGCCTTTAAATTGTTTAACTTGGGTCAAATGTTTCGGGTAGCCTTCCACAAGCTTCCCACAATAAGATGGATGAATTTTGGCACATTCCTCCTGACAGAGCTGGTGAAACTGAGTCAGGTTTGTAGGCCTCCTTGCTCGCACACGCTTTTTCAGCTCTGCTCAACACATTTTTTTATAGGATTGAGGTCAGGGCTTTGTGATGGCCACTCCAATACCTTGACTTTGTTATCCTTAGGCCATTCTGTCACAACTTTGGAAGTATGCTTGGTGTCATTGTCCATTTGGAAGACCCATTTGCGACCAAGCTTTAACTTTAACTGATGTCTTGAGATTTTGCTTCAATATATCCACATACACTTCCTTCTTCATGAAGCCATCTATTTTGTGAAGTGCTCCCTCCTGCTGCAAAGCACCTCCACAACATGATGCTGCCACACCCCGTGCTTCACGGTTGGGATGGTGTTCTTCGGCTTGCAAGCATCGCCCTTTTTCCTACAAACATAATGATGGTCATTATGGCCAAACAGTTCCATTTTGTTTCATCCGTCCAGAGGACATTTCTCCAAAAAGTATGATCTTTGACCCCATGTGCAGTTGCGAACCATAGTCTTGCTTTTTTATGGCAGTTTTGGAGCAGTGGCTTCTTCCTTGCTGAGCGGCCTTTCAGGTTATGTCGATTTTGGACTCATTTTACCGTGGACATAGATACTTTTGTACCTGTTTCCTCCAGCATCTTCACAAGGTCCTTTGCTGTTGTTCTGGGATTGATTTGCAGTTTTCGCACTAAAGTACGTTCATCTCTAGGAGACAGAACGCATCTCCTTCCTGAGCGGTATGACGGCTGCCTGGTCCCATGGTGTTTATACTTGCGTACTATTGTTTGTTCTAAAGCCTTCTAAAGCCATGACATAATTTTATGGAATTTTCGAAGCTGTTAAAAGGCATAGTCAACTTAGTGTTTGTAATCTTCTGACCCACTGGAATTGTGATACAGTGAATTGTAAGTGAAATAATCTGTCTGTAAACAATTGTTGGAAAAATTACTTGTGTCATGCACAAAGAAGATGTCCTTACCGACTTGCCAAAACTGTAGTTTGTTAACAAGAAATGTGTGAAGTGGTTTAAAAACGATTTTTAATGATTCCAACCTAAGTGTATGTAAACTTCCGACATCAACTGTATCTAATTTACATAAGTCAACACTTTGTAGAAGCACCATTGGCAGTGATTAAAGCTGTGAGTCTTTCTGGATAGTCTCTAAAGCCTCTCTGGGATAGGCGGGACAGTCGCGTCACACTTGGCCAATAGCCAGGGAAAATGCAGAGCGCCAAATTCAAATAAAATGATATAAAATTAAAACTTTCATTAAATCCCACATGTAAGATACCAAATTAAAGCTACACTCGTTGTGAATCCAGCCAATCCAGATTTCAAAAAGGCTTTTCGGCGAAAGCATAAGAAGCTATTATCTGATGATAGCACAAAAGTAAACAAAGAGAGAATAGCGTATTTCAACCCTGCAGGCGCTACACAAAACGCGGGAAAAAAATATAAACCATGCCTTACCTTTGACTAGCTTCTTTTGTTGGAACTCCAATATGTCCCATAAACATCACAAATGGTCCTTTTGTTCGATTAATTCCGTCGATATATATCCAAAATGTCAATTTATTTGGCGCGTTTGATCCATAGAAAAACAGCTTCCAATTTGCGCATCACTACAAAATATCTCAAAGTTACCTGTAAACTTTGCCAAAACATTTCAAACTACTTTTGTAGTACAATTTGAGGTATTTTTAAACGTTAATAATCAATCAAATTGAAGACGGATCTATCTGTTTTCAATACAGGAGGATCACAAACTAACGCTACTTTCCTAGTCTTGCGCAACTCTCAAACAGTACACATAACGTTACCCTGATTCAAGATGGCCGTACTTCTTCATTTCACAAAGGAATAACCTCAACCTATTTTCAAAGACTGGTGACATCCAGTGGAAGCGGTAGGAACTGCAAACAAGTGCCTAGTTCCCCAATGAAAACTCATTGAATTGACAGTGACCTCAAAAATGAATAATTCTGATTGGTTAGTCCTCGGGGTTTTACCTGCTACATAAGTTCTGTTATACTCACAGACATGATTCAAACAGTTTTAGAAACTTCAGAGTGGTTTCTATCCATATCTTTTAATAATATGCATATCTTATATTCTTGGCATGAGTGGCAGGAAGTTGAAATTGGGCACGCTATTTATCCAAAAGTGAAAATGCTTCCCCCTATCCCAAAGAGGTCTCTAAGAGCTTTCCACACCTGGATTACATTTGCCAATTTATTATTGAAAAACTTCTTCGAATTTGTTATGGATCATTGATAGACAACCATTTCCAGGTCTTGTCATAGATTTCAAAGTAGATTTGAGTCAAAACTGGAACTCAGCCACTCAGGAACATTCACTGTCTTCTTGGTAAGCAACCCCAATGTAGATTTAGCCTTGTTTAAGGTTATTGTCCTGCTGAAAGATGAATTCATCCTGTGTCTGCTGGAAAGCAGACTGAACCAGGTTTTCTTCTAGGATTTTGTCTGTGCTTAGCTTCATGCCATTAAAAAAAATGTAATCTTGAAAAACTCCCCAGTCCTTAACGAATACAAGCATACCCATAACATGATGCAGCCACCACTATGCCTGAAAATATGGAGAGTGGTACTCAGTAATGTGTTCTATTGGATTTCCCCAAACATTAAACTTTTTTTATTCAGGACAAAGTTAATTTCATAGCCACATTTTTTGCAGTATTACTTTGACCTTGTTTTGGAGGTCCTCAGAACATTTAAAACATGTTATATTTAAGTTTGACCTAATATTACCACAACATTCTCAGCATGCAAAGTTAAGGCATAAGATAACAGACTGGAATACATCTCCATTGTGTTTCTCTATAGATGTAATGGCAATTCACATTTGAGGAATATATTGTAGGTGGAGCAACATTTTAATTTCACCAGCATTTAATCATACAAACCCATCTGTTACACTTCATACTGTATGTCGATAGTCTGCACATCAATTTGTTTATTAGCTATTTGAACAGCATTTTAGTCATACGAAGCCAATCATACTTTTTACACTTCATATGGTGACAATCTGCACATGTGGGGTTTGAACCTGCAATGTGTGGTTGCCAACCAGGTCTTTTGTCCTCTACGCCACCAGTGAAGCTCTTTTGCAGCTTATTTTCTCTTGTTATGTAGCAATGGCACGAAGGTCAATCAGGAATTCCACGCTTCCATTTTAGCCTTCCTAGACATAACTAACCCAGGGAGATACTGGTAAATTTTCACCATCACTTCACCCATCTTCTTTATATGCAGCATACTTCTGGGCCCATATTCACAAGGTATCCAAAACGAAGAAACATTGTAGAATCATCCACACAACTGGACAGTATTTGTGTTTTGGGAACATATATTTTGTGATGTCCCCACATTGTTCTCACCAGACTGTTCCCACAACCTAATGGAACATTCTGGGAACATTTAAAAACCAATGTAAATGTGTTCTAGGAACGTTCTTGCAACGTCAGGTGAATGTCATACAATCATTCTATAATCATCACCACGACTGGACAGTTTTTGTGTTATGAGAACATTTGCTACGACTTTACGAATGTTCTGGGAACTTTCACATATTTTTGTTTGCTGGGTAGAGTCTAATATAGAACACAAACAACAATTCATGAAAACAATGATAAATGTAATTTAATTTCGGATTACACACACAGCTTGTTTAAACATGCCAAGCCATCTCGCACCTGCTCCACATTAAGGTTAATCCCAGAATGGTGTAGATCATATCAACTCTAATATCAAGTCTCCAGACCAGGGCTTAGTCTTGGGATTTATCCCCGGCTGGAAGGATGATTTAAGGGAGGACCAGCTGACACCTGGCTTTTCTGGTATTTTCCTTAAATCATATGGTCCCCAGCCCATCTGTTTAGGGTATTCGGGTGGAGAGAGATCATCTGGCTAAAATGTCTCTAGTAATGACCTTAGATGATCTGTTATTTCTCGTACCATGGAGAGCTGAGGCCACTTTAGGCCCTCGTCACTTCATCCCCTTGCTGCCACCTCCATTCTACTCAACTCAAGTGGTCGCTGGCAGTGGTGTAAAGTACTTAAGTAAAAATACTTTAAAGTACTACTTGAGTCATTTTTGGGGGTATCTGTACTTTACTATTTATATTTGTCAACTTTTATTTTTCCTTCACTACATTCCTGAAGAAAATAAATTGCATTTTTACTCCATACATTTTTCCTGACATCCAAAAGTACTCGTTACATTTTGAATGCTTATTAGCAGGGCAGGAAAATGGTCCAATTCGCACACTTGTCAAGAGAATATCTCTGGTCATCCTTACTTCCTCAGATCTGGCAGACTCACTAAACTGCTTCGTTAGTAAATTTTAAATGCATTGTTTGTAAATTACTGTTTTATACTTTTTATACTCTTTGATAAGTATATTTTTGCAAATACATTTACTTTTGACACTAAAGTATATTTAAAAACAAATACAGTAACTTTAGACTTTTACTCCAGTAGTATTTTACTGGGTGACTATTGAGGTATCTTTACTTTTACTCATGAAGCCCTAATCTACGGATTTCACATGACTGGGCAGGGGCTCAGCCATGGGTGAGCCTGGGAGGGCATAGGCCCATCCACTGGGATTTTGGCCCAGCTAATCAGAATTAGTTTTTCCCGACAAAATGGATTTACTACAGACAGAAATACTACTCAGTTTCATCTGCTGTACTGGTGGCTTGGTCTCAGATGATCCCACAGGTGAAGAAGACGGATGTGGAGGTCCTAGGCTGGCGTGGTTACACGTCATCTGCGGTTGTGACGCCGGTTGGACGTACTGCCAAATTCTCAAAAATTAGGTTGAAGGCGGCTTATGGTAGAGAAATTATCATTAAATTCTCTGGCAAGAGTTCTGGTGGATATTCCTGCATCAGCATGCCAAATCCACTCTCCCTCAAAACTTAAAATCTCTGGCATTGTGTTGTGTGACAAAACTGCACATTTTAGAGTGGACTTTTATTGTCCCCAGCACAATGTGCAACTATGTAATGATCATGGTGTTTAATCAGCTTCTTGATATGCCACACCTGTCAGATGGATGGATTATCTTGGCAAAGGAGAAATGCTCTTTAACAGGGATCTTAACAAATTTGTGCACAAAGTTTGAGTGAAATAAGCTTTTTGTGCATATGGAAAATGTCTGGGATATTTTATTTCAGCTCATGAAACATGGGGTCAACACTTTACATGTTGCATTAATATTTTTGTTCAGTATAGCTAGAGTCTGAAAGGTGAAAGTACACCTAGCGATGGCTTGGCTCCTTGTCAGGCTGGGATCAACACCATGCCACAGTGATGTCAAAGAACTCCAGATTGATATAACCCTGGCACACTGCAGGGTCTGCATCTACCACCATTGGACTAGGCCTACATAGTGCAGGATTTCATAAGTCAAATTAAAATAACATGGATGAAAGTATTTTCCCTGTGCAATAAAACATTGTATGGGAAATAATGGTGTAGCATACACTGTAGTTAGAAGAAACATGGGAAAGTTATGCTGCTTTGAAAGTGGATGACTTGCAAACACACTCAGGTAACAAGTAGGAGAAAATGAGAGATTTTGCTGAGATGTTCACATTTGCTAGAGAACTCTTCTTTTTTACACCCACTCAGCATTGTTCACACCCTCTTAAGCCTTAGCCCCACCCATCTCTTTAAGAATTCACATCTAAACGCATGTGTGTCAGCATGGCATTGGGTGACACTTTGGATAGTTCATCTACAGACTATTTACAGACTATCAGTAACATTTCAACTAACTATCTACTAACCCTAGTCCTAACCTAACCTTAACCCTTATCCTAACCCTTATCCTAACCCTTATTCTAAACCTTAACCTAATTGTAACCTTAGCAAGGAGTTGCTAATCAACAGATAGTTTGTTAATAGTATGAACATCTGTAGACCATCAAAAGTGTGACCTGGCATTGTCCTCCAGAAAGTAGTCTCTGTACTTAAACTTTCCCACAGTGAGCTTTGTCGATAGCACCAGCTAAATTCAGGCAGCAATGTTTTTGAGAGCCGCAACAACACTTTGGCAGTTGTCCATAGTTAAACATTTCCACCCTATGTTAGTTTTCCAAACAGCCCTATTGTGATATAGGAACTGGTGTCAAATGTCAAGGATCCTGTAACAAGTCACATCACATATACTATATACACTGTATTCTACCATTTAAGCCTATTATCTACTCCCATATAAACCCATTATTTACTCCCATTTAAGCCCATTATCTACTCCCACATAAACCCATTATCTACTCCCATATAAATCCATTATCTACTCCCATATAAACCCATGATCTACTCCCATATAAACCCATGATCTACTCCCATACTAGCCCATTATCTACTCCCATACAAGCCCATTATCTACTCCCATACAAGACCATTTTCTACTCCCATATAAACCCATTATCTACACCCATATAAACAAATTATCTACTCCCACATAAATCCATTATCTACTCCCATATAAACCCATTGTCTATTCCCATTCAAACCTATTATCTACTCCCATACAAGCCTATTATCTACTCCCATACTAGCCCATTACTACTCCCATAAAAGCCCATTGTCTACTCCCGTGTAGGTTATTGACAGACAATAATTTGACCCTAAGATCTTCATTAGGTGTCATACTGTACACTACCCCAATAGTTTTTTTGTTGTAGCCCCAGACAAGCACACCTGACTAAACGTGTCAACTAATTATCAAGCCTTCAATGAGTTGAATCAGGTGAGCTTGTCTGGGGCTACGCCAAAAATGTGTGCTGTTGAGGAATGGAGTTGGAAAACACTGCTCTCGACTACTGGAGAGTTTGTGTAAATAGAGGAAGTATGGTTCTGGAACCAAGGTATTGGTCATGTCCATGTGGTCTGTCAGCTGTAAATATGACACACCCTGGACAGCTGGTGGGTGGCAGCACAGTCAATCAAACTGTGTCATAATTACAATTTTCCTGGATATGGTCTTATTAATAGTTATTTTCTCTAAGAACATGAAGTCTTTCTCATAAAACTAGGAAATTAGGTAGATTATTTACTGAAAAATGCATTTGCTAGCTTCCTACCACCATGGCACATGGAAAAAGACATGTACTATGTCTTCTCTCATTAATGGCGATGAAGTGACATTTACATCTCTTGCAATGTAAAATGTAAATCACAGGTCTTGTGATATTTTGATGTTTGACCTATGGCCTCAGATCCTTTTCTTGTATCCGTCTCTTCAATAGGTCAATCACACACAAAGAACTGCTGTAACAGAGGTCTTTCTCAAATGTCATGTCATTATAGTCTGGGCCCCTCACTGAGGTGATTAAACTGCCTGTCAACAGGTTTGCTCTGCGTTTCTTAAGATGGATTGTATCCTGGTGACAGTCTGTTGACCCCATGGTAACTTGATGCTGTTGCCGTGGTAATGATAGGCTACATTAGGCTATTCCCCATGACCAAAACTAGGAGAGATGGTTTTCTTTTCCCATGGCTTCCACAAGGTGGTGGTATAACACTTTGATTCTGTTGCAGTTTGAAAAGAGACCAATTATGATTTTGGTTGGGAAAAATCATAATAAAAAATAAAAAATAAAATCATATCCCCTTCCCAATCTGCAACAATGTCCTTCACAGCAACACACTCATTTCACCAGAATTATGTTTAATAACAGAAAATGCATACTAATCAGAAATGTGCATGATTTCAGAACTTGCTGTAGAATAATGAGCTATATATTCGTTATGTAATCTCCTTGTCTAATGCTGTATAGATCACATTAATCCCTAAGGTGTATTTGATTTTTGTTGGCAACAAACATAACCTGTTATTAAGTGTTTTGATAAGTGAATGATCAGGTAAGATGAGTTGTAACACTGCCAGTGCAGACTACAGAAATGATTTACAGTCTGGTCATCAATGTGTGTAAATGGGAAAAATCTAAGACTTAAAGGGAAATTCCCTAGTCTCTTTGGTCCCTCAGATGGCCTTACAATGTGCTTTACACTTGACAATACACTTGAACATACAGGGCATGCTCTCTTATGTCACAAGAGTCCCTTTACCATATCACATTTTCCAGTTCTGTGGTATCGTTGAATAACTGAAAAATGGCAAGATTTATTTTCTAAAAATAAATTAAATTGGAGAGCTGTAAACACAAAACACCAAGGTAGGCTTGGTGTTTGTAAAGCTGAAGAAAATAATTCCATGAAGGTTCTGCCCTGTATTGCACTTTTCCCATCCAATATTTCCATTCACTGGTTATTTCATTTGCAGGATATGAGTGGGGGACTTCACAATGAGATGACAAGGCTATCTCGTTGAAAGTAAATGAAAAAGCTTCTTTGGAAGGATGTGTGCCTGTCATCCGTTGATTATCACCAAGCAACCGCAACAAGAAGCAAAAGCTTAAAACCATCTGACCTATTATCCCGCAGGCTTTCAGTGCTGCTGATTCAAACGCTGTCATACACTGCCTTTCCATCACTGACTATCTCTTCTCTCCCTGGCCTGCAAGACAATCCCCCTCCACCCACACTTATATACACACAAACACCACTCTGTTCTCTTATCTTGAGCAAACCAACATTTTTATTAATCTAAAGGCTCAGCTCGACATCCATTTTCTCTGAAAATAATCTGTAAAGGTATCTGATCCTAATTTAATATCATGGTTGCTTTTGGTGGAGGTCTGCAACCCTTCTTGGAAATGTGGACAATACAATTATAAACATTTCTTCTAACCATTAGAACAGTTGTTACCACGAGGAGAATATGAATGTCTGAAATTAGTTCTCTGAAATGTCTTTGTGTAAATGTCTAAATGACTTTGGTTTGCATCTTAAGGGAAGTTGATCGTTTTGTAAGGTATTTGTCTGTTAATGAGGCAGGCCAAATTAAGAAACTCTGGTAGTTTCCTAAACTTAGTTTGTTCTCAATTCAGTCTGGCACATGATGGAAGTGTGCAGTAATGAGTCTCTAAGGAAAATGGCCGCCATTCTTTGAGATCCCCAACATCACTCAGAAGAACCACAACATAAGACAGAGAGCGAGGACCATGCGTCTCTCAGTGGTAAGAGTTCTCCCCCTCTGTACCAACACGCCCAACATGCCTCAGACTCTGAGTCAATTTTTCCCAAGTTACAGTTTCAACGTTTCAAAGTTTATTTGCCACATGGATACAACTGGTGTAAAACAGTACAGTGAAATGTTTACCTTGAGAGCGCTTTCCAACAATGCAGTGCTAATAATGATTTAGATAATAATAGAAAATTGAATTTAAAAAACACACAAGAACTACTTATATATTCATATATAATTCTATGATCTACAAATCTCAACATGAATATTCTCTTGGTCCTTTCAACATGAGCCAGCTGCATGGCATCCTATAAACAGCCCTTCGGGGTTCATTATCATGCCTGCTAAGGCTCTGTTGTCTGTGACCTGTCTCAGACCTCTGCATTGCATTACTCCTTTACAAAATGTATCCTCAGCAATCAAGGGCTTGCAAATCAGGCCTAATGGTAATCACCTGTCTATGTGAGTGGGCTGTACCCTTTTTTTCTTCAGCTTACACCTCTACATCCATGAACACATAGTGATCTCAGGCTTGATCCATGTTTTTTATCAGCCAGATTATTGAGCCTTACACTCAGGCTAGTTTCCTAATGACGCTTCGAGCCCTTAAGAAACTATGCAGTATTTAGTTTTTTATGTATTATTTCTTACATTGATAGTCCAGAAAATCTTAAGTGTTATTGCCTACAGTCGGGAAGAACTATTGGATATAAGAGCGACATCAACTTACCAACATTACGACCAGGAATACGACTTTCCTGAAGTGGATCCTTTGTTCGGACCACCACCCAGGACAATGGATCTAATCCCAGGAGCCGACCCAAAACAACGTTGCCGCAGAAGAAGCAGACGGAGCTACCTCCTGGTCAGGCTCCATAGGTTTGCAAACCGCCCACCACTTCTGAGTATACTATTAGCCAATGTCCAGACTCTCCCTAGAGAATTCTCGTCAGTTATCGTCACAGCTGTGTATATATCCCTCTAGCAGACACCTCAAAGGCCCTCAAGGAACTTCACTGGACTCTATGTAAACTGGAAACCATACATCCTGAAGTTGCATTTATTGTAGCTGGGGATTTTAACAAGGCTACCTAAATTATATCAGCATATTGATAGCAGCACTCGCACGATGCATACAAGGCCCTCCCGCAACCTTCCTTTGGCAAATCCGATTACGATTCCATCTTGCTCCTTTCGTCTTATAGGCAGAAACTCAAACAGGATGTAGCTGTGACTAGAACCATTCAACGCTGGTCTGACCAATCAGGATCCACGCATCAAGATTGTTTTGTTCATGCGGACTGGGAAATGTTCCGGTTAGCCTCAGAGAATAACATCGATCCATACATTGACTCGGTGAGTGAGTTTATAAGGAAGTGCATTGGAGATGTTGTACCTACTGTGACCATTAAAACCTACCCTAACCAGAAACCGTGGATGGATGGCGGCATTCACACAAAACTGAAAGAGAGCAAACAACTGCATTTAACCATGGAAAGAGTACAGGGAATATGGCCGAATATAAATAGTGTAGTTACTCCCTCCGTAAGGCAATCAAACAAGTGAAATGTCGGTATAGGGACAAAGATTCGCAATTCAATGGCTCAGACACAAGACGTATGTGGCAGGGTCTACAGGAAATCACGGACTACAAAAAGAAAACCAGCTACGTCACAGACACCGACATCTTGCTTCCAGACAAACTAAACACCTTCTTTGCCCGCTTTGAGGATAATACAGTGCCACCGTCGCGGCCCGCTAACATGGACTGTGGCCTCTCCTTCTCTGTGGCCGACGTGAGTAAAGCATTTAAAAGTGTTAACCCTTGCAAGGCTGCTGGCACAAACAGCATCCCTAGCAACGTTCTCAGAGTTTTCGCAGACCAGCTGGCTGGTGTGTTTATTGACATATTCAATCACTCCCTATCCCAGTCTGCTGTCCCCAAATGCTTCAAGATGGATACCAATATTCCTGTACCCAAAAAGGCAAAGATAACTGAACTAAATGACTAACACTGTCATCATGAAGTGCTTTGAGAGACTAGTCAAGGATCATTTCACCTCCACCTTACCTGCCACCCTAGACCCACTTCAATTTGCATACCGCCCCAACAGGTCCACAGACGATGCAATCGCCATCACACTGCACACTGCCCTATCCCATCTGGACAAGAGGAATACCTATGTAAGAATGCTGTTCATTGACTACAGCTCAGCATTTAACAACATAGTACCCTCCAAGCTCATCATTAAGCTGGAGGCCCTGGGTCTCAACCCCGCTCTGTGCAATTGGGTCCTGGACTTTCTGGGCCGCTCCCAAGTGGTGAAGGTAGGAAACAACATCTCCACTTCGCTAACCCTCAACACCAGGGCCCCACATGGGTGCATGCTCAGCCCCCTCCTGTACTCCCTGTTCACCCATGATTGCGTGGCCATGCAAGCCTCCAACTCAATCATTAAGTTTGCAGACGACACAACAGTAGTGGGCTTGATTACCAACAACTACAAGACAGCCTACAGGGAGGAGATGAAGGCACTCGGAGTGTGGTGTCAGGCAAACAACCTCTCACTCAATGTCAACAAAACAAAGGAGATGATGATGGAATTCAGGAAACAGCAGAGAGAGCACACCCTATCCACACCCTATCCACATCAAAGGGACAGTTTTAAGTTCCTCGGTGTACACATCACAGACAAACTGAAATGGTCCACCCACACAGACAGTGTGGTGAAGAAGCGCAACAGCGCCTCTTCAACCTAAGGAGGCTGAAGAAATTTGGCTTGTCACCTAAAACCCTGACAAACTTGTACAGATGCACAATCGAGAGCATCCTGCATGGTACGGCAATTGCACTGCCCTCAACCGCAGGGCTCTCCAGAGGGTGGAGTGGTCTGCACAACGCATCACCAGGAGCAAACTACCTGCCCTCCAAGACACCTACAGCACCCAATGTCACAGGAAGGCCAAAAATATAATCAAGGACAACAACCACCCGAGCCACTGCCTGTTCACCCCTCTACCACCCAGAAGGCGAGGTCAGTACAGGTGCATCAAAGCTGGGGCTGAGAGACTGAAAAACAGCTTCTATCTCAAGGCCATCAGACTGCTAAACAGCAATCACTAACTAAGAGAGGCTACTTCCGAAATAGAGACTCATATCACTGACCACTTTAATAAATGGATCACTAAATAAAAGGCCTTCCTTTTATTTAGGGTTTGCGCAGTGGTTAAGGGCGCTGTACTGCAGCTCCAGCTGTGCCACCAGAGACTCTGGATTCGCGCCCAGGTTCTGTCGTAACCGGCCGCGACCGGGAGGTCCGTGGGGTGACGCACAATGGGCCTAGCGTCGTCCGGGTTAGGGAGGGGTTGGCCGGTAGGGATATCCTTGTCTCATCGCGCACCAGCAACTCCTGTGGCGCGCCGGGCGCAGTGCTCACTAACCAAGGTTGCCAGGTGCACGGTGTTTCCCCTGACACATTGGTGCGGCTGGCTTCCAGGTTGGATGCGCGCTGTGTTAAGAAGCAGTGCAGCTTGGTTGGGTTGTGTATCGGAGGACGAATGACTTTCAATCTTCGTCTCTCCCGAGCCCGTACGGGAGTTGTAGCGATGAGATAAGATAGTAGCTACTAAAACAATTGGATACCACGAAATTAGGGAGAAAGCGGCGTAAAATGTAAAAAATATATATATAATAAATATAAATAAATAAATAAAATAAATGGATCACTAGTCACTTTAACCCTCCTGCTGTGTTCTGGTCAAATTGGACCGATTTACAAGTTCTCCCTGAAAAATGTACTTTAATCTAATTGTCATATGGTTCCATGACTTTGTCCACACAGGGCATCTGAACACACAAAATACATTTTGATGATTTTCATTACATTTTGGGTGTTTTATTTAACTTATGTACACCTGTGGTGTTCCAGGTCAAAAATGACTGGGTCAAATGAATGGGTGAGACTACAATTAGTGTATAAAATTTTGTTCAGGCACATGCCCATTCATCAGATGGACACACTTTCTCTTCCAGACCCCCACATGCATGTATGTTTGAGCACCTCACTCGCCTTCTTGGCTTCCATGGCAACCACCACATGAACCTTTCCCCAATAGAATCTTTCCCCCATGGGAACCAGACCTGTTGGCATTCTCATAAACAATCTCAACATTGTTTCAATAATAAGAACATTTCTCGAAGCTCTAGTATATGAAGCTTTTTGAGGCCTTGCTCACAATTCATTCCGTGCTTCTACACCTGCATTGCTTGCTGTTTGGGGTTTTAGGCTGGGTTTCTGTACAGCACTTTGAGATATCAGCTGATGTAAGAAGGGCTATATAAATACATTTGATTTGATTTGGTAGCACTATGACTAAACGATATACTGTATGTGAGGCTCTTGATAATATCTTTGATCATTACACTGATGAGGAGAGAGTCCTTGTTAAACTCTGATAAATAGCACAATATGTTTAATCTGAGTATTTGTTATTATCATGACACTAGGTGAGACCCAAATGCAGACACAGGAGGCAGATGGTTGGAGTTTAAGCTGTTTAATAAATCCAAAAGGAGTAGGCAAGAGAGTGGTCTTGGACAGGCAAAAGGTCATAACCAGATCAGAGTCCAGGAGGTACAGAGTGACAGGCAGGCTAAAGGTCAGGGCAGGCAGAATGGTCAGGCAGGCGGGTACAGAGCCCAGAACAGGCAAGGGTCAAAACCAGGAGGACTAGAAAAAGGAGAAGAGGCAAAGCAGGAAAACAGGGAAAAACACTGGTAGGCTTGGACATACAAGACAAACTGGAAGAGAGAGACAGGAAACACAGGGATAAATACACTGAGGAAAACAAGCGACACCTGGAGGGGGTGGAGACAATAACGAGGACAGGTGAAACAGATCAGGGTGTGACAGTTATAGCCAAAATAATCCATACATTTAGTTTTTTTCTACTCAAAAACAAGTTGTATGAGGTCATGTCAATGAGGCCAAACAGGCCATAAATAGCAAATAGAAGTTCAAAACTTGTAATGTTCACAAGAATTTAAGTTGACTAAAATATCTAAAACAACATTAGGTGATCATATATGTATTATTATGGATTTATAATTAGCTATAATGAGGCGGTCATTTTGGACCGGGAACACAGAATTAATTAACATGAAACGAACACAACAAGAGGGTTAAACAATGCCACTAATAATGTTAACATATCTTACATTACTCATCTCATATGTATATACTCTACCTTATACCATCTATTGTGCCTTGCCTATGCCACACAGCCATCTGTCACGTTCTGACCTTTATTTCCTTTGTTTTGTCATTATTTAGTATGGTCAGGGCGTGAGTTGGGTGGGCAGTCTATGTTTGTTTTTCTATGATTTGGGTATTTCTATGTTTCGGCCTAGTATGGTTCTCAATCAGAGGCAGGTGTCATTAGTTGTCTCTGATTGAGAATCATACTTAGGTAGCCTGGGTTTTCACTGTGTGTTTGTGGGTGATTGTTCCTGTCTCTGTGTTTGCACCAGATAGGACTGTTTTGAGTTTTCATATTTCTTGTTTTTGTTAGTTTGTTCATGTGAAGGGATTTATTAAAACATGAATCAAAACAACCATGCTGCGCTTTGGTCCGCCTCTCGTTCAGATGAAGAAATCCATTACACCATCGCTCATCCATATATCTTTATGTACATATTCTTATTCCATCCCTTTAGATTTGTGTGTATTAGGTAGCTGTTGGGGAATTGTTCGATTACTTATTAGATATTACTGCACTGTCGGGAACTAGAAGCACAAGAATTTCGCTACACTCACATTAACATCTGCTAATCATGTGTATGTGACCAATAAAATTTGATTTGATTTGATGATGTACGCTTGTATTCTTGCATTCATTTCATTTTTGGACATACCTGCTAGGTCCATGCAGTGACTGCCATGATAACGATGGGCAAAGAGCCACTTCTATAATGAGTCCAAGTTCCATATCACATTTTAATTACCACTATGGCAATATCAATAAATCACGGAAATGCTATATTGATCCCCATGGTTGTCCTAGTTATGAATATGCTGGTATTGTTGGTGTGTCACACCCTGGTCTTAGTATTTTGTGTTTATATATTTATTTGGTCAGGCCAGGGTGTGACATGGGGTTATTTTTGTGTTGTGTTGTGGTATTGGGGTTTTTAGTAGGTATTGGGATTGTGGTTGAGTAGGGGTGTCTAGCATAGTCTATGGCTGCCTGAGGCAGTTCTCAATCAGAGTCAGTTGATTCTCGTTGTCTCTGATTGGGAACCATATTTAGGTAGCCTGGGTTTCACTGTGTGTGTTGTGGGTGATTGTTCCTGTGTTAGTTATTTCACCAGACAGGCTGTATAGGTTTTCACGTTCCGTTTCTTGTTTTTGTATTGTTCGTGTTTTTCCTTATTAAAGATGTATCGAACTAACCATGCTGCATTTTGGTCCGACTCTCCTTCGACGGAAGAAAGCCGTAACATGGTGTTGGTACTCTAAAGATGATATTTGGCCCGTTACATTCTGTTCACTTGTCAAGAGTATAGTCTATATAGTATGGGGTAAAGACTGACAAGTGAATCAGCTCTGTTGGCAAGAGCCACTGTGTTCGTGAACATGATCCTTCAGAGATAGCAGCCAGAGCTGTAGCTTATTAGTGATAATCCACTCAGGAGTAGGCCTACACCGACAGACCTATCTGGGTTGTTCAAGGGCAATATGTATGTATGGCTCGAGCCTCTGGGAAATCTGTACTCATTTGCTTTGTCAGTCAGTCTTCAGGGGGAGGAAGGGTGCTTTAGAATGGGTATAGAACAAAAACATTCTAATAGATGCAACTCTGAAGCAAATAGAAAAGTTGGTAAGTTTACATACTGCATATGCACTGAAATAGATTTGAATGGAAATATATGGAGGACTTTAGAGAAGTATGCTGAAGTCGGTACTTCTGTTAGACACAACTAAGTTTATAGAGTAACTCTCAGGGATGATGCTCTCCCATTTGCATACAGTATTGCTCTCATTTACTATCCTACCAATTAATGTAGCTTATCATCTCAGACATAGACTCTGTTTGAAATATGATCCAACTGCATCAATGATAAGATGGTTATCCTGCCAGATACAATGTAGGTCACAGTGAACGATACAGCATAGGTTTTTTAAGGCAGGGATGAGGGAAGGGGATGACAGCAGTGACTGTGACAGCTGGTTGAACAGCCAGTTTAATGGAACTATCTGTTAGCAGCCCTACAATTGATCGCCTGTCACTCTCATCAGGCCGCTGTGACACCATGATGCTGGTCACAGATTATAGTCATCCAAGCCATAGCCTGGTACCTTTTATTTATTTTGTATTGAATTTTAAATCATACAATCTACTTGCAGTGAAGCCACTCAACATCTTCATCACATTCTGTCATTTAACCATCTCCCATCCAGAGCTACCCACAGAAGCAAACAGGGCCAACTCCTTGCTCAAGGGCACGTTGACAGATCTTCCGCAAGGTCAAAAACAGGGACAAGCCACCGGCCCAAGCTCCCAACCACCAGCCCTCCAAGACCCCCCCCCCCAAGAAAAATTAATTAATTCAATGTTCCACGTGTCCCTGTCTATCCATATATTTAAAGAACAAGAAAATGGTGCTGTCTGGTTTGCTTAAATAAGGAATTTGAAAATATTATACTTTTACTTTTGATACTTAAGTACATTTTAGCGATTACATTCGAATCAAATCAAATCAAATTTATTTTATATAGCCCTTCGTGCATCAGCTGATATCTCAAAGTGCTGTATAGAAACCCAGCCTAAAACCCCAAACAGCAAGCAATGCAGGTGTAGAAGCACGGTGGCTAGGAAAAACTCCCTAGGAAGGAACATTTACTTTTGATACTAAAGTATATTTAAAACCAAATACTTTTAGACTCCTACTAAAGTTGTATTTTACTGGGTGACTTTCACTTTTACTTGAGTCATTTTCTATGAAGGTTTCTTTACTTTTACTCAAGTATGACAATTGGATACATTATCCACCACTGTGTATATGCATGTGTAAAAACACTTGTGTGGCATCAGCCTCAGGCAAACAGGGATTAGCTGTAACAACGTTGCCCCTCAGTGTCATTCAAACATACTTTTTTAGTTTTATTTGTACTTAATTTTTTTTAAACTTTTTTCTTTGACTGTCATTCTAAACCCCGCACATCAACTCCACTCTCACTTGTCTCCAATTCCACATCCCAACCCTCAGCTTCCCTCAGCCCATCCCACATTTCTCTGCTGGCCACCCTCTTCGGCTTTCAATGCACCATACAGTGGTTTGCGAAAGTATTCACCTCCCTTGGCATTTTTCGTATATTTTTGGGAAAATACAACCTGGAATTAAAAATAGATTACAACCTGGAATTAAAATCGATTGTTGGGGGGGTTGGATTATTTGATTTACACAACATGCCTACCACTTTCAAGATCAAATCAAATCAAATGTATTTATATAGCCCTTCGTACATCAGCTGATATCTAAAAGTGCTGTACAGAAACCCAGCCTAAAACCCCAAACAGCAAGCAATGCAGGTGTAGAAGCACAGTGGCTAGGAAAAACTCCCTAGAAAGGCCAAAACCTAGGAAGAAACCTAGAGAGGAACCAGGCTATGTGGGGTGGCCAGTCCTCTTCTGGCTGTGCCGGGTGGAGATTATAACAGAACATGGCCAAGATGTTCAAATGTTCATAAATGACCAGCAGGGTCAAATAATAATAATCACAGGCAGAACAGTTAAAACTGGAGCAGCAGCATGGCCAGGTGGACTGGGGACAGCAAGGAGTCATCATGTCAGGTAGTCCTGAGGCATGGTCCTAGGGCTCAGGTCCTCAAAGAGAGAGAAAGAAAGAAAGAGAGAAAGAGAGAGAGAATTAGAGAGAGCATACTTACATTTACACAGGACACCGGATAGGACAGGAGAAGTACTCCAGATATAACAAACTGACCCTAGCCCCCCGACACATAAACTACTGCAGCATAAATAGAGGAGGCTGAGACAGGAGGGGTCAGGAGACACTGTGGCCCCATCCGATGAGACCCCCGGACAGGGCCAAACATGAAGGATATAACCCCACCCACTTTGCCAAAGCACAGCCCCCACACCACTAGAGGGATATCTTCAACCACCAACTTACCATCCTGAGACAAGGCAGAGTACAGCCCACAAAGATCTCCACCACGGCACAACCCAAGGGGGGGGGGGCACCAACCCAGACAGGAAGATCACATCAGTGACTCAACCCACTCAAGTGACGCACCCCTCCTAGGGGCGGTATGAAAGAGCCCTAGTAAGCCAGTGTCTCAGCCCCTGTAATAGGGTTAGAGGCAGAGAATCCCAGTGGAAAGAGGGGAACCGGCCAGGCAGAGACAGCAAGGGCGGTTCGTTGATCCAGAGCCTTTCCGTTCACCTTCACACTCCTGGGCCAGACTACACTCAATCATATGACCCACTGAAGAGATGAGTCTTCAGTAAAGACTTAAAGGTTGAGACCTAGTTTGCGTCTCTCACATGGGTAGGCAGACCATTCCATAAAAATGGAGCTCTATAGGAGAAAGCCCTGCCTCCAGCTGTTTGCTTAGAAATTCTAGGGACAGGTACGTGTAGGTATGTATGGCAGGACCAAATCAGAGGGATAGGTAGGAGCAAGCCCATGTAATGCTTTGTAGGTTAGCAGTAAAACCTTGAAATCAGCCCTTGCCTTGACAGGAAGCCAGTGTAGGGAGGCTAGCACTGGAGTAATATGATCAAATTTTTTGGTTCTAGTCAGAATTCTAGCAGACGTATTTAGCACTAACTGAAGTTTATTTAGTGCTTTATCCGGGTAGCCAGAAAGTAGAGCATTGCAGTAGTCTAACCTAGAAGTGACAAAAGCATGGATTAATTTTTCTGCATCATTTTTGGACAGAACGTTTCTGGTTTCTGCAATGTTACATAGATGGAAAAAAGCTGTCCTTGAAACAGTCTTGATATGTTCTTCAAAAGAGAGATCAGGGTCCAGAGTAACGCCGAGGTCGACTGTACAACCATTAAGATTGATTGTCAGATTCAACAGAAGATCTCTTTGTTTCTTGGGACCTAGAACAAGCATCTCTGTTTTGTCCGAGTTTAAAAGTAGAAAGTTTGCAGCCATCCACTTCCTTATATCTGAAACACATGCTTCTAGCGAGGGCAATTTTGGGGATTCACCATGTTTCATTGAAATTTACAGCTGTGTGTCATCTGCATAGCAGTGAGAGTTAACATTATGTTTTCTAATGACATCCCCAAGAGGTAAAATATATAGTGAAAACAATAGTGGTCCTAAAACAGAACCTTGAGGAACACCGAAATGTACAGTTGATTTGTCAGAGGACAAACCATTCACAGAGACATACTGATATCTTTCCGAACAGATACTTGTCCCTGTAGACCAATTTGGGTTTCCAATCTCTCCAAAAGAATGTGGTGATCGATGGTATCAAAAGCAGCACTAAGGTCTAGGAGCACGAGGACAGATGCAGAGCCTTGGTCTGATGCCATTAAAAGGTAATTTACCACCTTCACAAGTGCAGTCTCAGTGCTATGATGGGGTCTAAAACCAGACTGAAGCATTTCGTATACATTGTTTGTCTTCAGGAAGGCAGTGAGTTGCTGCGCAACAGCCTTTTCTAAAAATTTTGAGAGGAATGGAAGATTCGATATAGGCCGATAGTTTTTTATATTTTCTGGGTCAAGGTTTGGCTTTTTCAATAGAGGCTTTATTACTGCCATTTTTAGTGAGTTTGGTACACATCCGGAAGATAGAGAGCCGTTTATTATGTTCAACATAGGAGGGCCAAGCACAGGAAGCAGCTCTTTCAGTAGTTTAGTTGGAATAGGGTCCAGTACGCAGCTTGAAGGTTTAGAGGCCATTGTTATTTTCATCATTGTGTCAAGAGATATAGTCCTAAAACACTTGAGTGTCTCTCTTGATACTAGGCCCTGGCAGAGTTGTGCAGACTCAGGACAACTGAGCTTTGACGGAATACGCAGATTTAAAGAGGAGTTTCGTAATTTGCTTTCTAATAATCATGTTCTTTTCCTCAAAGAAGTTCATGAATTTATTACTGCTGAAGTGAAAGCCATCCTCTCTTGGGGAATGCTGCTTATTAGTTAGCTTTGCGACAGTATCAAAAAGGAATTTCGGATTGTTCTTATTTTCAACAATTAAGTTGGAAAAATAGGATGATCGAGCAGCAGTAAGGGCTCTTCGATACTACACGGTACTGTCTTTCCAAGCTAGTCAGAAGACTTCCAGTTTGGTGTGGCGTCATTTCCGTTCCAATTTTCTGGAAGCTTGCTTCAGAGCTCGTGTGTTTTCTGTATACCAGGGAGCTAGTTTCTTATGAGAAATGTTTTTCGTTTTTAGGGGTGCAACTGCATCTAGGGTATTGCGCAAGGTTGAATTGAGTTCCTCAGTTAGGTGGTTAACTGATTTTTGTCCTCTGGCGTCCTTGGGTAGACCGAGGGAGTCTGGAAGGACATCAAGGAATCTTTGTGTTGTCTGTGAATTTATAGCACGACTTTTGATGTTCCTTGGTTGGGGTCTGAGCAGATTATTTGTTGCAATTGCAAACGTAATAAAATGGTGGTCCGATAGTCCAGGATTATGAGGAAAAACATTAAGATCCACAACATTTATTCCATGGGACAAAACTAGGTCCAGAGTATGACTGTGACAGTGAGCAGGTCCAGAGACATGTTGGACAAACCCACTGAGTCGATGATGGCTCCGAAAGCCTTTTGGAGTGGGTCTGTGGACTTTTCCATGTGAATATTAAAGTCACCAAAGATTAGAATATTATCTGCTATGACTACAAGGTCCGATAGGATTTCAGGGAACTAAAGAGGAACTCTGTATATGGCCCAGGAGGCCTGTAAACAGTAGCTATAAAAAGTGATTGAGTAGGCTGCATAGATTTCATGACTAGAAGCTCAAAAGACGAAAACTTCTTCTTTTTTTTTGTAAATTGAAATTTGCGATCGTAAATGTTAGCTACACCTCCGCCTTTGCAGGATGCACGGGGGATATGGTCACTAATGTATCCAGGAGGTGAGGCCTCATTTAACACAGTAAATTCATCAGGCTTAAGCCATGTTTCAGTCAGGCCAATCACATCAAGATTATCATCAGTGATTAGTTCATTGACTATAATTGCCTTTGAAGTAAGATTTCTAACTTTAAGTAGCCCTATTTTGAGATGTGAGGTATCATGATCTCGTTCAATAATGACAGGAATGGAGGAGGTGTTTATCCTAGTGAGATTGCTAAGGCGAACACCGTCATGTTTAGTTTTGCCCAACCTAGATCGAGGCACAGACACGGTCTCAATGGGGATAACTGAGCTGACTACACTGACTGTGCTAGTGGCAGACTCCACTATGCTGGCAGGCTGGCTAACAGCCTGCTGCCTGACCTGTACCCTATTTCATTGTGGAGCTAGAGGAGTTAGAGCCCTGTCTATGTTGGTAGATAAGATGAGAGCACCCCTCCAGCTATTATGGAATCCGTCACTCCTCAGCAGGTCAGGCTTGGTCCTGTTTGTGGGTGAGTCCCAGAAAGAGGGCCAATTGTCTACAAATTCTATCTTTTGGGAGGGTCAGAAAACAGTTTTCAACCAGCGATTGAGTTGTGAGACTCTGCTGTAGAGCTCATCACTCCCCCTAACTGGGAGGGGGCCAGAGACAATTACTCGATGCCGACACATCTTTCTAGCTGATTTACACGCTGAAGCTATGTTGGTGATCTCTGACTGTTTCATCCTAACATCGTTGGTGCCGACGTGGATAACAATATCTCTATACTCTCTACACTCGCCAGTTTTAGCTTTGGCCAGCACCATCTTCAGATTAGCCTTAACGTCGGTAGCCCTGCCCCCTGGTAAACAGTGTATATCGCTGGATGATTCGTTTTAAGTCTAATACTGCGGGTAATGGAGTCGCCAATGACTAGAGTTTTCAATTTGTCAGAGCTAATGGTGGGAAGCTTCGGCGTCTCAGACCCCGTAACAGGAGGAGTACAGACCAGAGAAGGCTCGGCCTCTGGCTCCGACTCGTTGCTTAATGGGGAAAACCGGTTGAAAGTTTCTGTCTGCTGAATGAGCGACACCGGTTGAGCATTCCTACAGCATTTCCCTCCAGAAACCGTGAGAAAGTTGTCCGGCTGCGGGGACCATGCGAGGGGATTTATAGTAACGTTACTATCTGTACTTACTGGTGGCACAGACGCTGTTTCATCCTTTCCTACACTGAAATTACCCTTGCCTAACGATTACGTCTGAAGTTGGGCTTGAAGCATCCTCACCGTAAGACGATCGTTCTCCTGTATATTATGAGTACAGCGACTGCAATTAGAAGGCATCATGTTAATGTTACTACTTAGCTTCGGCTGTTGGAGGTCCTGACGAACCATGTCCAGATAAAGCATCATGTTAATGTTACTACTTAGCTTCGGCTGTTGGAGGTCGTGACGAACCATGTCCAGATAAAGCGTCCGGAGTTAAAAAAGTTCAATGAAAAAAAAAAAAGTTGAGGGAAAAACCAAAAATATAAACGGTTATTAAAAAGTAAAAAGCGTAAAGTTGTCAGGTAGCAAAGTAAGATGCAAATATTTTTTTATGGTGTTTATACATGCGTACTATTGTTTGTACAGATGAACGTGGCACCTTCAGGCATTTGGAAATTGCTCCCATGGATGAACCAGACTTGTGGAGGTCTACAATTTTTGGCTGATTTCTTTTGATTTTACCATGATGTCAAGCAAAGAGGCACTGAGTTTGAAGGTAGGCCTTGAAATACATCCACAGGTACACCTCCAATTGACTCAAATGATGTCAATTAGCATATCAGAAGCTTCTAAAGCCATGACATTATTTTCAGAATTTTCCAAGCTGTTTAAAGGCACAGTCAACTTAGTGTATGTAAACTTCTGACCCACTGGAATTGTGATACAGTGAATCATAAGTGAAATAATCGGTCTGTAAACAATTGTTGGAAATACTACTTGTGTCATACACAAAGTAGATGTCCTAACCGACTTGCCAAAACTATAGTTTGTTAACAAGAAATTTTTGGAGTGGTTGAAAACTAGTTTTATTGACTCCAAACTAAGTGTATTTAAACTTCAGACTTCAACTGTACCTCTCCATGATTGCAGGAGCTTGTCTATTTTTGCAAGTTTTTTATTGAAATTCATTATCGAGAGCTCATTTACAGTGCCTTGCGAAAGTATTCGGCCCCCTTGAACTTTGCGACCTTTTGCCACATTTCAAGCTTCAAACATAAAGATATAAAACTGTATTTTTTTGTGAAGAATTGTCACACCCTGGTCTAAGTATTTTGTGTTTTTTCTTCATGTATTGGGTCAGGCCAGGGTGTGGCATGGAGTTTTTGTATTGTGGTGTGTTTTGTCTTGGGGTTTTGGTGTGTATATATTTGGGATTGTAGCTAGTGGGGTTTTCTAGCAAAGTCTATGGCTGTCTGGAGTGATTCTCAATCAGAGGCAGGTGCTTATCGTTGTCTCTGATTGGGAACCATATTTAGGCAGCCATATTCTTTGAGTTTGTCGTGGGTGATTGTCCTTAGTGTCTTACTTGTACTCTCTGTTAGTTTGCACTAGATAGGCTGTTTTCGGTTTTCATTACGTTTATTGTTTTGTCGTGTTTACGTTTTGTTTAAATAAATATGGATCGCAATCGACACGCTGCAGTTTGGTCCGACTCTCCTTCATCACCACTAGAAAACCGTAACAGAATCACCCACCACCAACGGACCAAGCGGCGTGTCAACAGGCAGGAGCAGCCGAAAGAGGAGAGGCAACAAAGGCAGCAACAGCGGCGCAATGAGGATTGGACATGGGACGATATATTGGATGGCAAGGGTTGCTACACATGGGAGGAGATCCTGGCGGGAAGGGATCGCCTTCCATGGGAACAGGTGGAGGCACTTAGGAGAGCAGAGGCAGCCGGAGAGAGGAGCCAGCGATACGAGGGAACACGGTTGGCTAGGAAGCCCGGGAGTCAGCCCCAAAAATTTATTGGGGGGGGTCTCACAGGGAGTATGGCTACGCCAGGTAGGAGACCTGCGCAAACTCCCTGTGCTTACCGGGGGGCTGGAGAGACCGGGCAGGCACCGTGTTATACTGTGGAGCGCACGGTGTCTCCAGTGCGGGTGCACAGCCCGGTTCGGTATATTCCAGCTCCGCTATCGGCCGGGCTAGATTGAGCGTCGAGCCAAATGCCATGAAGCCGGCTCTACGCGTCTGGTCCCCAGTGCGTCTCCTCGGGCCGGCTTACATGGCACCAGCCTTGCGCTCGGTGTCTCCGGTTCGCCTGCATAGCCCAGTGCGGGCTATTCCACCTCGCCGCACTGGCAGGGCAACCGAGAGCATTCAACCAGGTAAGGTTGGGCAGGCTCGGTGCTCAAGAGCTCCAGTGTGCCTGCACGGCCCAGTCTATCCGTCACCACCTCCACGCACCAGCCCTCCGGTAGCAGCTCCCCGCACCAGGCTTCCTGTGCGTGGCCTCGATCCAGTACCACCAGTTGCAGCACTACGCACCAGGCCTTCAGTGCGCCTCGCCTGTTCAGCGTAACCAGAGTCTCTCTCCTCTCCTGCGCTGCCGGAGTCTCCCGCCTGTTCAGCGTAACCAGAGTCTCTCTCCTCTCCTGCGCTGCCGGAGTCTCCCGCCTGTTCAGCGCAGACAGAGCTGCCAGCCTGCAGGGAGCAGCTGGAGCTGCCAGCCTGCATGGAGAAGCCAGCCTGCATGGAGCAGCTAGAGCTGTCAGTCTGCATGGAGCAGCCAGAGCTGTCAGTCTACATGGAGCAGCCAGAGCTGTCAGTCTGCATGAAGCAGCCAGAGCTGTCAGTCTGCATGAAGCAGCCAGAGCTGTCAGTCTGCATAGAGCAGCCAGAGCTGCCAGTCTGCAAGGAGCTGCCAGTCTACATGGAGCAGCCAGAGCTGTCAGTCTACATGGAGCAGCCAAAGCTGTCAGTCTGCATGGAGCAGCCAGAGCTGTCAGTCTGCATGGAGCAGCCAGAGCTGTCAGTCTGCATAGAGCAGCCAGAGCTGTCAGTCTACATGAAGGAGCCCGAGCTGCCAGTCTGCATGAAGCAGTCAGTCTACATGGAGCAGCCAGAGCTGTCAGTCTGCACGGAGCTGTCAGTCTGCACGGAGCTGTCAGTCTGCAAGGAGCTGTCAGTCTGCAAGGAGCTGTCAGTCTGCACGGAGCTGTCAGTCTGCACGGAGCTGTCAGTCTGCAAGGAGCTGTCAGTCTGTAAGGAGCTGCCAGTCTGCAAGGGGCTGCCAGTCAGCACGGAGCCGCCAGAGCTGTCAGTCTGTAAGAAGCCGCCAGAGCTGTCAGCCTATATGGAGCAGCCAGTGCCCCCAGTCTGCCCAGCGTCGCCAGTCTGCCCAGCGTCGCCAGTCTGCCCAGCGTCGCCAGTCTGCCCAGCGTCGCCAGTCTGCCCAGCGTCGCCAGTCTGCCCAGCGTCGCCAGTCTGCCCAGCGTCACCAGTCTGCCCAGCACCGCCAGTCTGCCCAGCGTCGCCAGTCTGCCCAGCGTCGCCAGTCTGCCCAGCGCCGCCAGTCTGCCCAGCGCCGCCAGATCTGCCATTCAGCCAGACTCTTCCAGTCAACCAGACTCTTCCAGATCTGCCAGTCAACCAGACTCTTCCAGATCTGCCAGTCAACCAGACTCTTCCAGATCTGCCAGTCAACCAGACTCTTCCAGATCTGCCAGTCAACCAGACTCTTCCAGATCTGCCAGCCAGCCAGGATCTGGTAGATATATCTACCTGCCTGAGCTTCCTCTCACTCCTGAGCTTTCTCTCATTCCCGAGCTTCCCCTCAGTCCCGAGCTGCCTCAGTCCCGAGCTGTCCTTCAGTCCCGATCTGCTCCTCAGTCCAGTGGGGTTCTAGGTGAGGACTACTAGGCCATGGTTGGCGGCGAGGGTGGACTATCCAGGGACGAAGGGAGAGGGGACTAAGACATTAAAGGAGTGGGGTCCACGTCCCGCGCCGGAGCCGCCACCATGGACAGACGCCCACCCGGACCCTCCCTATTGTTTTGAGGTGCGTTCGGGAGTCCGCACCTTAGGGGGGGGGGGTTCTGTCACGCCCTGGTCTAAGTATTTTGTGTTTTTTCTTCATGTATTGGGTCAGGCCAGGGTGTGGCATGGAGTTTTTGTATTGTGGTGTGTTTTGTCTTGGGGTTTTGGTGTGTATATATTTGGGATTGTAGCTAGTGGGGTTTTCTAGCAAAGTCTATGGCTGTCTGGAGTGATTCTCAATCAGAGGCAGGTGCTTATCGTTGTCTGATTGGGAACCATATTTAGGCAGCCATATTCTTTGAGTTTGTCGTGGGTGATTGTCCTTAGTGTCTTACTTGTACTCTCTGTTAGTTTGCACTAGATAGGCTGTTTTCGGTTTTCATTACGTTTATTGTTTTGTAGTGTTTAGTCGTGTTTACGTTTTGTTTAAATAAATGTGGATCGCAATCGACACGCTGCAGTTTGGTCCGACTCTCCATCACCACTAGAAAACCGTAACAAGAATCAACAACAAGTGGGACACAATCATGAAGTGGAACGACATTAATTGGATATTTCCCCAAAAAAAATACAAATCAAAAACTGAAATTGGGCGTGCAAAATTATTCAGCCCCCTTAAGTTAATACTTTGTAGCGCCACCTTTTGCTGCGATTACAGCTAAGTCGCTTGAGGTATGTCTCTATCAGTTTTGCACATCGAGAGACTGACATTTTTTCCCATTCCTCCTTGCAAAACAGCTCGAGCTCAATGAGGTTGGATGGAGAGCATTTGTGAACAGCAGTTTTCAGTTCTTTCCACAGATTCTCGATTGGATTCAGGTCTGGACTTTGACTTGGCCATTCTAACACCTGGATATGTTTATTTTTGAACCATTCCATTGTAGATTTTGCTTTATGTTTTGGATCATTGTCTTGTTGGAAGACAAATCTCCGTCCCAGTCTCAGGTCTTTTGCAGACTCCATCAGGTTTTCTTCCAGAATGGTCCTGTATTTGGCTCCATCCATCTTCCCATCAATTTTAACCATCTTCCCTGTCCCTGCTGAAGAAATGCAGGCCCAAACCATGATGCTGCCACCACCATGTTTGACAGTGGGGATAATGTGTTCAGGGTGATGAGCAGTGTTGCTTTTACGCCAAACATAACGTTTTGCATTGTTGTCAAAAAGTTCAATTTTGGTTTCATCTGACCAGAGCACCTTCTTCCACATGTTTGGTGTGTCTCCCAGGTGGCTTGTGGCAAACTTTAAATGACATTTTTTATGGATATCTTTAAGAAATGGCTTTCTTCTTGCCACTCTTCCATAAAGGCCAGATTTGTGCAATATACGACTGATTGTTGTCCTATGGACAGAGTCTCCCACCTCAGCTGTAGATCTCTGCAGTTCATCCAGAGTGATCATGGGCCTCTTGGCTGCATCTCTGATCAGTCTTCTCCTTGTATGAGCTGAAAGTTTAGAGGGATGGCCAGGTCTTGGTAGATTTGCAGTGGTCTGATACTCCTTCCATTTCAATATTATCGCTTGCACAGTGCTCCTTGGGATGTTTAAAGCTTGGGAAATCTTTTTGTATCCAAATCCGGCTTTAAACTTCTTCACAACAGTATCTCGGACCTGCCTGGTGTGTTGTTCTTCATGATGCTCTCTGCGCTTTTAACGGACCTCTGAGAGTATCACAGTGCAGGTGCATTTATTCGGAGACTTGATTACACACAGGTGGATTGTATTTATCATCATTAGTCATTTAGGTCAACATTGGATCATTCAGAGATCCTCACTGAACTTCTGGAGAGAGTTTGCTGCACTGAAAGTAAAGGGGCTGAATAATTTTGCACGCCCAATTTTTCCGTTTTTGATTTGTTAAAAAAGTTTGAAATATCCAATAAATGTCGTTCCACTTCATGATTGTGTCCCACTTGCTGTTGATTCTTCACAAAAAAATACAGTTTTATATCTTTATGTTTGAAGCCTGAAATGTGTCAAAAGGTCGCAAAGTTCAAGGGGGCCAAATACTTTCGCAAGGCACTGTATATATTTTGTGATATGTATACCAAGTATGTCTACTTCACCGTCAGCCCATTTTATAGGTAAACTGCAAGGTAATGTAAAAGTTGTATCTTTTTAAAGATCAAACACACAATATTGTACACTTATCATAATTAGGTATTAGTGCAGAAAGTCCAGAATGAGACATTGCAGGGATCTAGCTTGCGGACTTAATATAAAACTTGAGTCATCGGCATATGTTGTTTTTAAGCCTTGGATTTCTAATCCTCGAATATTGTTATTTGATCTTATTTTTATAGCTAGCATTTCGATGGACATAACGAATAGATATGACAATTCAAAATGCTCTGAGAAGTAGCCACTATTTCATATTTTACACCTGGGGTTGCTATACATTACTTTTACCCATTTTATAAGAGAATCACCGAAATTGAAAAAAATGTCAATCAAATCCAGTCTTACTTTATCAAATGCCTTTTCAAAATCCGGTAAAAATACTAGGCCTGGCTTCTTAGATGTTCCATGTTGTTCTATTATTTCTGGTAGTTGTCATATTATCTCCAATGTATCATCCATGTAAAAAACCTGTCTGATTAGGTTGAACAATACCTGGTAAAACCTTTTTATTTGGGAGTGCTATCCATTTTGCTAGTATTTTTCCATCACAACATTGAAGGGTAAGGGGCCTACAGTTTTTTTTTTTAGATAGGATCTTTATATTTGCTATCTTTTTTTAATAATAGTGAAATCAGAACTTCCTGCTGAGTACCTGACAGACTATAATTTCTATAGGAGTAGTTAAAACAAAATAATAATGGACATTTGAGTATATAGAAAAAAAGCCCTGGTGTTTTTCCAGACTGAAAAGATTTAATAGCCTCAAGTACTTCCTCTGTAATTTGGCCTTCGCACTGATCTTTTTGTACATTTAGTTAATTTTCCATTTTTTGTATTAATTGGAAAGAATTCCTTACAGTAATCGCCGTTCAGAGGGGGAGGATGAGAAAACATCTGCTTAAAGTATTTATCTTTTAAAATATAATTTGGAGAATCATAGATGACTCTGTCTTTAGTAATGAGTTCCTGCAAGTTATTTTTGGTATCATTCTTATGTTGGAGATTCAAGAAGAATTTGGTGCATTTTTCACCTTATTCTATCCAGTTTGCTTTGGTTTTGAAATAGATTACATTAGAACATTCTTGAAAAGTTCCTCCAGCTCTTTTTGTTTTTCCTCTAACTTATTTTGTATCTCTGTAGTATAGTTTTTATTGCTATCTACCTGTACTATTAGTTAATATATTCCCTTGTTAGTCTTGTCTCTAGACAGAATCTGCTTTTTATTATTGATGAATATTGAGTTGAATGACCTCTGAAAGTACATTTAAAGGTATCCCAAAAAATAAGTGGATTTGCTGAACCTATATTGTACTGCTACCTGCCAACTCCTATAGTCATTGGCACAACACAGCACAATCAGGCTACTCAAGTCAGGCCAGCTGCAAGTAGCAATTTGAAGAGAACGAAGAACATTGCAATGGGGTGCCTATCAGTCTTTTAACTTTGCTGCTTGCTACTGCAAATGCTGCAGAAATCAAACTTAACAGAGTAGATGTCAGATAAAGCTAATGAAATGCTTAGGCTGCACTAAAGTTGAATATATTAGATTTATGAGTTCAGCAGAACTGGAGGCAGAGAGAGAGACATCTTTCTCACAATAAACTTGTGGTATTAATGTTCAGTGGTCCTTCACACTTCAAATAGTTTACAGAAAAGAACTGAATGGTACATTTATAAGAATAAAATAAAAGCATAATCTTTGGTGTCTAGTGTTTGCATGGATGGCTCTAAAAATGGGATTTTGTAAATAGAAAATACAATAGTGCATCAGTACAGGAGATGAAATCCCTACAAAATATTCTCTCTACATCTGCCAAATCATGTGCTCTCCACATGAAATGGACTGGTAAATGTCATATAATAGTAATGATGGTGATTGCAAATGGATTTTACCAATCAATTCCCTCACCTATTACCAAAGAGAGTCATACTTTATCCCACCCCCACATTATGCTATTTTCTCTTTTTCGCCCTCCATAATCTCCAATTGAACTTTCCAATGAATCCAAAGATACCACAGCCTGCTCAATTCTCCCATTGATTAATCTAATTCACAGGCCTAATGCAGGCTTGACTGAAACAAATAACACGTAGCCAAAGCAGGCTAACTTGAGGGGCAACCATTGATGGCCACCAGATCATTGCCAGCTGATCTCTCGTTAAACCATCAATACGCGCTAAATTCACCCGATATCAATTACAACCATTATTAGTCAATTCATTACCGCTCCTTAAAAGCTGATGTTTGTGTTACCTTAGTCCTGCTTGCTACCAAAGTCTTTCAAGACATGTTCGCCCTGCAGTGGGTATTATCATTTGAACAACTTAGTCCTACTTTTAAGCAGACTAAGGGCAAGTTTATCTATTTGACAATCATTCCGTGCAACTGAAGTAAAGTATTTCCTCATCTACCACAACAAATCTACAGTGGCAATTTACTCAAAGTCTTGTATGGATAGGAAAACTAATGTTGGTGTAGCCTATTCTTGTTATTTTATTAGGTTCCAATTTATGTAATCTATTAAATACAATTGTCCTTAAAAGTGTTTGTTATGGTAATTTCTTATCAAGAGCTGGGGTAAAATATCCCTGAACTGTCCATACCTTGTTACTAAATCAAGTCAATTGTGATTTAGATCAAATGACAATGTAGGCTAATAATGTTTTTTTTAAATGGCATATATAATATTTGCCATTTTAAGGTGAAACATTTTTATGAAATATAGGCTTACTACTTCTTACACTATAATTAAGCCATAAGGCCCGAGGGGGTGTGGTATATGGCCAATATACCACGGCTAAGGGCTGTTCTTACACACGACGCAACATGGAGTGCCTGGATACAGCCCTTAGCCGTGGTATATTGGCCACATACCACAAAACCCCAGAGGTGCCTTATTGTTATTATAAACTGGTTACCTGTAATTAGAACAGTAAAAAGTGATATTTTTTTCATTGCTGTGGTATACGTTCTGATATACCACGGCTTTCAGCCAATCAGCATGTAGGGCTCGAACCACCCGGTTTATAATAAGTATTTTTACATTCATCAGCCTTACGGTTTCTGATGCTCCTGATATGTCGATATTTCATAAGGGGAGGGAGTAGAGAACCTAGACGCTGCTGTCTGGTATCATAACCACTGTAACGAGAGACCCACTGGTTTATTCTCGTGGGTTTTTGGTTGCAACCTGTTAGTAGCGTTTTAAGAAATCCAGCAGTAAAGTGTAATACAGCTCTATTGCCTGTTGGTTGCAATGTACCTGAGGAATATATCTCTGAGGACTATCTGGGATCCCCATCGATTACCTCTCCTCTCACAGAACTGTAGCTAGCCACCTGAAAGATATGCCCCTGTCGGTCTTTGTCATGGTTTATAGATAACATACAGTATTCATGTGAGCCAAAGGCTACATATAGCTGAGTTAAGTCAGAGTGATGCACTACGTTGTGAGATAGACAGTTATTAGATAGACAGTTTAACTCGGGATAACCGGTGACATGAGTGGCTCACCTTAAAGCCAGGTACATTTCTATGGCAATGAATTCTTCAGAACGAACTAATGTCAAATGTGACTTTAACCCACTATGTCCAATATGACATAAACCCGTGCTTTGTAAAGGGTGACATAAGCACTGCTTAATAAAAGCTTTATAAATCATTTTAAATGTATAGGCTTCACAAAGCATCTATAACCTTGTCATGCCATACTCTCAAACATTTCTAGGATGGCCAAACCTCTTTCACTCTTGGATGCATAGCCAATATTGGACCTGACCTCAACTTTCCCTAAAATGTTATACTACATTTATAAGCCCTTTAATCAGGCTAGCGTCTTTTTTTCTCCACTTCTTGTCTGACTGACGTGCCCAAAGTAAACGGCCTGTTACTCAGACCCAGAAGCCAGGATATGCAAATAATTGGTACCATTGGATAGAAAACCCTTTGAAGTTTGTAGAAATGTTAAAATAATGTATGAGCCTATAACACAATTGATATGATAGGAGAAAATCCAAAGAAAAACCAACCAGAATTTTTTTTTTGAGAGCCAATGCTCTTACAATGGAAAGCTATGTGGCATATGCAATTCCAGCTCCCAGATTGCAATTCCTATGGCTTCCACTAGATGTCAACAGTCTTTGTTCAAGGTTTCAGGCTTGTTTCTTCCCAAACGAAGAGGAATTTTGAGTTTTAGTACTGGGAATCAGAGTTGGAAATTAGTCTGTGCGCAGAGCGACGAAGAAGACACGCACCTGCTAATTTTACTTTCCTATTGAACATACTTCTTTCTGTATGAAATATTATAGTTTAATTACATTTTAGGTTACCTGAGGATTGTATAGAAACATATTTTGACTTGTTTTAACAAAGTTTAGCAGTAGTTTTTTCGATTCCTGTCTCTGTATGTTGAACGAGAGGATTACTCAAATAGATGGTGCCAACTAAACAGACTTTTTGGGATGTAAAGAAGGATTTTATCTTACAAAACGACCATGACCCGTTGGATTGCAAATTAGAGGACGTTTTTCAAAAAGTAAGTGAATATTTAATGGCTATTTGGGATGTTATGAAGCCTGTGCTGGTTGAAAAATATTTTGATGTGGGGCACCATCCTCAAACAATTGCATGGCATGCTTTTGCTGTAAAGCCTATTGTAAATCGGACAATGCAGTTAGATTAACATGAATGTAAGCTTTCAACTGATATAAGACACTTGTATGTACCTAGATGTTTAATAACCATCCTTTTTATGATTATTTATTTGAATTGCGCGCCCTCCAATTTCACCGGAAGTTGTCGACAGGTGTCCTGCTGGCGGGATGCCTAGCCCTAATTAATAGAGCATGACATACGGTTATAGATGACTTGTGGCACACTTTATGAAACCTTAAGTTACACTTGATACATGGGCGGAGAAGAATGGGGCAGTTATCTTTCCAAGGAAATGTACTTCCTAAATAGGCCTATGATTAGGCTATAGTTTACTACACTGCCTAAAAATAGGCCTAAATATTGTTTACCCATATTTCTGAAAATCTTCCCACTCCTAAAAGGTAGGCTATAAAAAAAGCTCAAGAGAAAGTGCAAGTCTCTCCAACTCTGCTCTCTTCAAACTACATCTAGCATATTGGCTGATACAGCCAAGTAATACAATGTAAGGGCCATGTGAGAATCTCTGGTAATTTAACCTATTTCTTAAGTTATTTTTGCACATTTCATATTGCCTATAGGGAGCAAAATTGCTGGGACCATGGCTGGAAAGTGAGCTGCGTCACATACGTCTAAAATAACATTGCTGGACTCGGGTTTGGGTTTGGGACTAGTTCTTGCGATGGCGAGTCGGACAGAATGCCAGTAGCTAATGTAAGCAAACTTTTGGCCAGCTATCTCTTTAACGGTACATCAACTGGTGAAAGCTTTACAAGTTAATTTACTTCTTAAATGTGACAAAACAAAGGCTACAAAACATTTCCACACAAACAACTTATGTTAGATAGTAATAATAGCCACCCCATATCGCTATCTGAAAGATAACTAGAGGGTAAAGCTGACCTGGCGGTGGTAGCTACAAGTGTAGCTACCACAGCTACCACATTAGTGTAGCTTATTCATTTACCTCAGTCGAGAGGGGATGAAACATTAGCTAACGTTACATGTCAATTCCAATACTAGCTCAGCACTGCGAATAAACACTAGTTTTATTTTTTTCTGTTAAGTAAAACAGCAGGTACCTTGCCAGCTGTATCAGTCAGCTAAAGAGTAGCCAGTTTCTGTTCTGCTTTTTTTTACAACTCGGTGAAAGAGCGCAACACGTACGCACTGAACAATGTTTAACTCTTCCGTGCTGGTCCAGCCAGCCTTCCAGAAGCTTCGCCTTCACACAACCTGTCAGCCCATTCTGTGGTGTCCGCACGGTCCTATATCCAATCGGATAAACACTCCAAACAGCCAACCCGACCGCTCGGAGGTGTCCGCATGGTCCTAAAGCACACCCTTGCATTTAGTAATGACGGGATACATTTGAAACTTCACTGAAGCAAAACTTTCAAATTACTGAAGAAAATGATTTGATGGATAGATTGGGGATTAAGGTGCTCTTGCATTGGTAAGCACACCAAAGCACACCAAGGACGACATTATTGATACGACTAGGCCTAACAAAAGAAAGACTGCACCTCTAGTAGCCTATTTCCCACCAAAGCCTGCTGAATTTTCAGGATACTTTTTTTCATTTTGTTTTCGGCAGAAATTAAAATGTGGCACTGATTTGCCCATGGATTGATGGTTCAGCATTGTCTCACTGAAGAGTTTAGAGTTGAACAAGTTGGGGTGTCCATGTGCGGCATGCACACGCAGTTATAAGCCTGGCTCGAGTTAGCGGCAGCTGCAAGATCATCCACCTTTGTCACATGGATGAAGCCTGAGCTGGAAAGTGAAGCTAACTGAAGCTGACTAGATTTAGCTTGCATTGTAGTATACCCCTCTGGTGTTCCACTCTATGATTCCTAACTACCTATAAATACAGTTTCTTGTTTTGAAATAAGAATAGACAGATGTTTACCAAAAGTAATTCTAAAAATAGAAAAATGTAAATAGAAAAATTAACAGGCTTTATATGATTAATATTTTCTAATTGGTAAGTCAGACCAGGCCTGGAACGAAGCTGGAATCTGTTCTACCAGCTAGCTCTTGGCCTGACAGGTAAACATATCACCCAGTCTACTGCACTGTGTCACCTCCTTTCCACTGCTCAACTGTGCCTTTATCAGACTGCTTACAGTGACTGGACCGATCCAACACTTTTCAATCAAACGATCACCCTCAATCATCTCCCAATGACAGCTTTAAGTAGCTATAAATAAGCTACAGACCTGAGCTCCTCGTTTGTCATGCGATACCCGGACTGCTGTAGACCTCCCCTTTTAGAGACCATAGCTCTTCTTTTACAGCTGCGTACTTCATCAAGGCAATGCTGCATGGGGAATGATGGCAACACATAACTCTGGGACAATAATGGGGCCTTGCTCCTCGGTAATGATGGAAGAGCCCCACACGTAAAAAAATAAATAAATAAATAATTTGATTTAACAAAAAAATCTTCAAAGTAGCCAACCTTTGCCCTGATGACTGATTTGCACACTCTTGGCATTCTCTCAACCAGCTTCAATTGGAATGCTTTCCAAGGAGTTCCCACATATGCTGAGCACTTGTTGGCTGCTTCTCCTATACTCTGTGGCCCAACTAATCTCAAACGGGTTGAGGTCAGGTGATTGTGGAGGCCAGGTCATGCAGCACTCCATCACTCTCTTTACTGGTCAAATAGCCCTTATACAACCTGGAGGTGGGAACTCTGGGAACTCTAATGAACTTATCCTCTGCAGCAGAGGTAACTGAGTCTTGCTTTCCTGTGGCGGTCCTCATGAGAACCATTTTCATCATAGCGCTTGATGGTTTTTGCGACTGAACTTGAAGACATTTTCAAAGTTCTTTACATTTTCCGTTTTGACTGACCTTCATGTCTTAAAGTAATGAAGAACTGTAATTTCTCTTTGCTTATTTGTGCTCTTCTTGACTAAATAAAGACTTGGTCTATATTTGATCAAATAGGGCTATGTTCTGTATACGACCCCTACCTTGTCACAACACAACTGATTGGCTCAAATGCCAGAAGGAAATAATTTCCACCAACAAGGCACACCTGTTAATTGAAATACATTCCAGTTGACTACCTCATGAAGCTGGTTGAGAGAATGCCAAGAGTGTGCAAAGTGTGGATACTTTGAAGAATCTCAAATATAAAATGTATTTTCATTTGTTTAACACTATTTTGCTTATAACATTATTCCATATGTGTTATTTCATACTTTTGATGTCTTTACTATTATTCTACAATGTAGAAAATATTAAAAAGAAAGAAAAACCCTTGAATGAGTAGGTGTGTCCAAACTTTTGACTGGTACTGTATATCTCCAGTTCCAAAGCCCTTCCATCATTATTATGCTTTGGGTTCCTGGTATCTGGAACAGGTGTGTGTATTAGATCAGGGTTTCCAAAACTCAGTCCCCCCCTAGCACTACACACCTGATTCAAATAATCAAAGCATGATGATGAGTTCGCTATTTGAATCAGCTGTGATGTGCTAGGGCAAAACACCAAAATTTGGGGGGCCCCAGGACCGAGTTTGGGAAACCCTGTGTAAGATCATGATTCGTCTCTTGACTTCTGTATCCGCAAGTCAATATTCAAATGAATTAAATTACCTAGTGAGGTTACCAACATGTAACTTGACCCCATACAATTGAATGAAAAATGTTGTTTTGTCATAAACTGTTATATATAAAAGTTGGAGATTCCTTCCATATGGTGTCCTATTTAAGTTGAATACTTGAGCAAAAAGTAGGCAATTCATGAATTCCATTGAATTCTCCCACTTACCTGGAGTCCCACTCAAGCTATCACAATAAAATATCCTTGTGGGCTCTAACTGCTTCTCCTCATGGCTGGTGGTTGCAATTCAACCTACTCTCTTCCTTGAATATATTCTCTCTACTTTGCTCCACTATTTTCAGGGTTAAGAATGTGCATTCATCTAAATGGTATGGGAGAAGGACATGTATCATTTAGCAACATTATCACAGTAGGTAGTAGACCATCTGAACCTATGGCTGTGGTATCAAATAGTTAATTGTTTTTTACCCACTCCTTCCCCTCCCCACAGGTCCTGATGGAGAGAAACGTAAAATGGGAATTATATTGACTGTTGCAAATGTGACCTTGTTAACCATCCTGGGTAATTGTGTTGCCGTTACAACAATGACATTTTTGTAATTTAGCAGATGCTCTTATCCAGAGCCGTGCCGTGCTCGAGGGCACATTGACAGATTTTCCACCTAGTCGGCTCAGGGAAGCGAACCAGCAATTTTTGGGTAACTGGCCCAATGCTGTTAACCTCTAGGCTAGCTGCTGCCCTATTCTCTTTAGTAAATTAGGGTTATTGTAACAAATTAGCACCTCAAGCTAGCATTGTCTACCAATGGAAGCTTCTAAATGATACTGTACATTATGTAAATTAGCATTTTCAGGGAAGGTATACTATAAACCAGAAATGAGACAATGCTGTGTGAAAAGTGATGAGAATGTTTCAGCAATAAAAAAAATCCTCCCGTAGTTCACAACCTGGTAATACAGAAAGACTTCAAACACAAATTACAATGCACAGGAAAGAAAACGCTAGATTTAGATTTTCTACAATGGCACATACATTAAGCCCAATCAATTCAATGGAAAACAAAACAAGTATTTAACCCGGTTATAGAGCCATTTTCAACCTGGAAGTGTGGTGAATAATAAGTACCATTAGTGGCATATGCTACAGTAAATCAAGGGTGTTTGTGTGGCAGCAGTTGTCTGACACTATGACTGTGATTTATAACAAGGTCACAGGTACTCAAGTTCTCCTCTCCACACCTAGTGGATGACATTTCTCCAGACTGCCATCGAGGATCACTGGGAGAGGAGGATAAATGAATTCTGATTGCACTCTGGCTGACCGGCAGATATATGCATAGGGGGTGGGTGGTGGGTCGAGGCGGGCCTGGCTCTTCAAAATAAATGGAAATGATATACCACTGGTGTTCACTGTCACTGAGAGCACTCCAACAGCAAAGGAATGTGGTTTTGTGGCCTTCCATGTAGTCACTTTGAGTGGGCATCCGCTTCCACAACACATTTACCTCTCCAGTCACCTCTGCAGTTGGTGAGTTTATAATGCAGGCCTATTTTTAATGGCAACAGATCAACCACCTGGAATAAATCAGAACAGCAATGATACTATGCCTCATAGACTGAAAGGAAATGAATGGAGAGAATCTGTAAAATTAATAAAGCTATTGATGGGAAGTGCCCCCGGCATACACTGTATGTACATTTTCTGACAATGTCTCTAGCCCCTCCATGCCACACAACATGTCAGCAGCATACAACCCTACAGCCCATTACTGGTTTGACTCTGAAACTAAGAAGGGTTTATTTATTTTATTTTTATTTCACCTTTATTTAACCAGGTAGGCAAGTTGAGAACAAGTTCTCATTTACAACTGCAACCTGGCCGAGAAAAAGCAAAGCAGTTTGACACTTACAACAACACAGAGTTACACATGGAGTAAAACAAACATACAGTCAATAATACAGTAGAAAAATAAGTCTATATACAATGTGAGCAAGTGAGGTGAGATAAGGGAGGTAAAGGCAAAAAAGGCCATGGTGGCGAAGTAAATACAATATAGCAAGTAAAACACTGGAATGGTTGATTTGCAGTGGAAGAATGTGCAAAGTAGAGAGAGAAATAATGGGGTGCAAAGGAGCAAAATAAATAAATACAGTAGAGAAAGAGGTAGTTGTTTGGGCTAATTTATAGATGGGCTGTGTACAGGTGCAGTAATCTGTAAGATAGTGAGGGAGATTAGTGTTTCCAGTTTCAGAGATTTTTGTAGTTCGTTCCAGTCATTGGCAGCAGAGAACTGGAAGGAGAGGTGGCCAAAGGAAGAATTGGTTTTGGGAGTGACCAGAGAGATATACCTGCTGGAGCGCGTGCTACAGGTGGGTGCTGCTATGGTGACCAGCGAGCTGAGATAAGGGGGGACTTTAGCTAGCAGGGTCTTGTAGATGACCTAGAGCCAATGGGTTTGGAAACGAGTATGAAGCGAGGGCCAGCCAACAAGAGCATACAGGTCGCAGTGGTGGGTGGTATATGGGGCTTTGGTGATAGACTGCATCCAATTTATTTAGTAGGGTATTGGAGGCTATTTTGTAAATGACATCGCCGAAGTCGAGGATTGGTAGGATGGTCAGTTTTAGGGTATGTTTGGCAGCATGAGTGATGGATGCTTTGTTGCGAAATAGGAAGCCAATTCTAGATTTAACTTTGGATTGGAGATGTTTGATGTGAGTCTGGAAGGAGAGTTTACAGTCTAACCAGACACCTAGGTATTTGTAGTTGTCCACATATTCTAAGTCAGAACCGTCCTGAGTAGTGATGTTGGACGGGCGGGCAGGTGCAGGCAGCGATCGGTTGAAGCGCATGCATTTAGTTTTACTTGTATTTAAGAGCAATTGGAGGCCACGGAATTGGAGGCCACAGTTGTATGGCATTGAAGCTCGCCTGGAGGGTTGTTAACACAGTGTCCAAAGAAGGGCCAGAAGTATACAGAATGGTGTCGTCTGCGTAGAGGTGGATCAGAGACTCACCAGCAGCAAGAGCGACATCATTGATGTATACAGAGAAGAGAGTCGGTCCAAGAATTGAACCCTGTGGGACCCCCATAGAGACTGCCAGAGGCCCGGACAACAGACCCTTCGATTTGACACACTGAACTCTATCAGAGAAGTAGTTGGTGAAACAAGCAAGGCAATCATTTGAGAAACCAAGGCTGTCGAGTCTGCCGATGAGGATGTGGTGATTGACAGAGTCGAAAGCCTTGGGCAGGTCAATGAATACGGCTGCACAGTATTGTTTCTTATCGATGGCGGTTAAGATATTGTTTAGGACCTTGAGCGTGGCTGAGGTGCACCCATGACCAGCTCTGAAACCAGATTGCATAGTGGAGAAGCTATGGTGGGATTCGAAATGGTTGGTAATCTGTTTGGGTTGGTCCCTGGATGGTGGACCAGATGCTGCTGGAAGTGTTGTTGGAGGGCCAGTAGGAGGCAATCTTTCCTCTGGTAAAAAAATAAATAAAAGATCCCAGGGCAGTGACATTGGGGACATTGCCCTGTGTACAGTTGTGACCAAAAGTTTTGAAAGTTTTGAGAATGACACAAATATTAAATTCCACAAAGTTTGCTGCTTCAGTGTCTTTAGATATTTTTGTATCAAAGACTTGACAATCTGCCTTGGCATGCTGTCAATTAACTTCTGGGCCACATCCTGACTGATGGTAGACCATTCTTGCATAATCAATGCTTGGAGTTTGTCAGAATTTCTGGTTTTTGTTTGTCCACCCGCCTCTTGAGGATTGACCACAAGTTCTCAATGGGATTAACCTGTTTGGGATAGGGGGCAGCATTTTCACGTTCAGATGAAAAGCGTGCCCAGAGTAAACTGCCTAGTACTCAGGCCCAGAAGCTAATATATGCATAGTTTTAGTAGATTTGGATAGAAAACACTGAAGTTTCTACAACTGTCTGAACGATGTCTGTGAGTATAACAGAACTCATATGACAGGCAAAGTTTGTAGTTTTTCAACTCATTGCCTATCGAATATACAGTGTCATGGGGTCATATTGCACTACCTAAGGCTTCCACTAGATGTCATTGGGCATTAAGAAGATAGATACACGGGGTCATATCAAACTGTACATCTAGTATTTTCTGTGCAGCAGTATGTATGTATTGCCAGAATCTGGCAATCTCTCTACAGCTCCAAAATACATCCACTTTCAGAGGTACATCTTTTACAGTTAGGAGACATGTCTGTTTTCATTCTATGGAGTCTCAAAGGAGTGTAATAAAATTTGTACAAAAATGTGTAATTCGATTCTTTCATTTTTACATTAGTAGAGGAGCAGTATACCCTGTTGCAAACCTCCGCCCATAACTCATCACTGATAGTCAGAACTAGGTCCTTTTCCCAGATTATTTTCAAAGGAGTAAAGGAGGAGCCTCCTTTCTCATAAAGGAGTCTATAGATATAAGATATTTGCTTTTAATGGATTGTGCTGTTTGCCTTTAATGGATTGTGCTAAATCTGTTCTTGGAAGTAAATGAGGAAATTACATGTCTAATTTGAAGATATTTTAAAAAATGGGATCTTGGCACATTGAATTCACTGCAGAGCTCTTGAAAGGATTTCAGTGTAGTGGTTTTCTGATGAAATAGGTCTGAAAAGGTCCTGATTCCTAGAGTATGCCAAAGATTAAAGTTGGCATCCCTCAGGGCTTTTGGCAAGTCTGGGTTGCCTACTATAGGCGAGTGAGAACATATTTGGGAGGAAATGCCCAGGTATATCTTACAGTCTCTCCACGCTAGTAGGGTGCTGTAAATCACAAAGGTTTTGGCTATGTTGCCCACTTCACTAAAGTTATTAATGAATATTATTGAGCTTAGGGGCAATGAACCACAGGATTGGGCTTCTATCTGAATCCATGTTGACTCTTGTCTGTTTATGATCCATGTTAGCATGTTGCAGATTTGGGCAGACCAGTAGTACAATTGAAGGGAGGGAAGGGCAAGACCACCCTTAGATTCAGGTTTCGATAGAGTGGGGAACTTGATCCTAGGTTTTTTATTGCCCCATATACATTTGGTGATGCTTTGGTTAGTTGTTTGAAAAAGGAAACTGGATGTTCATACGGATTACATTCATTCTTCCTACTAAGCTAATTGGGAGGGAGATACAGGTTTGGAGATCGTTCTTGATTCGATCCAGGAGTGGAAGATAATTTTCCTTGAAAGGGCTATTTAGATCTGGTGTTATGAAGATCCCAAAGTATTGAAACCCCTGTGTCTTCCATTGGAAAGGACATAGTGTCTTCATGAAGCTGGTGAGTGTAATATTGAGAGGGCAGACAGTGGATTTGTTAAAATTGATCTTATAACCTGAACACTTGCCATACTGAGCAATTGTGTCTAAAATGGGAGGGTTTTCTCAGGGTTGGATATGTAGAGCAAGACATCATCCGCGTAAAGCGAAAACTTGTTCTGCAGGCTGCCTGCAGAAACACCCATAATACCTGGATTGCTCCTTATCAGCTCTGCCAGAGGCTCCGCCCCCAACAAGTAGAGCAGGGGGGACAGCGAGCACCCTTGTCTTGTGCCCCGTTCCAGATGGAATCTGTCAGAGTTCAGTCCATTAGTAGTCACCATGGCATTTGGATGAGAGTATAGTGATTTGATCCATTTAATAAAGTTTTGGCCCATATTGAACTTTCTAAGACTGAAAACAGAAAGCTCCACTCCATCCTGTCAAATGCCTTCTCAGCATCCAGTGAAGCCAGCAGGACAGGGGTCTTCTGTGCGTTTACTTGATCAATAATATCAAAAAGACGGCAAATGTTATCAGAAGAGTATCTGTCTCTAATAAATCCAGTTTGGTCCGCTTTTATTAATTTGGGAAGAAGAGTGTTTAGTCTTTTGTCTAGTGATTTGGTAATTATTTTGTAGTCGAAATCCAACAAGCTTATGGGCCGGAAGGACGAGCAGGTTAGAGGGTCCTTGTCTTTTTTGAGCAACACTGTAATGCGAGCTGTGTGCATTGAATCTGGGAGAACTCCGTTTTTGCAAAAATCCTCCAACATTGGCATGAAGATGGGGCTGAGCTGGGGCCAAAAAGCTTTGTAGAACTCTCTGGGGAATCCATCTGGGCCTGGGGACTTATTAGGTGGCATGGAGGTAATTGCCTCCAGGATCTCCTCAGGAGTGAAGGGGGAGTTGAGCTCTTCTTGGTCGTTCCCTGATAGTTTAGGTAGCGAGATTCCCTCTAGGAAGGAGTGGAGTTCTGCCTCCGTGTGTTTTCTCTCAGAGGTATATAGTTTGCAGTAAAAATCATGAAAAGTTAAATTGATATTTTTTGGGTCATATGTGACCTCGTCCTCTGCTGTTCGGATAGCTATGATTGTACGCTCTGACTGCTCTTTTTTTAATTGGTAAGCAAGCAATCTACTAGGCCTATTGCTATATTCATGGTATTTCTGTTTAGTAAAGATGTTTTTTTATCCCGAGTGTAGTCCAAATTCAGTTTGGCTTTGGCTGCTTTAAGTTGACTCCAGGAAGTGCTGTCTGGGGATTGTTTCTGTACTTATTCACAGCATGCCGGCTCCCTCTCAAGATATAGCATGTGTGCTTCCATTGCTTTTTCTTAGAGGAAGCATATGCAATTAGATGACCTCTTAGTGTGGCTTTAGCAGCGTCCCACATTGTGGCCAGAGAAACAGGAGAATCTTTGTTGTCTTCTGTGTAGTTGTCTATCCATGTAGTTACCAATGTATGGAACGCTTCGTTTGATAACATGGAGTTGTTGAATTTCCAGCTCTTTGACCTCGGGATGTTTTTGCAGAGGTCAAAGCGGAGGTGGACAAAGGTGTGATCTGAGAGTGCTATGGGTCCGATTGTACACGGGGCTGAATTTATGATACTCTTTGGGATACAAATGTAATCTATACGGGAGTAGGTGTTATGGACATTAGAGTAGTATTTGTGGTGGGGACTTGAGATGATTTGTCTAGGGTTGGGTTAAGGGTACAATTAAAATCTCTGGCCACCACATCAAAGGAATCACAATGCTAATTGAACAGGGTTATCATTTTTGACATGAAAGCAGGAGTATCTGTGTTAGGGACGTATATGTTTAAGATAGTAATTGGTTGTCCATACAGTGACCCAGTTATCAAAATAAATCTCCACTCCGGATCAGATATGTTTTTGTCAATTATGAATGGAACATTCTTATGGATAAGTATGTCTGTACCTCTACTGTTTGATTTGAAAGATGAGAAATACACCTGTCCCACCCAAGCTCTGCGGAGTTTGGCATGTTCAGCATCACAGAGGTGTGTCTCTTGTAATAGCGCGATGTCTGCTTTTTCCTTTTTAGAGCACATAGTATCTTTTTCTGTTTAATTGCATGACCTAGACCATGGCAGTTCCATGTCAACAGATTTAAGGTACTAGTCATCGTCATTGAACAGTAATCGAACTTTTGTGCAAGTCATCTCTGGGTTAAAGTGGATCATAGTTACAGCTGCGGTCACATAAAAGGAAAATAAATGGTGTACATAAAATAACAATCTCTGAACACCCCAGCCGAGTTCCCAAACAACTCGACACATCCCGTTGGATCTATTACCCCCCCCGCTCAGTCTCAATGTGTGTTCCGAAAAAACAAAAAACTGCGAACAGTTAGGAACGCACAGCGTCTCCCCATCCCCACCAAAGAAATGCCTCATCCTCTCCTCTCCGCCCCGCATTGAGTAAATGACAACGTAGTCCCCGTCCAGACCACATTAAAAGAGGGAGAAAATAAAATCAATAGCCCAGCCTACATATACAGTATTTAGTCAGCCACCAATTGTGCAAGTTATCCCACTTAAAAAGATGAGAGAGGCCTGTAATTTTCATCATAGGTACACTTCAACTATGACAGACAAAATGAGAGAGAAAAATCCAGAAAATCACATTGTAGGATTTTTTATGAATTTATTTGCAAATTATGGTGGAAAATAAGTATTTGGTCAATAACAAAAGTTTACGGTGATCGCTACATATATAGTCATATTAAACATTCATGAAAATACAAATGTCTCACATGTATCGAAAGCCTAGAATCTTGCTAATCCAACTGCGTTATCAGATTTTAATAATTTTATTTTTAATTTTGCACACCCAATTTTTCAGTTTTTGATTTGTTAAAAAAGTTTGAAATATCCAATAAATGTCGTTCCACTTCATGATTGTGTCCCACTTGTTGTTGATTCTTCACAAAAAAATACAGTTTTATATCTTTATGTTTGAAGCCTGAAATGTGGCAAAAGGTCGCAAAGTTCAAGGGGGCCGAATACTTTCGCAAGGCACTGTAATTGGTTTCATTGCTGCCCTTCTTGACACCAGGCCATCCTCCAAAAGTCTTCACCTCACTGTGCGTGCAGATGCACTCACACCTGCCTGCTGCCATTCCTGAGCAAGCTCTGTACTGGTGGTGCACCAATCCCGCAGCTGAATCAACTTTAGGAGACGGTCCTGGCTCTTGCTGGACTTTCTTGGGTGCCCTGAAGCCTTCTTCACAACAATTGAACCACTCTCCTTGAAGTTCTTGATTATCTGATAAATGGTTGATTTAGGTGCAATCTTACTGGCAGCAATATCCTTGCCTGTAAAGCCCTTTTTGTGCAAAGCAATGATGACGTCACATGTTTCCTTGCAGGTAACCATGGTTCACAGAGGAAGAACAATGATTCCAAGCACCACCCTCCTTTTGAAGCTTCCAGTCTGTTATTCAAACTCAATCAGCATGACAGAGTGATCTCCAGCCTTGTCCTCGTCAACACTCACACCTGTGTTAACGAGAGAATCACTGAAATGATGTCAGCTGGTCCTTTTGTGGCAGGGCTGAAATGCAGTGGATATGTTTTTTGGGATTCATTTCATTTGCATGGCAAAGAGGGACTTCATCTGATCACTCTTCATAACATTCTGGAGTATATGCAAACAAATTGCCATCATACAAACTGAGGCAGCAGACTTTGTGAAAATTTATATTTGTGTCATTCTCAAAACTTTTGGCTACAACAAAGGTGCTGTCTTTCAGATGGGACGTTGAACGGGTGTTCTGACTCTCTGTGGTCAGTAAAGATCCCATGGTGTTTATCTATCATAAGGGTATGGGCGTTAACGCCGGTGTCCTGGCAATATTTCCAATCTGGCCCTCATACCATCATGGCCACCTAATCATCCCCAGCTTCATTCATTCCTCCTCTTCTCCCCTGTAACTATTCACGGGTCAATGCTGAGATTGTGTTCTCAGTGAACTTAACTGGTAAACTAAGGCAAAACATTTTTGGGGTCTTCTATATTTACTTTCATGCCATCATATTTCTGCAAGTAATCTTAGAGGTTAAAATTGATGTTGAGTTGTTCATTATGTTATTTATAGAAAATCAATTACAAAACAGTAGTGATTGATCACCCTGTTGTTAGCTGTTTTATAAAGCAAAAGCAAGTTCACCTCATTTGTTAGCATAATGCCTCATCAGGTGTCACCTTTATAAGCCTAGAATACACAGCCAGTGGATAAACTTATATCACCAGATGAATCATTCTTTTTTTAACCTTTATTTAACTAGGCAAGTCAGTTAAGAACAAATTCTTATTTAAAATAACAGCCTAGGAACAGTGGGTTAACTGCCTTGTTCAGGGGCAGAACAACAGATTTTTACCTTGTCAGCTTGGGGATTTGATCTAGCAACCTTTCAGTTACTGACTGAACACTCTAACCACTAGGCTACCTGCCACCCCAAATGATTGAGTGAGCATTGGTAATTATCTATTGGATATTAATGATGGCATCTGCCAATGTATGGCCATTCGTTTTTGGCTATTGTCTCAGGGCCTGCTCTAATTGTCTATCTCCTGTCCAAATGTTTCCCCCGAAGTCTCATCCTCAGCAATTAGTGGATCCTACTCAGTTTATGTGCCTAATGCCCTCCAGTAAACCACTGTGGATTAATCCACACTGATCGAACTAACACTCTTTCAAATGAGCAGGAGATCAGAACGATAAATGCATTGGAAGTGATTTTAGGGGACATCCTTCACTGTCCTGAAGAGTGGCTGTGTCTGAAATCTCTTGCCTACTATTACTGCATGTGTTCTATTTGGCACATACTGTTCAGTAAAAAGTATGCCATACTAAAACTTACTGAAACATGACCCCAAAAAAACAACAAGGTCAGATGGTTTAGACCCTTTCTTCTTTAAGGTTGCCAAGCCTATCTCCGACCTTTTTAACCTGTCTCTCCTTTCTAGGGAGGTTCCCATTGCTTGGAAGGCAGCCACAATTCGTCCTTTATGTAAAGGGGGAGATCAAGCTGATCTTAACTGTTATAGGCATATTTCTATTTTTCCCTGTTTTTCAAAAGTGTTGTAAAAACTTGTCAATAATCAACTGACTGACTTTCTTGATGTCTATAGTATTCTCTCTGGTATGCAATCTGGTTTCCGCTCAAATTATGGATGTGACACTGCAACCTTAAAGGTCCTAATGATGTCACCATTGCCCTTGATTCTAAGCAACGTTGTGCTGATATTTTTGTTGACTTGGCCAAAGCTTTTAATACGGTAGACCATTCCATTCTTGTGGGCAAGCTAAGGAGTATTGGTGTCTGAGGGTTCTTTGGCCTGGTTTGCTAACTACCTCTCTCAAAGAGTGCAGTGTATAAAGTTAGAAAATCTGCTGTCTCATGCACTGCCTGTCACCAAGGGAGTACCCCAAGGCTCGATCCTAGGCCTCACGCTCTTCATAATTTACATCAACAACATAGCTCAGGCAGTAGGAAGCTCTCTCATCTATTTATATGAAGATGATACAGTCTTATACTCAGCTGGCTTCTCCCCAGATTTTGTGTTAAACGTTCTACAACAAAGCTTTCTTAGTGTCCAACAAGCTTTCTCTACCCGAAACCTTGTTCTGAACACCTCCAAAACAAAGGCCATGTGGTTTGGTAAAAAGAATGCCCCTCTCCCCACAGGTGTGATTACTACCTCTGAGGGTTTAGAGCTTGAGGTACTTGGAAGTGTGACTAGACGGTACACTGTCCTTCTCTCAGCACAAATCAAATCTGCAGGCTAAAGTTAAATCTAGACTTGGTTTCCTTTATCGTAATCGCTCCTCTTTCACCCCAGCTGCCAAACTAACCCTGATTCAGATGACCATTCTCTGTAAACTGGTAATCTCTGTATATCTGTCAGAAGACCCACTGGTTGGTGCTTATTTATAAAACCCTCTTAGACCTCACTACCCCATATCTGAGATATCTACTGCAGCCCTCATCCTCCATATACAACACCCGTTCTGCCAGTCACATTCTGTTAAAGGTCCCCAATGCGCACACATCCCTAGGTCGCTCATATTTTCAGTTTGCTGCAGCTAGTGACTGGAACGAGCTGCAACAAACACTTAAGCTGGACAGTTTTATCTCTATCTCTTCATTGAAAGTCTCAATCATGGACCCTCTTACTGACAGTTGTGGCTGCTTTACGTGACATATTGTTGTCTCTACCTTCTTTCCCTTTGTCCTGTTGTCTGTGCCCAGTAATGTTTGTACAATGTTTTGTGCTACCATGTTGTGTGTGTTTTCATGTGTTGCTGCCTTGCTATGTTGTTATTTTAGGTCTCTCTTGATGTAGTGTTGTCTCTCTTGTCGTGATGTGTTTTGTCCTACATTTATAAAAAAAATGAAAATAATTTTTAATCCCTGTCCCCGCAGGAGGCCTTTTGCCTTTTGGTAGGCCGTCATTGTAAATAAAAATGTATTCTTAACTGACTTGCCTAGTTAAATAAAGGTTAAACAGGATATATATTTTTAAATGTCCCTTTCCATCTTTGGAGGATGCATGCACTCAAAGACTTGGTCTCTGCTGATTGACCTAGCCAACTATCGCTAGTTTACTCATGACGGTATATTGCTATTGTTTTTGCTTTTGATGCACTTTGAGATTGTTATGAAAAGTGGGATAGAAATAAAATGGATTATTATTATACCAACGATGGTTTATTTAGTTTAGTAGAGCAAAAAGCTCTGACGAAGGCCAAGAGGCCGACATGTAAACTTCAATAAAAAAGTGATACTAGCAAAAGCAGTGTGCAGGTTTTTTTTCTTTCAACTTATATAATTGTTACCATGCACCTGCAACAAGATAGCTCAGATGTGCAAGTTTTTTTTTTACATGTTGAAATGTTAAAAGTAAACACAACAATAGACACATATGAAAACAGAAATTTACTTTGGGTTTAAAAAAACAGTACAAAATAAGTAAATAATTGCTATAAATAAAATGCATACAAAATACATACATCTATTTCTTAATCATGGCCTTTAAAATGGCCATAAGGCGTGCCTCCCTGGCGATCACCTTCTCCAGCCTCCACATCTGGAACCTTCTGGAAGAGAGAGGAGCCCACAGTTGCACCTAGGGAGGATAAGGAAATAATGACCGGTGGGGTGATGGGGGTGGCAGCCCCCCAGCACCTCATCCATCACCGTATACCACTTGCAGGTTGCGGCTGTGGCCTCCCCTCCCTCCGTGTTGACTCTGTGGGTGGAGCTTTCAACTCTGTAAAAATATGGAAAAGATAGCTTTCAGCATCAAACATACTACATTAATACAAGGTATTATGCCCAGTGTACGCCTAATGACAATCGCAGGATCGCATTACAATACATGTAGGTGTTTTGTAACAGGTTGTGTTTATGCCATATTAAAAGGCATAGGCGGCATGTCCATAAGGCTAGGAAGCTAAACTCCCTAAATTGAATTACCCAAATTATATAGCCTAATTAGCTTATTATCTTTTAATTTTTTATTTAAATTTTACCCTTTTTTTCTCCCCAATTTCATGGGATCCAATTGTTGTAGTAGCTACTATCTTGTCTCATCGCTACAACTCCCGTACGGGCTTGGGAGAGACGAAGGTTGAAAGTCATGCGTCCTCTACACAACCCAACCAGCCGTACTGTTTCTTAACACAGAGCGCAACCCGGAAGCCAGCCGCACCAATGTGTCGGAGGGTACACCGTGCACCTGGCAACCTTGGTTAGCGCTCACTGCGCCCGGCCCGCCACAGGAGTCGCTGGTGTGCGATGAGACAAGGACATCCCTACCGACCAAGCCCTCCCTAACCCGGACGACGCTAGGCCAATTGTGTGTCGCCCCACGGACCTCCCGGTCGCGGCCGGTTATGACAGAGCCTGGGCGTGAACCCAGGGACTCTGATGGCACAGCTGGCGCTGCAGTACAGCGCCCTTAACCACTGCGCCACCCGGGATAGCTTAGCTTAGTCCTATCTTAACAGAAATAAATAAAATAATTCAAAATAGGCTACACACCAGAAAGCATGATTTCAGGAAGGGCCCGCTCAGCAAATACTAAAAAGATGATAGTTGAGATACAGCTTTCAGTGAAAAGCTGAGAGACCCAGCCAGGCATATCAACAATATTTCTAAATACAATCGCTGAAAAATCTGTTTGGAAAGCAAATGGCTATTGCAGTAAATAGATCAAAATTCTTAACTTAATTGAGCGAACAGCAGCCTATCTTATTGGCACTAGCGGAGAACATTGGCCATATCCCCGGTGAGCGTTCAAATTCACTGTCTTTGTCAATGGGTCAGTGCCACTTTTGTTTGTTTTTGGACAATAATTTCATATTGTATTTGTGTCTCCCCTTTTTATAGGCCAACTTATATGGATCAGACAACATTATTTGTTATTGATCTGTTTTTCAGCAGAGTAGGCTACCCTGTAATTTTTGTAGTAAAAAAAATGTGTGTGTGCTCTTGGGTGTTCCGTAAGAAATTAAATCTACTTTCATCCCTGAGTACAACATTAACCAAAACATGAGCAAGGTAGATACTGTAGCTAGACTGCCATATACCTTATCAAATTGGAGTGCCGAGGTGAAACAGTAACGAGGGCAGCTTACCATTACTTTCACCATAACAAGTTATGTGCAATGATACTTGCTAGACTAAACCCATTCAGGCTGTGACCATTCAGGTAGAAACTAATATTGCATATCACAATCAGCTCAACACAGATTTACCGACGTGACAAATCAGGAAAACTTGAACGAAAATAGAAGTGTTGGGACCAGCACCGCTGTGGTTAATAGGAAGGTAAGCTACCGCAGTGCATAGTGCGGTTGCAAGAAGGCTAACTATGGCCACATGGCTTACTTAAAACCTTTTTTTGCTGCTTTTGTTGCTTTTGCCGTGTTCACCACTGAATTAACTGCCTGCTATTGTCATCAGAGCCTGCAACAGTTTGCCCTGGTATTTACAACAAGTAGCTAGCTAGCTAGGTAACTAGGCTAATGTTAGATGTAACATTACGATGAAATAGTCATGAGAATTTTATGGAGATGAAAACTACTTCCATTTGAACACCACTGCAGAAGCTTCACTATCTTCCAAGTTGTTTCGTTGTTTACTTGACGAGATCTACCTATCAAACCTTGCTGAAACCAGCCCTCTGTCTCCCATCGTGTTCATTACACTGCCATTTAAAGCATACTAGAAAAACATTCTGACTATAAAACCTCCTATTTTTGCGTACTGAGAATGCATCATGCGCGATTGCTTTGTTTCCCGCCATTTGTTGATTTCGGTAGTGCATCCCCATATCTAATTGATCAGCTGTTGTCAAAGCTGAAATGAGTATTTAAAGTATACTTGCTTTTTGAAAATGTCACATACTTTAACATTGCTTTTTTTCGCATACTCAAATGGCCTACTATTTAGGATGTAAGTATGGATATTCGGACATGGCCAGTGTTTGTTTGGTAGGGATCATACTGAAAATGGATACTGGATATCAAGGGAAACTTGTTTTGCATCATTGTTATTATTGATGTTGCAGGGTATGAATTTAGTAGCAGCACACCACCCAAATGCAGGTAAAAATCACCTCTTGTAAATGTCAACCTCAGATGCCACTTTTGAGGTTAGGCTAACAGTCTAAATAGAGTCATGGTACGATATCTGGGGCCTCATTTATAAAAATGTTAGATTTATACTTGAATTTAGTTTGTTGATCATTTCTGACGGTGTGCTTACGTTCGACTCATAAAAGATACTGAGCATAAAAGACCTTGCTTACTTACACAGGTTTAAGAAGCCCATTTGTAACTTACGCACTTGTGATCTATACATATCAAATTTACTTAAAATTGACGGCACAAAAACGTGCCTACAATCAGCAACTTCCCCTTATAGAATACTAGCACAAATTAGAGTTTAGTCAGGAATAGCCATAAACCAAAAGAGAAAAGCTAACTTTTTGGAAGATGAGATCACTGAGATTGGAGAGAAGACAGACAACACGGCAGCAAGACAGAACTGTGGCTGATGTGAAAAAGAAATTGTCTGACCTTAAACTGCAAGGGGAAAAAAGAATAGCCATACATAACCAGAGGAAAATCACCTACATCAAGTCTAGACTTTACGTAGAGAAAAGATCATTTCCACGTCAAAGTAAGGTTTCATAAATAGCTACTTATACATGCTTTTCTGCGTAAGTCATACGTAAGATCAACATTGATCGTAAGTCTGTTTTATAAATGAGGCCCCAGGTGTAGACAGCAGTGAAAATAGGGCAGTGACGCACTACAGTCATACTTGACATCCCCTCTGACACTATCACATGGAAACACAAACATTCTCTCTTATCTATATTACATTGCTACATTGCTTCCACTGCCAAATAATAAATAATCAAGCTTGCAGAGAATACTGCAACGAGATGGTGGGAAATGGTAGAATATGTCTAACTTGGCTTACAGTAGTTGGAAACCAATGGCTTACAGTATGTAGAGGAAAATGGAACTCAATGCATCACTCTGATTGGGACTGTAGTCTTGTTAACATTATGAGGGCAAACCTGGGGATAAGGTGACCATTCAAAGCTGACAGGCTACCTTACAAATGCCAGAGGAAGTGCCTTCCAATCTTATACTTGTCCTGAACATAATTTGCTCCTCAGCAAATGTCCCACTGCCTGTACAGCTTTTGACCTTGGGGGCAACAGTAGACTCAGCTAACTAAACAAATGTGCCGTACTCTCCATCACTATCTATTGCATGGCTCATTTGTTTACTCACACAATCTCCAATGGGCACTTTCATTATTACTGCCTGAAAACTCAAGAGGCGGGATTATGACAAATACAAGTAGCATGTCACAAAGTATAGCCAAGCCATTTCTCAAAACTTAGATCAACACCATCGCTACACACCAGGAGAAACACTCAAGGCATTTTCAATCCTGTTGAAAAGATTCAATTTTTACAGGTCAGACACCCAGGTGAGTTTCCTAGTATGTCTGCACAGAAGAGAAATCCTGCAGCACTGGTAACAAATTAATCTAACCCAAATTACATGCTCAAATTTAAAAAGACTCTTCTACTGTTCAGTGTCTCGTTTGCATTTTGGGTTTTTTCTTTTCCTTTAGTTTGTCTGATATCAGGCAAATCTAGTGGGTGTCCATGGTGGGTGTTAAGGTAAGAATTTAATTGTACTGTTTTACACCTATTGTGTCCTGTGCACGTGGCTACAAAACTTGGAGAACTTTCCTGCAGTTCAGGAAACCTTAAACTAGGTTTTAAAGGGCATCTGAAGTGTGTAACTTCTACTTTGAAATGTCAGACCTGATCTTCCCTTACGAAAAATGTTTCATCCCCTTCCAAATATGTCCAATAATTATAATTCACATTTCCATTTGCTGCAGGACTATTTTCCTGCTATAGCAAACTGGCTCAAATTAAGATCTTACATCTGTATGAATGATCTGATTGGGTCCTGATGCAAAATTAATTGCTGGTGTTCCTACTCCACACAGTGGACCTTTCTGGTAATAACGTCACACTAACCATTACGCCAGAAGAGATTACATTAGTTTGGTCAGAGGAGATAAGATGATATGATATCATCTTATCTCCTCTGACCAAACTAATGTAATCTCTTCTGGCGTAATGGTTAGAAATGGAAATGTTTTACAAGGTTCAACCAGAGTGAGAAGCACAGGGTTGCTGGGCACTCCTCCCATACCAAAGCAGGGTACCCGCCAAACCATTAGACGTTTTAATAACGCTGGTATATTGATGCTTAGGGAAATGTTTTCAGCTGCCTGTGAAAAACTGTATATTGAATGGCAAAATATTTGTAGTGATATGACATTTTTTATTGGAAATATGTATCAAACACAAACTCTATGAATTTGTGCACTAACAAAGTCTGTAATTTACATCTATACAATATCCCCACATTTCACATGGTAATTGAGTATGATTCATTGTCTAGAGAAATCAAAATCCATGGTGACATTATTCCTTTAGCCACAGAGGTCATTCTACTCCCTAACTTAAAACCTAATTAAGTGAATTTATCAGAGTGCTAATAACACTTCATTCCAGCCTGGCCTGGACCCTGACAGACACGCTACATTAATCTGCATTCAAATCTCTAGGCTCACCCCAATTTACCTGTCTCATGTGAATAATACCAGTAATGTAAAGCATTTTCACTTCTTAATTTGCTTTAAGGCTTTCTGATTAGCTCCAGTTGATTAATGAAATGAGCACATGTTGTTTGAAACTTTTATCACTTCCTATTTTAGTGCAGACCCTTTACCTTTCCACATGAATAAAGCTGCATGTGTCGGAGTCTGCTGAAATTGCAAGAACTCATTAACTCAGTGCTTGGCATATCATGCTCTGCAAATGCCCCTGAATGGTGATGGTCACTGGGATTTTGCCACACTGTGTTGTGTCATCCACTGACTTCCACCACTTTAACCATGTAAGATATCCTACGATTTATGGTTAGTTTGTTTTTCACATGCAAATGCAGTACAACATACAGTGCATTCAGACCGCTTTAATTTTTCTACATTTTGTTACAGTACAGCCTTATTCTAAAATTAAATATTTATTTTTATTCATCAATCTACACACAATACCCCATAATGACAAAACATAGAGGTTTTTAGATTTTTTGGAAAAGCGTATTAAAAATAATAACTGAAATATCACATTTACATAAGTGTTCAGACACTTTACTCAGTACTTTGTTGAAGCACATTTTGACAGTGATTGCAGCCTAGAGTCTTCTTGGTATAACGCTTGGCACAACTGTATTTGGGGATTTTCTCCCAAGCTTGGCACACCTGTATTTGGGGAGTTTCTCCCATTCCTCTCTGCAGATCCTCTCAAGTTCTGTCAGGTCGGATGGGGAGCGTTGCTGCACAGCTATTTTCAGTTCTCTCCAGAGATGTTCGATCGGGTTCAAGTCCGGGCTCTGGCTAGGCCACTCAAGGACATTCAGAGACTTGTCCCGAAGCCACTCCTGCGTTGTCTTGGCTGTGTGCTTAGGGTCATTGTCCTGTTGGTGGTGAACCTTCGCCCCAGTCTGAGGTTCTGAGCGCTCTGGAGCAGGTTTTCATCAACAATCTCTGAATAGTCTCCCAGTCCCTGCCCACAGTATGATGCTGCCACCACCATGCTTCACAGTAGGGATAGTGCCAGGTTTCCTTCCAATGTGATGCTTGCCATTCAGGCCAAAGAGTTCAATCTTTGTTTCATCAGACCAGAGATCTTTAGGTGTGTTTTTGCAAACTCCAAGTGGGCTGTCATGTGCATTCTACTGAGGAGTGGCTTCCGTCTGGCCACTCTACCATAAAGGCCTGATTAGTGGAGTGCTGCAGAGATGATTGTCCTTCTGGACTTCTCCACAGAGGAACTCTAGAGCTCTGTCAGAGTGACCATCTGGTTCTTGGCCACCTCCCGGAACAATGCACTTCTCCCCTGATTGCTCAGTTCGGCCGGGCGGCCAGCTCTAGGAGGAGTCTTGATGATTCCAAACGTATTCCATTTAAGAACGATGGAGTCCACCAAATGTTTAGGTACCCGTCCCTTAATCTGTGCCTCTACATAATCCTGTCTCGGAGCTCTACAGACAATTCCTTTGACCTCATGGCTTGGTTTTTGCTTTGACATGCACTGTCAACTGTGGGACCTTATATAGACAGGTGTGTACCTTTCCAAATCATGTCCAATCAATTGAATTGACCACAGGTGGACTCCAATCAAGTTGTTGAAACATTTCAAGGATGACCAATGTAACTAGGATGCACCTGAGCTCAATTGAGTCTCATAGCAAAGGGTCTGAATACTTCATTTTAATAAATGTGTCATTTTGCATTTGCCACAGTCAGCAGACAGATTATGTAAAAAGGCAAATCTTGTTTTGAAGATATAATTATTTAATTAATTGATTGATGGTTAGTAGTGCACTGATAGCTTAATATATAATTTAATCACCAAGAGGACACCAGCTCCATGACACACACTCCATCAGACAGTGTTTGTTGAGTTGTGCCGCATGTCTTAGTTACTTGGTGGCATCACTTCGTTCCTGTTGACATGTGGCTATATGAGGGCTCTCCTCTCTTTCCTGTCTTTGCACTAAGGTCTACTCCATTCAGGTAAGTGGGTACTCTCTCATGCCTGGACTAGACTGGATATGACTGGATATGGCCTTTCTATGATGTGGTTATCTAGTGAGTGTGGCTTATTGGGCCCTTCTGGCCTCCCCTGTCTTATGGCGGTTAATCCGTCTGGCCACTCTACCATAAAGGCCTGACTGAGCAGTCAGCTCTCTGAGCTCCACCATGTTTATTCACTCAGACATGATGGATAGAAACACTTCTGTCCTGTCTGTCCACTACTCCTGAGAGTGAAGGGAGTTCTTGTTGTTTATGCTCTCAAACACATGCCATCTCTCCAGCTCTAGCAGGGGATGCAGATAAGCATTGTTATCCTCTGCCTTGGAACAAAAATGGAAGTGTTCTACAATTTATGTTTGGTTCACAGCAGCATGCAAATGTTCTGCAGCAGCTAACACAAAACTGTACATTGTCATTATTCAACAGTAAAATAGAACACATTTACAATAGGTTTAATTGGTCTATATAACCACGTGTTGAAGAACCCCCTCAGCTCACCTGTTGCAGTGAGTCACCTCTAGCCAGTGATGCTTAGACTGAAGGTAATCACATAAGGCTATATCCTTGACCCTACACCTAAACTGTCCATGCACAATAAGTACTGAATACAAACTGTTTTGCAGTAGTTACTGACCATCTTCTTCTGTGCTGCTCTTTACATGTGAGTCAGTTTGAGGAGGCTATTGTGAGCACAGTCAAACAAAACTGCATATTGAATCAAATACAGAGACAATGTACAGACAGGATGGCAGGCATAAAGGGTTTTTACTAATCGCTTTTAGCTTGGGCTTTATTCTGTGAGGTTTATGTTATGAAAAGCTACAGTAGGCTTAGTTACATTAACATGTTTTGGTGGCATATCCAATAAATACTGTATCTTCTTTATCACCAGAGTACTGGACATTTTGAGTATCTGGCCCTAAACAAGGTTTCAACATTAAAACCTCATGACTGACCAAAATCATAATATCATGTACTCAATTATTCCACATTGCATTTTTAACAAGGCACTCTGTTTTCCCAATGAGACGTTTTTTGGACAAACAAAACTACTCAACCATGTCTAGCTTCTTTGCAATCATGTGCCAATGGGGAAAAAGAGCGAGGTGTTAGGATGGTGCTTACACTTAATCAAACAACTGCAGATGCAACTTCCTCCTGTCGTGCTCATTCGAGACTGACTGTTTGTAAGCCCCTTAAATGGAGCAGTGGGATTGAACAGACCATCAGGTTGAGAATGTTGGCTTTGCTTGGACTGAGAAAGCAATGGCTGGGCACTACTCTGATCCTGATTGGTTTTAACACCTGAGCTAAGGCTCCTCATGGGAACGCTTACTCTGCAAGGTGTTTCCAAGTGGCTGTATGCCCCACCAACATAGAAACTGCAAGTACCTCTGGTTAAGGGCTAACATTATACGCTATACTGTATCTATTGAATATAAATATTATGTATTTACTTTATTGTGAATTACAGCACTAGGAATAGTATTTTGAAAAAAACATTGAATGCTTTTAAAGAGTGGTTCAAAAATATTGAAAATAATATTTGAAAATATTTGAATGAAATTGAGAACTAGGAACAGCCTTGAGTACAGTATGAGACAATTCATTGTACAGTAATTATGAGAATAATATAACTAAATTAAAAAATACATTGTACAAGGGTGCATTTAGATATATTTTCTGCTATGTTGATTTGACTGTTATTGCTTTGTAGAGTTTAAAATGTTCTCTAATAGCATTCTCAATTATTTAATTCAAACACAACTCCTAGATAAAAATGCAGTGCATCAATCATAATTTGTATGATTGATAATAGGAATCATTTAGAAATCATATAGTTTTTCAAGAGTCTGGGAAGTTTGCTGACAGAATCAAAACTTAAAGTAAGAGATGTGGGAAGGTTATTACTGACACAAAGGTACTGGTATAAATACAATACTACATCCAACCCTGTTCATTATCAAAGTCTCAAGGGAAATTGATATGGATGTAAACATAGAATATTTATGCTACATGGGAGATATTCAAATGGTTAATGGTGTGCTGGGCGTACCTTGTTGACTTTTATCAAAAATGATTTCCAGAATGCTTTGTATAACAGGTTCCTCTAGTCTAGACGACCTTCAGTTGGTTCTTGTGAAATATTTCTCATTTGAATTAGAGGTATCTATCCTGCTGTGTGACCTTATGCTAGATCAGGAGTGGGTGTTGCGCCCTGCACAAATAGCTAGCAGTAAAGCATGTTAAGGTTCACTTTCAAACAGTAATTACACCATGGTGGAGGGCTGTGTCCTTTTCCTCCCACTCCTCCCACTGCTGTTCTCACAAGGGCAGAACCTAAGCCGGTTGTTGGATTATGAAAATGTTCTCCATCAATTGTCAACTTTTTATGACAAATGTCTTCTTCTAGCTATTCTTGTAACATCTAACAGTAATGGGTTATAGTGCCTAGAAAAATGTGTATATTGTGACAAAATGTCCTCTCTGGGCATCTGTAGGTATGTTACGTTCCCCAATAAGACACTAAAAATCATCTCTCAACAGAAAAAGGGATCTACCAAATAAGCCACTGACAACAACCACAACAAACCCCACACCACAAAGGTGGGGTTTTAAAATGGGTTCTGAAAGCCATCCATAGGGGGCCTACTCACTGTGTGCTGGTCAAGCAAACTCGAGTAGGGTCTTAATCTTGCAGCTCCCCCCCTACTTTGTGCAATTTCCGCCTGAAGACATACCCAAATCTAACAGCCTGTAGCTCAGGCACAGAACCAAGGATATGCATATTCTTGATACCATTTCAAAGAAAAGTTTGTGTAAATGTAAATTGAATGTAGGAGAATAACACACAATAGATTTGGTTTAGATAAAACAATGAAAAAAAATACGTTTTTTATTTTTACATCATCATCTTTAAAATGAACAAGATAAAACAAACATTCAGATAGGATGATGGGGACAATTTCAGTGAAAAATATAAGAGGGCAGCAGTACTTGTGCAAAGTTTCAGAATGATAACTTCCAAAATGAGTGTGCTACATTACATTTATCATGAAGTCACCCAGGTGTCCCACACAAGTAGCCCAAATGTACCCAAGTGGCCCAATTGGTGAAGGTATACATTTTGAAACAAATAACTACAGTGGGGCAAAAAAGTATTTAGTCAGCCACCAATTGTGCAAGTTCTCCCACTTAAAAATATGAGAGAGGCCTGTAATTTTCATCATAGGTACACTTCAACTATGACAGACAAAATGAGAAAAGACAATCCAGAAAATCACATTGTAGGATTCTTAATGAATTTATTTGCAAATTATGGTGGAAAATAAGTATTTGGTCAATAACAAAAGTTTATCTCAATACTTTGTTATATACCCTTTGTTGGCAATGACAGAGGTCAAACGTTTTCTGTAAGTCTTCACAAGGTTTTCACACACTGTTGCTGGTATTTTGGCCCATTCCTCCATGCAGATCTCCTCTAGAGCAGTGATGTTTTGGGGCTATTGCTGGGCAACACGGACTTTCAACGTCCTCCAAAGATTTTCTATGGGGTTGAGATCTGGAGACTGGCTAGGCCACTCCAGGACCTTGAAATGCTTCTTACGAAGCCACTCCTTTGTTGCCCAGGCGGTGTGTTTGGGATCATTGTCATGCTGAAAGACCCAGCCACGTTTCATCTTCAATGCCCTTGCTGATGGAAGGAGGTTTTCACTCAAAATATCACGATACATGGCCCCATTAATTCTTTCCTTTACACGGATCAGTCGTCCTGGTCCCTTTGCAGAAGAACAGCCCCAAAGCAAGATGTTTACACCCCCATGCTTCACAGTAGGTATGGTGTTCTTTGGATGCAACTCAGCATTGTTTGTCCTCAAAACACGACGAGTTGAGTTTTTACCAAAAGTTATATTTTTGTTTCATCTGACCATATGACATTTTCCCAATCTTCTTCTGGATCATCCAAATGCTCTCTAGCAAACTTCAGACGGGCCTGGACATGTACTGGCTTAAGCAAGGGGACACATCTGGCACTGCAGGATTTGAGTCCCTGGCGGTGTAGTGTGTTACTGATGGTAGGCTTTGTTACTTTGGTCCCAGCTCTCTGCAGGTCATTCACTAGGTCCCCCAGTGTAGTTCTGGGATTTTTGCTCACCGTTCTTGATCATTTTGACCCCACGGGGTGAGATCTTGCGTGGAGCCCCAGATCAAGGAAGATTATCAGTGGTCTTGTATGTCTTCCATTTCCTAATAATTGCTCCCACAGTTGATTTCTTCAAACCAAGCTGCTTACCTATTGCTGATCCAGTCTTCCCAGCCTGGTGCAGGTCTAAAATGTGGTTTCTCGTGTCCTTTGACAGCTCTTTGGTCTTGGCCATAGTGGAGTTTGGAGTGTGACTGTTTGAGGTTGTGGACATTTGTGTTTTATACTGATAACAAGTTCAAACAGGTGCCATTAATACAGGTAATGAGTGGAGGACAGAGGAGCCTCTTAAAGAAGAAGGTACAGGTCTGTGAGAGCCAGAAATCTTGCTTGTTTGTAGGTGACCAAATACTTATTTTCCACCATAATTTGCAAATAAATTCATTAAAAATCCTACAATGTGATTTTCTGGATTTTTTTCCCTAATTTTGTCTGTTATAGTTGAAGTGTACCTAGGCCTCTCTCATCTTTTTAAGTGGGAGAACTTGCACAATTGGTGGCTGACTAAATACTTTTTTGCCCCACTGTGTATCCAAATACCAAAATGGTACTCTAACACACCCCCCCCCCCCCCCCCCCAAAAAAAAGGAGGGAAAAAAAGGAAGGGAAAAAAAAGGGGGAAAAATATATAGTTAAAAAAATATGAAAAAAATATATATATACATTTACAAAATTACATGGGTAACTATTTACACACTTTCAATATTTGGAAGACCCTCAGTCCAAATCTATATAGCCCCAGCCTAAAACCCCAAACAGCAAGCAATGCAGGTGTAGAATCACGGTGGCTAGGAAAAACTCCCTGGAAAGGCAAAAACCTAGGAAGAAACCTAGAGAGGAACCAGGCTATGAGGGGTGGCCAGTCCTCTTCTGGCTGTACCGGGTGGAGATCACAGTGGTTGTAGAGGGTGCAACAGGACAGCACCTCAAGAGCAAAAATGAACAGTTTAGGGTTCCTTAGCCAAAGGCAGAACAGTTGAAATTGGAACAGCAGCAAGGCCAGGTGGACTGGGGACAGCAAGGAGTCATCAGGCCAGGTAGTCCTGACGCATGGTCTTAGGGCTCAGGTCCTCAGAGAGAGAGAAAGAGAGAATTAGAGAGCGCATACTTAAATTCACACAGGACACCGGATAAGACTCCCATTCGGAGTCAGTGTCACTGTGAAAGAAAATGTTCAGTTAGAATAGTTTCACATATGAGCCCTGTATCAACAGGTATAATAAACAGATATATAGAGAGTTGAAGGTTGAACATATTAGGTTGAATATATTATTATTACCTGCTAGATCTACTGTCTCTTTTATATTATGACATCTCAGCTAGATCTACTGTCTCTATTATATTATGACAGACCAGCTAGATCTACTGTCTTTATTATATTACAACAGACCAGCTGTATCTACTGTCTCCATTTCACTTTGGCCATTGATGTGGTCCTGCCCTCTCCTCAACAGCCTCAAATAGGCTATTTCATGTGGGTTGGGGTGGGGCGGCAGACACACGCATCTCACATTTCATGACATTACATGTTTATATATTGCTTAAAAATTTTACAAAAAAAAAATCACAAATAATATTTTATATTATTCATTTCAAACAAGGGCATTAGCATGATAAGAACTTACCGGTCCAAAATGATGTCCTCTCCCGTTCAAAAAGTATTCCTCCGCAATCGCTAAATGAAGCGTCCTACAACAATCTCTGTCTCACCTTCCCAATCAATTTATTCAAAAATTGTGTGTACATCTGTATATCTAGACTTAGATTTAGCTTTCCCTGACTTAGTCGTCATAATGATTGATATATAAACAGCTGAATCTGCGCGTTCACCAAACACTGCAGTGCGTAATACGCGTAGCTTCTTCCGGTATGAAACTTCAATAGCGAATTACTCACTTTACGCTGAAGCTTACTACATGGGTTGGTCTTGCAACACAAACATGGCGTATTGCCGTTTAGCTCAGCTCATTGGCTATCTACCCAGCTAGATTTCAAGACGATCGGTGGTCATTGGGTTAAAAGACAGTCAATCAACGAAACAGCGGGCAAATCATTGGTGCACAATGATGCCATGACTTGTTGTCTTGAAATCGGTTTCTTTCAGTCAATACGTCCTGCGAAATGACCCATCAGGTTTGATTGTGTTACAAACAAACCAGTTGATTGCAGTGAAACCAAACATGACTGGAAAAGTCACGTTCTGTGTGGGTTATTTACCTGGAATGTGTCGTCGAAAATGGAATGAGACGGAATTCACGACACAAGTGGTTCACAAAATGTTTCATGTTAGGCTATAATAACGGATTTTATCAAACAAAAGATCATTCATTGTGTAACAATGAGCATTGGAATTGCAAACAGATGAAGATCGTCAAAGGTAAACGATTTATTTTAATGCAGTTTCTGAATATGTTACGCCTGTGCTGGTTAAAATGTTATTTTTTTTATGGGGCTCTATGCTCAGATAATCGCATCGTATTCTTTCACAGTAAATCCTTTTTCAAATCTGACAACGCAATTGGATTAGCAAGATTCAAGGCTTTCGATACATGTGAGACACTTGTATTTTCATGAATGTTTAATATGACTGTTTATGTAGCGATCACCGTATGTTGTGGAATTTCAGCCCGCTATCGGGTTCCGTGCGCAGAGAGGTTAACGGGATAATTGTCATCAACAACTGCTGAATTGCATAGTGCCACATTCAATGAATATTACTAAAAATATTTATATTCATGAAATCAGAACTGCAATATAGGAAAACACAGTTTAGCCTTTTGTTAATCCACCTGTCATGTCAGATGTTGAAAATATGCCTTGCAGCGAAAGCAATCCAAGCGCTTGTGTAAGTTTATCGTCACAAAAATCAGAAAAGCAATCAAATTAATTGTTTACCTTTGATGATTTTCGGATGTTTTCACTCACGAGACTCCCAGTTACACAATAAATGTTCCTTTTGTTCCATAAACGTTATTTTTATATCCAAAATACCTCTTTGTTTGGCACATTATGTTCAGAAATCCACAGAAAAGAGTGGTCATGCCAACGCAGACAAATTCCAAATAGTTTCCGTAATGTCCACAGAAACATGTCAAACGTTTTTTTATAATCAATCCTCAGGTTGTTTTTAAAATATATAATCGATAATATATCAACCGCAAATGTCTTTATCAGTAGGAGAGGGAAAACAATGGCTGTCCAAACTCTGTTGCGTGAGCAAAACTCATGCGACCACTTGACACAATGTTATCTTTCTGGCTCATTTTTTCAAAATAAAAGCCTGAAACTATGTCTGAAGACTGTTGACACCTTGAGGAAGTGATAGGAAAAGGAATCTGGTTGATATCCCTTTAAAATGGAGCAAAGGGAGGCTATGGAACATGGAATTTTCAAAATAGAAGCCACTTCCTGATTTGATTTTCCTAAGGGTTTTGCCTGCAATCAGTTCTGTTATACTCACAGACAATATTTTGACAGTTTTGGAAACTGTGTAGTGTTTTCTATCCAATACTAATAATAATATGCATATATTAGCAACTGAGACTGAGGAGCTGGCCGTTTACAATGGGCACCTTTTCATCCAAGCTACTCAATACTGCCCCTGCAGCCATAAGAAGTTAAGAATAAATTCTTATTTACAATGACCACCGGGACGACGCTGCCAATTGTGTGCCACCCTATTGGACTACCAATCACGGCTGGTTGTGATACAGCTAACCTAACTAAGAAATACATTTGCCGATACAATTCTCCCCCTTCCCACCTTCTTGGCAAGAGTCTATTGTCCTGCTAATAGCCCATAATGGCGCTGTACAACGTGACTGGACAGGAGTAGGCTACAGTACTACAGTAAGAGCAAAAGAATCCTAACATTGCTGCACCCTAATTGCAGTCTAACCAATACCCAAACGGAAATCTCAAAGATGTATTAAGACCAGCCCCCATGCTTGTCTCAGAGCAGCGCTGTCTTGACCTCTGAATGCTGTCATTTGTAAGAGCATTTTCCAGTAAACATAACGAGTGCTCTAACTCCCCCTTGCGCTGGGCTGGAGCAGTGACACAGTGACACAGGGTACCGAACTAAACCACAAATTACCTCTAAATCCTGCAGCATAATCTCAAAACTTTTAGTTTTTAGGGCTACTTAATGTTAGATCCCTCACTTCCAAGGCAGTTATGGTCAATGAACTAATCACTGATCATAATCTTGATGTGGTGGCCTGACTGAAACATGGCTTAAGCCTGATGTTATTACTGTGTTAAATGAGGCCTCTCCTTCTGGTTACACTAGTGACCACATCCCCCGCGCATCCCGCAAAGACGGAGGATTTTGCTACCATTTATGACAGCAAATTTCAATTTACCAAAAAAAAAAAGAGCTTTTGAGCTTCTGGTAAGGAAATCTATGCAGCCTACGCAATCACTTTTTATAGCTACTGTTTACAGGCATATACAGTGTTCCTCGAATTCCCATCGGACCGTGTAGTCATGGCAGATAGTTTTCTGATTTTTGGTGACTTTAATATTCACATGGAAAAGTCCACAGACCCACTCCAAAAGGCTTTCGGAGCCATCATCGACTCAGTGGGTTTTGTCCAACATTTCTCCGGACCTACTCACTGCCACAGTCATACTCTGGACCTAGTTTTGTCCTGTGGAATAAATGTTGTGGATCTTAATGTTTTTCCTCATAATCCTGGACTATCGGACCACCATTTTATTACGTTTGCAATTGCAACAAATAATCTGCTCAGACCCCAACCAAGGAACATCAGAAGTCGTGCTATAAATTCACAGACAACACAAAGATTCCTTGATGTCCTTCCAGACTCCTTCTGTCTACCCAAGGACGCCAGAGGACAAAAATCAGTTAACCACCTAACTGAGGAACTCAATTTAACCTTGTGCAATACCCTAGATGCAGTCTCACCCCTAAAAACAAAAAACATTTGTCATAAGAAACTAGCTCCCTGGTATACAGAAAATACCCGAGCTCTGAAGCAAGCTTCCAGAATATTGGAACGGAAATGGCGCAACACCTGGATGTCCCGTTCCACTAGCCTAGCCCCCCTGCAACAGCCAGTGCAGGGCGCCAAATTCAAAACAACTCAAATCTCATAACTAAAATTCCTCAACTATACAGGTATTTTACACCATTTTAAAGATAAAATTCTCATTAATCCAGCCACAGTGTCTGATTTCAAAAAGGATTTACAGCGAAAGCACCACAAACGATTATGTTAGATCACTAACAAGCCTCAGAAAAACACAGCCATTTTTTCCAGCCAAAGAGAGGAGTCACAAAAAGCAGAAATAGAGATCAAATTAATCACTAACATTTGATGATCTTCATCAGATGACACTCATCAGATGACACTCATAGGACTTCATGTTACACAATACATGTATGTTTTGTTTGATAAAGTTCATATTTCTATAAAGAAATCTGAGTTTACATTGGCACGTTACGTTCAGTAGTTCTAAAACATTCTATGATATTTCAGAGAGCCACATCAATTTATCAGAAATACTCATAATAAACTATTATACATGGAACTTTAGATACACTTCTCCTTAAAACCTCTGGGATAGGCGGGACAGTCGCGTCACACTTGGCCAATAGCCAGGGAAAATGCAGAGCGCCAAATTCAAATAAAATGATATAAAAATTAAACTTTCATTAAATCACACATGTAAGATACCAAATTAAAGCTACACTCGTTGTGAATCCAGCCAACATGTCAGATTTCAAAAAGGATTTTCAGTGAAAGCATAAGATGCTATTATCTGATGATAGCACAACAGTAAACAAAGAGAGAAAGCATATTTCAACCCTGCAGGCGCTACACAAAACGCAGAAATGAAATATAAATCATGCCTTACCTTTGACGAGCTTCTTTTGTTGGCACTCCAATATGTCCCATAAACATCACAAATGGACCTTTTGTTCGATTAATTCCGTCTATATATACAGTGGGGCAAAAAAGTATTTAGTCAGCCACCAATTGTGCATGTTCTCCCACTTAAAAAGATGAGAGAGGCCTGTCATTTTCATCATAGGTACACTATGAAAATCACATTGTAGGATTTTTAATGAATTTATTTGCAAATGATGGTGGAAAATAAGTATTTGGTAACCTACAAACAAGCAAGGTGTCTGGCTCTCACAGACCTGTAACTTCTTCTTTAAGAGGCTCCCCTGTCCTCCACTCATTACCTGTATTAATGGCACCTGTTTGAACATGTTATCAGTATAAAAGACACCTGTCCACAACCTCAAACAGTCACACTCCAAACTCCACTATGGCCAAGACCAAAGAGCTGTCAAAGGACACCAGAAACAAAATTGTAGACCTGCACCAGGCTGAGAAGACTGAATCTGCAATAGGTGAGCAGCTTGGTTTGAAGAAATCAACTGTGGGAGCAATTATTAGGACATGGAAGACAAACAAGACCACTGATAATCTCCCTCGATCTGGAGCTCCACGCAAGATCTCACCCCGTGGGGACAAAATGATCACAAGAACGGTGAGCAAAAATCCCAGAACCACACGGGGGGACCTAGTGAATGACCTGCAGAGAGCTGGGACCAAAGTAACAAAGCCTACCATCAGTAACACACAACACCGCCAGGGACTCAAATCATGCAGTACCAGACGTGTCCCCCTGCTTAAGCCAGTACATGTCCAGGCCCGTCTGAAGTTTGCTAGAGAGCATTTGGATGATCCAGAAGAAGATTGGGAGAATGTCATATGGTCAGATGAAACCAAAATAGAACTTTTTGGTAAAAACTCAACTCGTCGTGTTTTGAGGGCAAAGAATGCTGAGTTGCATCCAAAGAACACCATACCTACTGTGAAGCATGGGGGTGGAAACATCATGCTTTGGGGCTGTTTTTCTGCAAAGGGACCAGGACGACTGATCCGTGTAAAGGAAACAATGAATGGGGCCATGTATCATGAGATTTTGAGTGAAAACCTCCTTCCATCAGCAAGGGCATTGAAGATGAAACGTGGCTGGGTCTTTCAGCATGACAATCATCCCAAACACACCGCCCGGGCAACAAAGGAGTGGCTCCGTAAGAAGCATTTCAAGGTCCTGGAGTGGCCTAGCCAGTCTCCAGATCTCAACCCCCTAGAAAATCTTTGGAGGGAGTTGAAAGTCTGTGTTGCCCAGCAACAGCTGTTCATTGAGATAAACTTTTGTTATTGACCAAATACTTATTTTTCACCATAATTTGCAAATAAATTCATTAAAAATCCTACAATGTGATTTTCTGGATTTTTTTCCCTCGTTTTGTCTGTCATAGTTGAAGTGTACCTATGATGAAAATTACAGGCCTCTCATATTTTTAAGTGGGAGAACTTGCACAGTTGGTGGCTGACTAAATACTTTTTGCCCCACTGTATCCAAAATGTCAATTTATTTGGCGCGTTTGATCCAGAAAAACACAGCTTCCAATTTGCGCAACGTCACTACAAAATACCTCAAAAGTTACCTGTAAACTTTGCCAAAACATTTCAAACACTACTTTAGTAATACAACTTTAGGTATTTTTAAATGTTAATAATCGATCAAATTGAAGACGGGACTTTCTGTGTTCAATACAGGAAGACAACTAACTAACGCTACTTTTCTGGTCTTCCGCAACTCTCAGTACACATAATGTGACAGTCATTCAAGATGGCCGTACTTCTTCATTACACAAAGGAATAACCTCAACCAATTTCCGAAGACTGGTGACATCCAGTGGAAGCGGTAGGAACTGCAAACAAGTCCCTCATTGAATAGACAGTGACCTCAAAAAAACAAATCTGAATGGTTTGTCCTCGGGGTTTTGCCTGCTACATAAGTTCTGTTATACTCACAGATATGATTCAAACAGTTTTAGAAACTTCAGAGTGCTTTCTACTTACTAATAATATGCATATCTTATATTCTGGGGATGATTAGCAGGAGGTTGAAATTGGGCATGCTATTTATTCAAAAGTGAAAATGCTGCCCCCTATGTCGAAGAGGTTATAATGCAACTGTTGTGTCAGATTTTAAAACTATACGGATTAAGCAAACCATGCAATAATCTGAGTACAGCCTTTAGACAATAAATCAGCCCAAAAGATACCCGCCATATTGGGTAGTCAACATTCCTTGAAATAGCATTTTAAATATTCACTTACCTTTGATGATCTTCATCAGAATGCACTCCCAGGAATCCTAGTTCCACCATAAATGTTTGATTTGTTCGATAATGTCCATCAGTAATGTCCAAATATCTTCTTTTGTTAGGGCTTTTGGAAAACAAATCCAAAGCTCGTTCAGGTCGCTCCGAACGTCGGACGAAAAGTTCAAAAAGTTCTGTTACAGCCCGTAGAAACATGCCAAACTAAGTATGGAATCAATCTTTAGAATGTTTTTAACATAAAACTTCATTAATGTTCCACCCGCACACTTCCTTTGTCTGTACAAATGAAGAGGAACCTTTCACGTGAGCGCGCCAGACCGAGGCTGTGGCACTCTGCCAGACCACTCACTCAAAGAGCCCTTATGGCTCCACTCACTCAAAGAGCCCCTACTCATTCAGAGTAGAATCCTCAAAACAGGTTCTAAATACTGTTGACATCTAGAGGAAGCCTTGGGAAGTGAAACATAACTAATATCACCCTGTAAGACAAGTACTGGAAACAATAGAATACTATGAAATATCGGGGACACCAGGCCTGGTTTTCAAGGCTTTTGATAAAGTACGACTGGAGTTTATATCCACTGCGCAAAAAAATTAAGGGAACACTAAAATAACACATCCTAGATCTGAATGAATGAAATTCTTATTAAATACTTTTTTCTTTACATAGCTCAATGTGCTGACAACAAAATCACACAAAAAGGATCAATGGAAATCAAATTGATCAACCCACGGAGGTCTGGATTTGGAGTCACACTCAAAATTAAAGTGGAAAACCACACTACAGGCTGATCCAACTTTGATGTAATGTCCTTAAAACAAGTCAAAATGAGGCTCAGTAGTGTGTGTGGCCTCCACGTGCCTGTATGACCTCCCTACAACGCCTGGGCATGCTCCTGATGAGGTGACGGATGGTCTCCCGAGGGATCTCCTCCCAGACCTGGACTAAAGCATCCGCCAACTCCTGGACAGTCTGTGTTGCAACGTGGCGTTGGTGGATGGAGCAAGACATGACGTCCCAGATGTGCTCAATTGGACTCAGGTCTGGGGAACGGGCGGGCCAGTCCATAGCATCAATGCCTTCCTCTTGCAGGAACTGCTGACACACTCCAGCCACATGAGGTCTAGCATTGTCTTGCATTAGGAGGAACCCAGGGCCAACCGCAACAGCATATGGTCTCACAAGGGGTCTGAGGATCTCATCTCGGTATCTAATGGCAGTCAGGCTACCTCTGGCGAGCACATGGAGGGCTGTGCGGCCCCCCAAAGAAATGCCACCCTACACCATGGCTGACCCACTGCCAACCCGGTCATGCTGGAGGAGGTTGCAGGCAGCAGAACGTTCTCCACGGCGTCTCCAGACTGTCACGTCTGTCACATGTGCTCAGTGTGAACCTGCTTTCATCTGTGAAGAGCACAGGGCGCCAGTGGCAAATTTGCCAATCTTGGTGTTCTCTGGCAAATGCCAAACGTCCTGCACGGTGTTGGGCTGTAATCACAACCCCCACCTGTGGACGTCGGGCCCTCATACCACCCTCATGGAGTCTGTTTCTGACCGTTTGAGCAGACACATGCACATTTGTGGCCTGCTGGAGGTCATTTTGCAGGGCTCTGGCAGTGCTCCTCCTGCTCCTCCTTGCACAAAGGCGGAGGTAGCGGTCCTGCTGCTGGGTTGTTGCCCTCCTACGGCCTCCTACAACATCTCCCGATGTACTGGCCTGTCTCCTGGTAGCGCCTCCATTCACTGGACACTACGCTGACAGACACAGCAAACCTTCTTGCCACAGCTCGCATTGATGTGCCATGCTGAATGAGCTGCACTACCTGAGCCACTTGTGTGGGTTGTAGACTCCGTCTCATGCTACAACTAGAGTGAAAGCACCGCCAGCATTCAAAAGTGCCCAAAACATCAGCCAGGAAGCATAGGAACTGAGAAGTGGTCTGTGTTTATCACCTGCAGAACCACTCCTTTATTGGGGGTGTCTTGCTAATTGCCTATAATTTCCACCTGTTGTCTATTCCGTTTGCACAACAGCATGTGAAATGTATTGTCAATCAGTGTTGCTTCCTAAGTGGACAGTTTGATTTCACAGAAGTGTGATTGACTTGGAGTTACATTGAGTTGTTTAAGTGTTCCCTTAATTTTTTTGAGCAGTGTATAAAAGCCTAGAATATTTCAATTTCGGGTGAATCTCTTAAAAATGGGTTAAAGTTACGTATAGTAACCCTAGGTGTAAAATAGTAAATAAAAAAACGTTTTAAGGCACATGACAGTTAATATGTTCCAGAAGGCATTTCTGCCAAAAAAATAAAATAATAATATGATAAAAAAATACATGTTCACGTTCAAATGCTGCTCCTGTGAAGTAGTGACGTGCAACATACATGTAGTTTCCTGAAACGAGTCACATATGACATAGAAATCTCAAACCAACTGTAATATATTCAGCAAACTCACTAATCCACAGCAATTACTTTGATTTTTTTTACTTTCAATAAATTACATTTTGTAATAAAAATAAATAAATAAATCAAACATTCACTTGCATGAGTACAACCAACTGTTATTTGTTCAGGGACCTTGTATGTACACTCTACGGCAATTACATTTGTATTTTTGGGCTTTGGCTATTTTCTATACATTTTATTTCACCATATTGTCCAAGTCCCTAAACAAATAACATTTGGTTGAATTCATGCAATTGATATGGAGTGGAAGCTATTTAAGTTTTAAACAAGTATTTTTAATTTTAAGAAAGTAAATTCTTTGAAAACAGTTATTGTCAGCTGATTTAGAATAAGTAAATTATATCATCCAGACATGTTCCGTTGAAGAGGTATTAACGAGCGAAGTCTGAATCTTTAATACAGTATAAAGCTAACTTCACCACCATGCTTGCAAATGTATGCGCGTGTCCCAAACAACGTTTTGACAACTGAATGGTAACTTGCCTGCCTGCCCGCCCGCCCACCCATTTGATCAAAGCCGTTGAAGTTTTTTGGAAGTATTTCTCTGTAAAGTGATTTAAAATAAATAGATACATTTTTTAAAAGCTAAATCAATAGCTGTGGATTCGAGAGAAGCTTAGTGGCGATTTTAGCATGTAAATCTAGGTGGGGCAAACTCCCCAATTGTTTTAATTCGTGCCAGCAAAGCCACTACACAATACAACACTAAACTATATGTTAATTGCACTATAGCAGTGACAAACGGTGCCCACAAACTGTTAGGGCCTACATTAACCTGTCAGAACAGCAGAGTCCTAACAGCAGTCCCAAGACCTTACCAATGCGACACCTGGATATCAGCGGAGCCTTATCTGGCAGTGAAACAGTTCATTCAGCATCATTCATTGCCTTTAAAAAAGCATAGCTGATATGGCTGACTTCCTTAAACAAATATGGTTTCTACTGACAATTGAGATGTACAAACTATGGCATAAGGGGATGACGAGTGGATAAGTCCATAATTTCGATTAAAACATTAATGAGTGACCTAGGACAAACAGTCAATAACTATTTGTCCAGCACTTTTGAAATGTACAGCAACAGAATTCAGAACATGGGCCATTCTTACTGTATTGTCCCTATACACCAAGTAAAACTGTAGGATAAACAAAGGGGGCATTTAAGCAGACAATGAAAGCTCTTACAATATTTTGACGATGACATTTCTCTAAAACAGGCTATAGGCTACATGTGCACCACCAAGTCAGATACGTAGGCTAAGTTGAGGGGAAAAGGGACCATATTATTATGGTGAGGCACATGTGCTACTAACAGCTTACTACACAACACTGGCATATTACACAATGTATGCAGCAGCATACAATACATTTTTGGACTCACCACTTGAACAGGAAGGTGGCGCGGCAGTCCTTCATGGGCAAATTTTGTCATCAAAGTCTGTCATTCTCTGGATGTATGGTGCTTTCAAGACAACTGTGTCATTACTCTCTCGTTCGTGAGGATCAAAAGGACCCATCAGCTAGGCAAATGTTTGAGGATAGCCAGGCATTTATACGGAGACTTGATTACACACAGGTGGATTGTATTTATCATCATTAGTCATTTAGGTCAACATTGGATCATTCAGAGATCCTCACTGAACTTCTGGAGAGAGTTTGCTGCACTGAAAGTAAAGGGGCTGAATAATTTTGCACGCCCAAGTTTTCAGTTTTTGATTTGTTAAAAAAGTTTGAAATATCCAATAAATGTCGTTCCACTTCATGATTGTGTCCCACTTGTTGTTGATTCTTCACAAAAAAATACAGTTTTATATCTTTATGTTTGAAGCCTGAAATGTGGCAAAAGGTTGCAAAGGTCAAGGGGGCCGAATACTTTCGCAAGGCACTGTATATATATAATATCATCTGAAATGTCTGTGTCCAATGAAATGAGGGGCTGAAGTGGGTGTGACCTTAAGTCTGGGGGTGGAGCAGTCCTTTCAGGAAGCAAAGCCGCATGGGACACAGTGCCACCAATTGGTAAGATAAAATCACCTTTAAACGTTTAAATTGAAATAACTTAATATAAAAAAAAATATGCATGTGCATCAGTATGTAAAGAAGTATGTTTGATTGTTGAAATATTTCGTTTTTATTTATATACTAAAACTGATTTTTGGTTCATTGCCTCAAGGCAACATTGTGCAGTTAGACCAATTTTGTTAGGGTCATTCCCTCTGACAGTGAGGACAGTAAGCTTGAGGAGAGTGACAATGAGGACAGTGAGCTTGAAGAGAGTCAGGAAGAGTGGATCCCCAAATCAGGTTTGAGCGACAGATCTGATGATATCATGTCCTCCCTCCAGTACTTCAAGCAGTTTTTCTCTGAAGACATTCTGGAAGTTATTGTAAGGCAGTCAAGTCTATATGCAATACAATGTAATGCAAACGAGACCCTTAACCTCACTTCAAAAGAATTGGAGCAGTTCCTGGGTATTGTGGTGTACATGTCATTGTTTGGTTTACCAGGCACCCGCATGTTTTGGAACAAAGCCTGCCAAGTGTCCCAAGTTGCTGATACCATGATACTGAATCGATGGGAGGCCATAAAAAAACAGCACTTCAGTAACAATGAAGAGAGACAGAAGGAAAATGATGATCCACTCCACAAGATCTGACCACTGGTCACTTATCTAACCTCAAAACTGATGTCAATCCCAATGGGTGAGAAGCTGGCTGTTGATGAGAAGATGGTCCCATTCAAGGGAAGAAATAGATTGAAGCAATAACTGCCATCAAAACCAAAGAAACGGGGCTACAAGATACTCGTCTTGGCTTGCTCTGATGGTGTCCCGCACAACTTAGAAATCTACACAGTGAAGTTGTACAACCCCCTGAGCTAGCAGATGTGGGAGCAAGTGGCAACGTTGTCCTCCGCCTGGCTCAGCCTGTACCCAAGCAAGAGAACTACAAGACCTTCTTCGACAACTGGTTTACGAGTGTGCCTCTTGTGCTCACACTGGCTCAGCAGGGAATTCACTGCACTGGTACTGTTCGTGGCAACAGGCTACCAGGCATCAACTTGATGTGCGATGCTAAGCTGAAGAGAACAGGATGTGGATATTTTGAACAGAAGATTGCCATGGTTGGAGAAACCACCTTGCACGTTGTGAAGTGGTACGATAACCGCTCAGTGACCCTTCTGAGTGATTATACTGGACCCCACCCTGTCACCAAGGTTGACAGGTGGGATCGCAAGCGACAGATGATCACCAAAGTCCCCTGCCCTGCTGTGATGAAAGAATACTACCAGAATATGGGTGTGGTGGATCTGCTTGACTCACTGATTGCACTGTAACAGAACAAAATCAGATCAAAGAAGTGGTACCATCGGCTGGTGTTCCACGTCACGATATGATCATTGTGACCACCTGGCTGCTCTACCGAAGAGATTGTGAAGGCACTGGCATGAGATATAAGGAACAAATGAAGCTGTATACCTTCAAGTCATACATCGCTGAAGGCCTATGCAAAAGTGGAAAGAGTCTGGAGTGCAAGAAAGGTTGTCCCAGTTCCACTATTGCTGGTGAGTATGAGAAGAGGAGAAAAGGACCCGCTGCTCCAATTCCAGTCCCTGATGTGCGCCTGGATGCAACAGCCCAATGGATGATTATGGCTGAAAAGAAGGTTAGATGCAAGGTACCAGGATGCACAGGTACACCAAAAGATTTTGCGATGACGTAGTGACAAAACACTGAGCTAATCACGCCACAACTGGAGAACATTAACAACCCCTACAAACCGAATTTTCCACTGGCTCCACCAAACAGAAAGCACTGAGCAAGGCTGAAAACACCTGCAGTTTGGAACTACTTTACTCAAGAAAGTAAAAAAGAGACCATGTTTGTATGCGGCTTTATTAAGTCAAGGGTTTTTTTGGGGACATTGTAAACGGATATGTGACATGTATTAATGCCAAAATAACATGCAAAACAGGCACCTGCCCTGAATGATGGGTCATCACTGGAGAAGAGGTCTCTGAACAATGTCAAATTCATTTGAGAGCTATATGTCATGTGGTTGCGAAGCTGTTGACATTTTTCATTAAAATTCAAAAGTAGGCGTTGCAGTTTTAAGACGGTCCCTTAACCCTGAGCGGAGGAGAGCAACATTTTGCCAGCGAATTGCAAAAACAAGGGGTGTAACTTGTTCGCTACAGTCAGCTTATTAAGAATGTAATTTATATAATTATTTCACGTAGCTAGCTAACGTTAGCTTTACTTGGCTCATCGTGCTCTAGCGACTTCTTGTGGTAGTCTGGGCGCCTGCAGGATGACTTCGGTCATCAGTTAGACAGTGTTTCCTCCGACGCATTGGTGAGGCTAATTTCCAGGTTAAGCGGCAGGTGTTAAGAAGCGAAGCTTGGCGAGTCATGTTTTGGAGGACGCATGACTCGACATTCGCCTCTTCCGAGCCCATGGGGAGTTGCAGTAATGAGACAAGATCGTAATCACGAAATTGGGGAGAAAAAGACAGTAAAAAATTTAAACATTTAAAAACAAATCTTGCCTATAGAAATTTTGAGATTACTGTGTGTTGGTCGTTTGAAGTAAACAACTCCATTATTCAAGTTTATGGGCACGCGCCTTCTATCTAGCGGGCAGTATCAGCATTCACTATGAATGCCGGACTTTGTTGTTCACTATGACCAGACAAGTACACAGGGTGTCGAAACTTCCCGATTCTACCAGTGAAATGAAAATATGCTAGTTCTAATTGTGATGTTTATGATAACTTAATGTTGTTAATATAGTAATGGCTATATGCTGTGGAAGAGCCAGGGTGAAATTCCCCTTTAATAAGATTCCGTGTTGCTAAGTGCTGCCAGTTCCACTTTGTGAGGTATGGGTCTTTTTTGGGTCTTCCAAAGAACCCCACCATTGATTATGTTGTTATTAATTTGCTTATGTGTCATTGTACTTATGCTCACTGTATAGCCGAATATTGAGACCTCTGTCTGTGCCAAAACCCGCAGCCCCGCGTCTGTGAGAAAAGGTGAGAAAAGGGACTGTGGGTGATAGCGAGACACAGAAAGACAGCGTGTGTTTTTCTCTGAAACAAGGGCAGATTTGCATACCGCTGAGACAGGTTCTCAGAAACCTTGTGTTAAGAATAACTTGTTATTTTAGCTGCACATGCAGGTTTTGACATAGGAGAAGGTGTGATCTCGGGTATATAAGATAATTTAATTTGTTCAGGGCAGATCTCAGGAGAGACATCAGTTGTATGTTTGATGTTTGATCTTTGACTTCTATCTAAAGCTGTATTTTGATTCAAATTGTTATAAGTGCACATTTTGAGGATTCCTTATAATAAATAACGGAGCCCAGAAAAGTGGAACCAACAAAGACAAAATCTGAAATCTTATGTTAAAATATAAATTCAAATGACATGGTTCTCCTGTTGTCACCGATGATGAAAAACAGTATGCTAAATGTTAAAGAGGACATCTAGTAGAAAAGATGCCCTCATTTTTACACCATCAAAATATGTTGGAAAATTGGTTTAATTTGCTTGGTTTAGCATTCCCTGAAGATATTGACTACTTAAAAAGTAGCCACTCAACAGCTTGCTTCAGTGTCTTTATCCTTGACTCTGGTTATTTGTCTCCCGGGAGGAACTCCTCTTGTGTGGTGTGATTCTCTTAGGTCATGGGTTGTTTGATGTTGTAAAGACAGCGTGTGTCAGAGTGTGTCTCCTTGTTCTTGCCTGGAGGCTGTGGGACAGAACGTCCACCACGCAATGCCCCCGACTGAGGAGCAATACTGCACTGGTAAGATAGATAAGTCTCTCTCCCATTCTGGTTCAGGGTGATCACAGCTAGCTCCACAGCATTGCTGTGTGCCTCCCACAACCCACAACAAATATTATTTTCCACAAAGATGATGCTGTATTTCAAAGGCCAATTCAGACATGCGTGCCATTCTTGTGTCTTCCTGTTGTTTACATTTGTTGTAAAAAATGCTTTCTCATTTATAAATATGTAGTTGATTGCATATCACTGCTTTTATGACTCATTGTTTTTCATTCTGTGTTCAGGAGATAAAAAATGCCCTGCACCACATTTGCTAGCCATCCAAAGCTGGATATTACAAGTGCAAAATATGTACTGTAATGTTGGTTTTGATACAATGCTCCAGAGTTTTCAAATAAATAAATAACCTCACTGCCTGAATGAGTAGGTGGTTTGTCATAGGGTCATATTCTTACCACACCCTTAGGTAATTTAATTAGTTAAATAAACAGTCTGACCAGTTCCTGACACCACAGATCATCTGTAGCCCCCCCCCCCCCCCCCCCCCCCCCTGCAGTCCAAATAAGTCATACATCTCTGTAACCGTGTCTCATAAATTGTTCAAGATTTTCAAGGCTGTCATCTTTGAGACTGCTTTTACAATCAGTTCCATTTAATTTAGCTTCTGCTAGGGGCACTTTAATTGTATCCTGTCCCTGACGGCTAGCCGTGATTCATTTACTCTCATCATCCCCTGAGTTAGTGGCGTTGGTCCCAAGATGTTCGGAGTAAGGGTTGTGACTTTTCTGATAATGTAGACATCAGATCTTTTTCTTTTTGGTAAGATTTTTTGTTGTTGTTGTGCAAAGAACTAATGTATTGGTGCCTCAAAACCAGGCCTACTCCCCCAGTGATAATTATTTAATTTGTTAATGTTTTTGGTTATAGTACAATAGTTGAATGCCAAATTTCTCCCTTTAGTTTGCTTTTCAGGGTGTTCCAGAAACTGGTTATGGATTTTTATCAAATGTGTATCAGTATTTATATTCACTTGAATAAACATAGTTCCTCTAAACCCACATGTCCAAGAATAAAGGAATTTAGGTTGGTATGGCATTACATTTTTACAAAATGTGCTTATTTTTCAGGAGTTGGATGTTATTACTGCTGCTTCTTTCTGAGACATTTTACAGTAACATCAATTGCTTAGTGACAGCTTGTCTCCTGCAGTTTGGGAAGCATCAGAAGATGATCATTTATCCAGCCTTCATTTACCTCCTGCTGCTAAAGCTTGCCTGAGGACAGGCTTACTATTTACAGATGCCTTTAATGAAGAGGGATATAATTGTTTAAGGGGCCTTCCTGTCAGTCAAATCATGTCTCCCAGAAACTCCAAACAACAGAATGGATCCTTCTGAAAGCACTGACGCCACCCCCTAGCGATAATTGTCCAATTTGCTGATCTTTTTGGTAATGCTCATGATAGAATAATTGAATGGCAAATTCCTTCCGGGAGGTTGCTGAATTATTTGTTAATGCCTAGGGAGTTTTAAGGAGTAATTAATCCAATCTATCGTGATGAAAGGCAACTTGCCATTACAGGTTCCATAGGGTGGGACAATAGCAAAACTATTAAACCGACAAGATTAAAATAAACAAAAAACATAGGGGGAAAAATTACATAATGGCTGTACAAAAATACATGTAAGCAAGTTAAATGAACATTTATCATGAAATTGCCACCTGGTAGTTGCAATATCTGAGTGTAAGGGCTTGGAAATACTATATCTCAATAATAGTCTTTCAGAAACTGCAAATGTGTACTAATAAATATACAAAAAATATTGCTATTCAAAACAGGAACATCCAGTAATAGAGCAGTTCGACTGAATAGAAGCAATCAGTAAAATGAAGAAATATTTTGATGAACAGTGCACATTTAAACAGTGCATGTAGCCAGTGGTGTAAAGTACTTCAGTAAAAAATACTTTCAAGTACTACTTAAGTAATTTTGGGGGGTATCTGTACTTTACTATACATGTTTTTGACTACTTTTACTTCACTACATTTCTAAAGAAAATAATGCACTTCTTACTCCATACAGTTTCCCTGACACCCAGAAGTAATCGTTACATATTGAATGCTTGTCAGGAAAGGAAAATAGTCCTCTAGATAAGTGTGTTTATTGAACATCCCTGGTCTTCCCTACTGCCTCTGATCTGGCTGACTCACTAAACACAAATGCTTCGTTTGTACAGTGCCTTTTGACTTTTTCCACATTTTGTTGCATTACAGCCTTATTCTAAAATTGATTAAATTGTTTTCCCCCCCTCAATCTACACACAATACCCCATAATGATAAAGCAAAAACAGTTAAAAACATTTTTTTTGCTAATTTATTAAACATAAAAAAATAAAATATGACATTTACATAAGAATTCAGACCCTTTACTCAGTACTGTGTTGGAGCACCTTTGGTAGCTATTACAGCATTGAGTCTTGGGTATGATGCTACAATCTTGGCACACCCATTCTTCTCTGCAGATTCTCTCAAGCGCTGAGGTTGGATGGGGAGCGTCGCTGCACAGCTGTTTTCAGGTCTCTCCAGAGATGTTCGATCGGGTTCAAGTCCGGGCTCTGACTGGGCCACTCATGGACATTCAGAGACTTGTCCCAAAGCCACTCCTGCTTTGTCTTGGCTTTATGCTAAGGGTTGTTGTCCTGTTGGAAGGTGAACCTTCGCTCCATTCATCTTTGCCTCGATCCTGACAAGACTCCCAGTCCCTGCCGCTGAAAAACATCCCCACAGCATGATGCTGCCATCACCATGCTTCACCGCAGGGATGGTGCCAGGTTTCGTCTAGGCGTGACGCTTGGCATTCAGGCAAAATAATTCAATCTTGGTTTCATCAGATCTTGAGTCTTTACATGCCTTTTGGCAAATCCAAGTGAGCTGTCATGTGCCATTTACTGAGGAGTGGCTTTGCCTAGCCACTCTACCATAAAGGCCTGATTGGTGGAGTGCTGCAGAGATGGTAGTCCTTCTGGACGGTACAGCCATCTCCACAGAGGAACTCTAGAGTTCTGTCAGCGTTACCATCGGGTTCTTGGTCATGTCCCTGATCAAGGCCCTTCTCTCCTGATTGCTCAGTTTGGCCGAGCGGACAGCTCTAGGAAGAGTCTTGGTGCTTCTAAACTTCTCCCATTTAAGAATGATGGAGGCCACTATGTTCTTGGGGATCTTCAATGCTACAACATTTTTTGCTACCCTTCACCAGATTTTTGCCTCGACACAATCCTGTCTCTTAACTCTAAGGACATTTCTTCAACCTCCTGTCTTGGTTTTTGCTCTGACATGGGCTGTCAACCTTATATAGACAGGTGTGTGCCTTTCCAAATCATTTCTAATCAATTGAATTGACCACAGGTGGACTCCAGTCAAGTTGTAGAAACATCTCAAGGATGATCAATGGAAACAGGATGCACCTGATCTCATTTCCGTGTCTCATAGCAAAGTGTCTGAATACTTGTGTAAATATATTATTTTAAATAAATGTTGCTTTGCCATTATGGGGTATTGCATGTAGATTGTTGAGAATTTTGTTTTATTTAATACATTTTAGAATAAGGCTGTAACATAACAAAATGTGGAAAAAGTCAATGGGTCTGAATACTTTCCAAAGGCACTGTAAATGATGTCTGAGTGTGGGAGTGTGCCTCTGGCTATCTGTAGTGTACAGATTTTTTTTTTTAAATGATGCCGTCTGGTTTGCTTAATATGAGGAAGTTGATGTTATTCATACTTTTACTTTTAATACTTAAGTATATTTTAGCAATTACATTTGCCTTTGATACTAAAGTATATTTAAAACCAAATAATCTTAGACTTTTACTGCAGTAGTATATTACTGGGTGACTTTAACTTTTACATGACTCATTTTCTATTAAGGTATCTTTACTGTTACTCAAGTATGACAATTGGGTACTTTTTCCATCACTGCCTGTAGCTTGCCAGTAAGGACAGGAAATTCATTCCTGTCTTCATCTGAATTTCTGATCCCTGTCTGTGCAGCAAACCTGAGAGGCAATAGTCTATTAGTACACATCCGGCAGACACTACAGGCTTATATATTGCACATAAAGAACTCCTCCATGTAATACAGAACAGTCTAATTAAGGAATAATGCCTTGGAACATTTGTGTGACAACTCCTGACAAAGGCTGTTCTGAGGCCCGAGGCAAAGCAATTAAGGTTGAACTCGTCCATATTTTGGTTTTGTTTGTAGGCTGGAAGCTGCAATTCTTAGTTTCACATTCATTTTTGAGCTAGCTAGCTTACCGGCACTGGAGAGATGCATTTGTAAAATGATACATTGTTTCACAGGTCGTAGAGGCAGACAGGGAGGTTTACTCAACCCCCAAAGGTTGCAAACCAAATAGTAACATGGGAAAATAATGTGTAGACGCTTTTTTTCCAGAAGGATTTCCTGCCTGGGCTGTGGGACATTGGAATTATGACATTAACATGTTATGGTATTTTGCATATCAACCAATCAGCATCCAGGATCCAAACAACCCATTTAATAATGGGCCTTGCACACCAACCTACTTGGAGTGGCAGTATTTTTGGTTGTCCGTATAAAACAGTCAATCAAGCAATTTCCTCCTGTTGGGATTTCCACAGGCTTGTGCCTAAAGAGAAGCTGAGGGTATGCCCTTCAGAGCACATCAAGTGACTGGGCTTACCTTTAGATAAATATCAACCCTGATCACCCATAATCACGGAATCCTCAAACACACTGCAGTAACCAAAGCCTACAGTATACCACCATGATACTAGATAACAACCCTCTCCCACTAACAAACTGCATAAGAGCAGATTTGTCCTGTTCTTTCAAATTCAACATTGGGTTGGTTAAAACAATGATGCAAGGCTATGATGCAAAAATGGACATCCTTTTTCTGTTCCATCTGAGAAATCCCTGCACGTCCACTGCCCCATCAGCCTAGCAAGACAATTAATTAACTTTGTCTCCACTGTAAAAAGCATCTAGACATTATTTCCTCTTGCCACTAGCTTAACATTTGGTTTGCAACAACGGGGTTTGTACAAACGTTGCTGTCTTTTGCAACATTGTTTAAATATTGAAATTCAATCTCCACTGTCCTATTGAGAATTAATTAACGTTTCAGGACAAGTTGGAAATCTTTTCTCATCCAGTCGAAATCATGAATCAGCATAATTGTTATGGATATGTAGAAAGAAATGTCAATAGAAAAACTGTCCAAACAACATGTAATGCAGCTAGCTTGCTGGCTTCAGCTTGAAGTGATTGCATCAGCTGGGTTGTTGGCTAGCTCCTCTTAACAGTGTCCTGATGAGAGAGCACATTTTCTATGCCAGGCGAAATCGCTCATCATTAGCTCATTGTTACGGATGTATCCAAAACAGCAAATGCAAATACTTCGCAGTTATTCTAGCTGCACTGTTTGACCTGATTGTGTTAGCCATAGTTGTCTAGCTAGCAAGCAAGGGATAGGATGTGTTGCCAGCCAGCATGGCAATGGAACATTTAGAACAAATGACTGGGTCGTGTCCATAGATCTAGAAAAAAAGACTTAATGACTGTGTCGCGTCTCTGGCAACATAACCAGAATGAACGGCCAGCTGGCCTGGCTAGCAACCATAGATGTGTCGGGACTAGGCCTATATTTCCATTGAGAGATGAAAAGGTAGACTATTAATATCATGTTTTTATTTAATTGGTAACCCATTGTAGAAAGCAATAATACACTTGAGGTTGTGCAGAACAACTTTTTTAGCACAGCTGTGCTGATCTACGTTTACTCGCCTCCACCTCGTACCTTGGCCACAGCACAGCTGTGCTAAAAAAGTAGTTTAGCACGCCCTCACGTACAAGTGCTTTCATTTTTTGTCTTACGTGTAATGTAAATGCCTTAATGTGTTTGGATCCCAGGAAAAGTAGCAACTAATGGGGATCCCTAATAAATACAAATACAAAAAACTGGCTTTAATAACATCCCATGCAGGTCATGTCACCTCATTGGTAATCATACCCGGTGTTTTAGTCCTGCCTGTCACTCTCCCCTCCACGCTGAGTGATTAATGGCAAAGGTGCCATAAAAACTATTATCTCAAGGTCTTTCAAATTGCATTCATTTTTACATTAGCAAAACGTCTCTTTTCTTTACGCCACAAAAAATTCTATTTGACTTCTTTATTATCAGGAAGGAAATGAATATGTAATTACCACACACACACATTACTACATGATCAATTAAGTGCTAAAACAAGTTAGAATATCCAAATATATAAATGCCTTTTAAGTGCTATACACAATCTTTTTACCTGAGATTATGATTATATGTGACCCAATTCAGGAAACTAGGCGTATGTTGCACGACTTCACAGGAGAGCTGTTAGAAAATATATATTTTCGGGAGAAATGCCTCAAACATGTGAACTTTCATGTGCCTTAATATCAAACTTGTATGCATCTGTAAATACGAATAAAATTGTTAAATTACGAGACTAGTTAGTTTAGCCACAGAAAAAGTCAGCAACCTTCCCGCTAGCCATGAATGGCTGAGATAATGAGTGGGCTGGACACGCCAAGAGATGAGTTTGGATTTGTCTACCATATAGCATGTGTCTGTCTATTGAAGCTGGTCAGTATGTTTAGGTAATCGTGTCGAACGTGGCTTTAAAAAAAAGTATTGCGTAGTAAAACTGCATAAACCTAATGTCAAGTTAAAGTGTACTGTTAGCTAGCTAACGTTAGCTGGCTGGGTCGCTAGCTAACGTTATGTGTATGATCTTATTCTTTGTATCTCAGACACATTTTCTAGACGAGTTATAGCCTTAGAACCTGGTGGTTAGCTACCTGCAGATTTATGCAGGGTAGTAACGTCATGAGTTGTGATTATGGTTCATTGTTTAGCTAGCTAGACAGCTAGCTAGCTACATGTCTTAACAAAAGACTCCACTCTAATTTTGACAAAGTATTTTCATTTCAAGTTAAGTGTACTGTTAGTTAGCTAGCTAACGTTAGCTGGCTGGCTCGCTAACTAAAGTTACGTCATGCGTTCGGATTCATTGTTTACCTAGCTAGCTATCTAGATACATTTCATAACAAAAGACTCTCATCCTAGTGTGCCATGGTGCAGCATAGCTGATATATTTTTGAATGCTCAACACCCATTGAATATGTCCGGTGTCAGTAAACGTCTGCAACAAAGCGTAATTCAGTTGTTGCCAGCAGCACAGGTACAGTCACCAATGCTCTGGATAACGTGAAAAAAGCCTAACCAGCTCTGCTAGGGCGAGTAAAATGATCAGAGTGGGGTGTTCTCTCATTATGTGTCTGTAAGTAGCTAGCCAATGTTTGCCAGTTAGCTTGGGTGCTTGACTGTAGTTGTGAGGTCAGAGCTTTCGGAACAACCTTACTTATTGGCCAGAATGAACGTTCTATTCCCAGCTTATTGTTCTACGTCACAATGCCTGCTTTACTATTGTTGGCGATTAGACCTGCCTGCATTGTTTGTAGTTCAAATGTAAACAACAACATAAAATTACTCACGGAACTCTGAGGTGGTCCCATTGTTTCCGATAGGGAAGTATAGGTAGGTCTGTCTAGTTCGCCAAATATCTCGCATATATATATATTTAAATTGGACACCATTTCAATCATGAGAATAATCTCCTCTTTCTAATTATGTAAGTCTGGGCAGTGTATTCCGTTGTCATCAAACTTTAGCCACGGAATACCTTTTTTATCTATTTTTTATTTTTAAGGCGTGGATCAGCTTAATATTGCGGAAATAATGTTGCTTCCATCAATGTAATTGTCTGCATCATTTCCAATCCCCCATATATTTTTGGGGTAAATATATATATATCCATACACGCATGCATACATATACATACCTATATAGACATACATACTTTTTTAAAGAATATACCTTTATTATTATTCCCGCAAACCCTACCACCGATCCCCCAATTGGAGTAAACTAATTAACACTTCGGCTTTTACCTTCAATTTATACATCTTATACACATTTTACAGACACAATATATTTTACAATAGTTATTGTTTGTTTGTTTTTAGTCCTTGTTTTTAGTCCTTCCTCTATTTTTTTTGTCCTTCCTCTATTTCTGATGTCCATCCAGTTCTATTTGTAACTGTGCTATTTCACAAAAGTTCTGAACCTATATACATTTTACAGATCCCTTATGCTTTACATTGTTCATCTTGCTATTAGTCCCACCCTTCAGCTCCATTCAACCCCTCCCATCTGTCTCTCAACATCATCCATTTCGGATTTCTATTTGCCATATATTTTTCAACTGTGCTATGATGCATCACAAAATAATTGAACCTTTCTATTCTCATAGCTTCTACAGATTGTAAATTAAAAATAAACATTTTTGCTAAAATAATTATTATATTATTGAATGATTGACTATGGCTTTTCAAATCACCCAGTATTGCTATCTGTAGCGTTAGTTTGAGGCAAATGTTGCAATTCTTCAGCCATTTTTGGACCTGTGACCAAAAACGAGCTACATATGGACAATACCAAAATAAATGATCTAATGACTTGGCCTCCTCACAGCAGAATCTGCAGAGGTGGGAAGATTGTATCCCCCATATATATAACATTCTATTAGTTGCAAGAATTTTGTATAGTCATTTAATAAATTGAAAAATTCTAAGTTTTGAATCCGGCGTTGTTTTGCGTATCAATTCATAAACCATGTGCCATGGAATGGGTACATCAAAAATCTCTTCCCAACTATTTTGCAATTGATATGGCACAGCTGTCAGTTTTTTGGTCCTTAAATGAAATTGGTGTATGTTTTTATTTATCACAATTTTCTTGAACCATTTATGTTCTTTAATACAGGGCCAACATACAATTCCTTACTTTTTTCCCCTTCTACTTGCCTCTTCCATTTTTGTGGTAATGCCTCTTCCATTTTTGTTGTAATGCTGCAATTAGTTGGTTGTAATTTTGGGTAGAGCAGACATATGTCTCCACCAGTCCTATTTATGATATCATTCACTAAAATTATACATTTAAAAAAAAATCTTAGTTTTTTAAACAATTATTATATTTGAATTTAACCACAATATTTGTTGTATTATTTGTTCTGTCTTTTCTGGTGGATTAAACTGAAATTGCAACCAACTTTCTAAGGCTTGTTTAAAAAATAAAGATAATTTGGAGATTATTTTCTTTTCAAACAACCGAAAGTGAGCAGGTGTAATCTGAATAAAGGGAAAAAGGCCCTTCTTGAACATAGGATGAGACATTCCTACCAATTTACTAGAGAATCAGTTTGGATTTAAGTATAACTTTTGTATGACTGGTGCCTTTAGTGAGAGGTCTAATTCTTTAATATTTAATCATTTCTGCCCTCCAAATTCATATTCGTTATATAAATAGGCCCTTTTAATTTTATCTGGTTTGCCGTTTCAAATCAAATTGAATATTTTTTTGTTCATATAATTTATAAAGCAGGTCACTAGGTGTAGGCAAAACCATAAGCAAATAGGTAAACTGTGATATCACTAAAGAGTTAATCAGGGTGATTTTTACACAAATAGACAGGTATTTTCCTTTCCATGGTAGCAAGATCTTATCTATTTTTTGCTAACTTTCTATAAACATTTATTGGAGTGAGATCATTTCTTTCGGGATTGGTATACCGAGTATGTCCACATCTCCGTCAGACCATTTAATTGGTAAACTACATGGTAATGTAAAAGTTGCATTTTTTAGTGATCCAATACGTAATATACGTAGTACACAGATCATAATTTGGTTTTTATCCAGAGAGGATAGCGAAGGTATCTAGATCCTCTAAGAGGCCGTGGAGAGACTCTAATTGTGGTTTTAAAAGAAAACATGAATCATCAGTGTACAATGACACCTTAGTTTTTAAGCCACCGACTTCTAATCCCTTAATATTATTGTTTGATCTAATTTTAACAGCTAACATTTCGATGGCAATAATAAATAGATATGCCGATAGGAGTAAAACAAGGTTGTCCACTAGATAGCCTAAACCTTTCTGAGATGTAGCCATTATTTACTATTTAACACCTAGGGTTACTATACATAACTTTAATCCATTTTATAAGAGATTCCCCAAAATTGAAATATTCTAGGCATTTACATATAAACTCCAGTCGTACTTTATCAAAAGCCTTTTCAAAATCAGCTATGAAAACCAGGCCTGGTGTCCCCGATATTTCATAGTATTATATTGTTTCCAGTAGTTGTCTTATATTATCTACAATGTATCGTCCCTGTAAAAAACATGTCTGATTAGGATTAATAATATCTTTCAATACTCTTTTAATTCTATGCACCAAGCATTTAGCTAGACTTTTTGCACCACATCACTGAAGTTTAAGATGCCTCCAATTTTTTAAATGGACTGGATCATTATATATACCACTTGGGTCCTGTTTCAGTAATAATGATATCAGACCTTGTTGCGTGTCTGATAATCTACCATTTATATAGGAGTGGTTAAAACATGCTAATAATGGTCCTTTGAGTATACCAAAAAAGGTTTTGTATACTTCCACTGGTATGCCATCCAGCCCTGGAGTTCTCCCATCCTTAAAGGCCCCAATGGCACCAAGCAGTTCCTCCTCTATAATTTGGTCTTTCTGTGCACATGTTAATTTTACATTATTATTAGGGTAAAAAATCCATACAATTAGTTTCAGTTAGTGGAGATGGAGGAACCTGAAATGAAAACATATTCTTAAAGTACTTTACTTTTGTCACGGCCGTCGTTCAAGGAAGACCAAGGTGCAGCGTGGTGAGCGTACATTTCTTTATTTGTAATGACGCCAACAAAAACAAGAAATAACAAAAACGTCCGTGGCGCTTACAAGTGCCATAGTACCCCTAACAAAGACAACTTCCCACAATGACAGAAGGGAAAAAGGCTGCCTACGTATGATTCCCAATCAGAGACAACGATAGACAGCTCTCCCTGATTGAGAACCATACCCGGCCAAAACATAGAAATACAAAAACATAGAAAACAGAACATAGAATGCCCACCCAAATCACACCCTGACCAAACAAAATAGAGACATAAAAAGGCTCTCTAAGGTCAGGGCGTGACAACTTCCTCTTTCAAAATATAATTTGGTGAATCATGTGTGACTCCATCATTTGTAAGAAGTTATAATAAAAAAAATGGGTAGCATTTCTATATTGAAGATTGAAAAAGAATTTGGTGCATTTACCCCCATATTCTATCCAGTTCGCTTTATTTTTATAATATATTACACTGGATATTTCTTGAATAAGTTCCTCCATTTCTTTTTGTTTTTCCTCTAACTTATTCTGTGCCTCTATGGTACCATTTTTATTGCTATCTAACTGTACTGTTAGTCCTTCAATTTCCTTTGTTAATATGGACTCTTTTGATTTAAATTGTTTTTGTTTTATAGATGAGTACTGAATTGCATGGCCTCTAAAGGCACACTTAAAAGTGTCCCATAGAGTAAGGGGATCTGATGTACCTTTGTTATGTCTGAAAAAGTCTGTTATAAATGATTCCGTCCTACTTCTAAACAATTTATCATCTAGTAGGCTTTGATTAAATGTCCAATATTCTCGCCCATGTGGAAATTCTGTAAGAGTAATATATATGCCAATTATGTGATGATCCGACCACATTCTGTCCCCTATCAACACTTTTAACACTTTTGGTGCCAGAGAAAATGGCATAACATAGTCGTCAAGGCGACTAGCTTGATTAAGCCTCTGCCATGTATATCTCACTAGGTCAGGGTATTTAAGTCTCCATATATCCACTAATATATCCATGACATTCATGATTTCCTTAAGTGCCTGAGGGTGATAGTTTGTAGTGTGATTTCCTTTCCGGTCCATAGAGGTATTTAAGACCGTATTAAAATCTCCCACCATAATAATAGTCTAGTGTTGCTTGTAGAGTTGATAAATTCTTATATATACTTTCAAAGAAGCTTGGATCATCATTATTCGGACCGTATAGGTTAAAAAGCGATATGTTTATTGTACAATAACATATTTAAAATAATCCATCTACCTTGATAATCTGTTTGGACAATTTGCACATTTGGATCAAAATGACTGTTAATTAAAACCATCACCCCTTTTGAATTTCTTTGCCCATGGGAGAAATATAGTTCTTTTTTCAGTTTTTCCACAAAACTTCCTCTAAAATTGTTGAATGGGTTTCCTGTGAACAATAGATATTATATTCCTTCTCTTTTAGCCAGGTAAATACTGATCGTCTTTTCTTATTATCTGCTAGGCCATTACAATTGTAACTAGCTATACTTATTTCACCACTTACCATAATGAGACACAACTTCAAACTATTTTTATCAAAATATATGTTTGTAAAAATACCATTAAAAAGACGAATTGAATTGAAGTAGATCAACTGCCAAATGCATTTCCATCGCCCTCACCTCGATTTGTATTATATATAGCTGTGGATCATCCTCTATTGTCCCTAACATCTTTTACTCCTTCGCAACAGTTGTGGGATACACACATACACCCACACACACTCAACCCTTTCCCCCCCACACAACCATAAGCTCACATTCTCAACAATTGCACCATCCCAGAGCCCAACTCAAGAAAGGTCTTGGTTTACAAATGCACTTACAGTTGCAACTGCATGAGAAGGCCTGCAAGACCGCCAAAAAAATGGGCTGAAATTGAGAGATTTTATTAACCATTGTCACATCCTAGATGGTGGAGGTCAAATGTACACCTTTTTCCCCTGAAACACCCACAATACGGTCACCTGTATTGACCATATTCCCAAGCATCTCCATGCAGTCAGACTTTTGATTTTGTGCCACCAGGGTCACAATAATATACCCTCTCTCTGAATGTCTGAGTGTGACCCCCTCCCCATGGGTTACTGCAGCTAGTGTTGCCAGCACTGCCACTGCCTAGGTGGGGGCACCCCACTGGAATCCCCACCGGCTAGGTAGCAGGTCGTCAAGGTTCTCATTAGCAGCTTTGAGAATTTCCTTGTATGTTATGCTCTCCCTTTAGGGGGCTTTGGCTTTGCAGGACCAACCCTGCCAAGCAGGCTCACAATCTTGAGGGGGCAGTGCTGCTCTTGGTCTCTGACCGCATTTTGACTGCATACAGAACGCTTACAGCAGGCACATAAAACAGTTAGGGACTTCTCCTTAGTATCTGGGTCATTCAGGTGGGTGTTTAGGGTATGGGGTCATGGAGCGTACCATTCAAATAGGGTCATAAATAAATAATTAGATATAATTTATTTTTAAAATGTAGTTCCCCATGATAGGACAATAAATAAATTAAATGTATAATTTATTTTAAAACTGTTCCACCATGATAGGACAATGAATAAATAAATAAGACGTATAATTCATTCTAAAAGTATATCCATCATCTGAACAACATTGAAAGCCCTCTCATACCCCGGCTTACAGCAATACATTGGTTCTGGGATATGCAACCATTTCAGTACTCACTCACTCAACTTTCCCAAACATAACAAATAAAATTAAAATAAACACACATCACACCATCCACACATACTGTGCCTTCTGTTTACTTAGTTTTAATCTTCACTATGTTGAATTAGTGCTTATGTGTTCCAATTAGTTATATGCGAAGATATATAGAAAAGCTATATTTTTTATTATATTGTTACAATCCATAACCGGGCTAGAATTGTGTTTCATTATTTTCCTCATCTATGAGAACTTTGTAATTTTTAAAATAACCATGGAGTAGTCTTTGTGTCTCTGAACAACTGGTTATCAATATATAGTTTATCAACCTTTTAATCGATTTCCTTTGAAAATTGGATACAGAACTTTACGCTATTCTGCAATTTCCTTTGGAAACTGATCATTCATGCCAATTTTGGTCCCAGCAAGTCTTTTACCCAGGCTTTTAACCATTATTTTATCTTTAAATGAAGCCAATTTAGCAACGATTGGGCGGTCATACCTTTGGCCTCTCTGTCCGAAGCGGTGTACATGTTCAAGTTGGATTTTGTCGATAACTTCGCGTGGGATCTGAAGCGCTGTAAGGAGGAACTCTCTAACTACAAATTCAGGAACTTCCCCTTCTTTCTCCTGGATACCTGTAAGTACCAGATTCTCTCTCATGGATCTAGTTTGTATAACCAGTAAGGCTTCCCTCAGAACGGTGTTCTCTTTTTTAATTTCATTCACTTGGGTTTCAATCTTATTGACTGTCCCTTGTGTGTTTCCTTCTCCAATGTCGCAGCTTTTTCATCACTCATCTCGAGGCTTGCCTTCAACTCTTTTATATCCTTACTGACAAGTTCAAATATATCCAGTTTATCATTTATTGATTTTAACAGATCGGTTTCGATCTTTACCATCCCCAGTGGTGAAAATATTAAATCGTCTGTGTCTGTAGAAGAGTCACGTTTTCGTTTTGAAATCAGTTCCCCTGTCTTACTCTCCGTCATGTTTGGGTTTTGCTTGTTTTCGTAATATTTGTCGATAAATGTCTCTAGTCTTAAGATTTGTTTTGTGTTATTATCCAGATTGAAGGTATTCACCCACCAGATTGTGTAGTGCCAATATTTTATTCTAACTTGCCGATATTGTATATTGCGCTACATAACTTTGTTTAGTCCGCCATTACCTTGTCGCCATTACCGCCGCCATTGAACCCAGGACCTCATACATGCAAAGCAAGCCACAGAATAACTTTTGTCCTTGGAACTCTGAGCTCCCCCCCTTGTTTCCCTATGGAGAGGCATGCTGGTATATTTCACCAAATATACTTTCTACACAAGTTGTTATTTTTCAGTTTCGAATTAAGAACAGATTGTTGTGTTAAAATAAAAAGGAATACCTTTTTTGGTGCCATTTAGGCAAAATGGAATTCTAAGCGTCGCTCCAGACAAAACGACTCCATTCATTTGCTTTGGGCTCGCGTGTTCCAGCTTAACCAACATTCTTTTGCCATTTTTTAGCCTTGGGTGAATTTTGACTCGTTCTGTTGTCCAGCCTAGTTCAGTGAGCTGTTCTCTCTCTCTTAGATGTCTGGAAGTAGCTGGCAAGTTAGTACAGAATGGTTGGATCAACCCTTAATCTGTTGAGTATAGGGGGCAGTATTTTGAAAAAACGTACCCAAATGAAATGGCCTATTTCTCAGGCCCAGAATCTAGAATACGCATATAATTTTCAGATCAGGATAGAAAACACTCTAAAGTTTCCAAAACTGTCAAAATATTGTCTGTGAGTATAACAGAACTGATATAGCAGGCGTAAACCTGAGGAAAATCCAACCCGGAAGTGTTGTTTTTCCTGAAAGCTCTCTGTTCCATTGCCTGCCTTCGCTCCATTTAAAGGGATATATATAACTAGATTCCTTTTCCTATAGCTTCCACATGTTGTGAACAGTCTTTAGACATAGTTTCAGGTTGTTGTTTTTTAAATTAGCGAGAAAGATCACATCGCGTCATTGGATGGCCTCGTGCCTGCAACGTCTTGCATGCGCAACAGCTTGGAGCAGACATTTTCTCTCTCCTGTTGAAGAAGCTACAGTCCGGTTGAAATATTATCGATTAGATATTGTAAAAACAACCTGAGGATTGATTATAAAAACATTTGACATGTTTCTACGAACTTTACGGATACTATTTGGAATTTTCGTCTGCTCGGTCGTGACCGCTCGAGCCTGTGGATTTCTGAACATAACGCGCCAACCAAATGGAGGTATTTTGGATATAAAAAATAATCTTTATGGAACAAAAGGAACATTTATTGTGTAACTGGGAGTCTCGTGAGTGCAAACATCCGAAGATCAAAGGTAAGCGATTCATTTTATTGCTTTTCTGACTTTCGTGACCAAACTACTTGGCTGCTAGCTGTTTGTAATGTTTTGTCTGCTGAGAGAGATGTCCTTACATAAACGTTCGGTATGCGTTTGCCGAAAAGCTTTTTTCAAATCTGACACGCCAGGTGGATTAACAACAAGCTAAGCTGTGTTTTGTTATATTGCACTTGTGATTTCATGAAAATTAAATATTTTTAGTGATTTATTTTGAACTTGGTGCTCTGCAATTCAGCGGTGGTTGACGAAAATAATCCCGCTAACGGGAAGGGTGCATCAATTAAGAATGTGAAGTTGGGTGAATTTTGGCCCATTCCTCCTCACAGAGCTGGTGTAAGGTTTGTAGGCCTCCTTCATTTCACACGCTTTTCCAATTCTGCCCAGAAATTTTCTACAGGATTGAGGTCAGGGCTATGCTTGGAGTCATTGTCCATTTGGAAGTCCCATTTGTGACTAAGCTTTGTCTTCCTGACTGGTCTTGAGATGTTGCTTCAATATATCCACATAATTGTCCTTCCTCATGACGGCATCTATTTTGCGAAGTGCACCAGTCCCTCCTGCAGCAAAGCACCCCCACAACATGATGCTGCCATCCCTGTGCTTCACGGTTGGGATGTGTTCTTCGGCTTGCAAGCCTCCCCATTTTTCCTCCAAACATATCGATGGTCATTATGGCCAAACAGTTCTATTTTTGTTTCATCAGATCAGAGGACATTTCTCCAGAAAGTACGATCTTTGTCCCCATTTGCAGTTGCAAACCGTAGTCTGGCTTTTTTATAGCGGTTTTGGAGCTTCTTCCTTGCTGAGCAACCTTTCAGGTTATGTTGATATCGGACTAATTTTACTGTGGATATAGATACTTTTGTACTTGTTTCCTCCAGAATCTTCACAAGGTCCTTTGCTGTTGTTCTGGGATTGATTGTCACTTTCGCACCAATGTACGTTCATCTTTAGGAGACGGAACGTGTCTCCTTCCTGAGCGGTATTGTCACGACTTCCGCCGAAGTCGGCCCCTCTCTTTATTCGGGCGGCGTTCGGCGGTCGACATCACCGGCTTTCTAGCCATCGCCACTCCATTCTTCAATTATCCATTGGTTTTGTCTTGTTCCATTCACACTTGGTTTGCATTCCCCAATCACACTACATGCATTTATTCCTCTGTTCCCTCTCATGTCTTTGTGTATAATTATTTTGTGTGTTATGCGTTGTACGCACTAGGCTAAGCGTTTGTTATTTTCCATGTGTTTTCACAAAGCTTATTTGTAATGCTATACATTTATGTTGCGTGACATTAGTGCGCGCTATACACTTTGCCTTGTTGGCTGGAGGAGGTTTTTGACGCAGCTGCGTCCGTCTGTGTATCTCTCCTGCCGTAATGAAGTGTGCTCCTGTTCACAATTCTCTGCTCTCCTGCACCTGACTTCACCACAAGTACGCACACGCCTGACAGGTATGACGGCTGCATGGTCCCATGGTGTTTATACTTGCGTGCTATTGTTTGTACAGCTGAACGTGGTACCTTCAGGAGTTTGGAAATTGCTCCCAAGGATGAACCAGACTTGTAGAGGTCTACAATTATTTTTATGAGGTCTTGACTAATGACTTTGGATTTTCCCATGATGTCAAGCAAAGAGGCACCGAGTTTGAAGGTAGGCCTTGAAATACATTCACAGGTACACCTCCAATTGACTCAAATGATGTCAATTAGCCTATCAGAAGCTTCTAAAGCCATGACATCATTTTCTGGAATATTCCAAGCTGTTTAAAGGCACAGTCAACTTAGTGTATGTAAACTTCTGATCCACTGGAATGGTGATACAGTGAATTATAAGTGAAATAATCTGTCTGTAAACAATTGTTGGAAATTTTACTTGTGTCATGTACAAAGTAGATGTCCTAACTGACTTGCCAAAACTATAGTTTGTCAACATGAAATCTGTGGAGTGGTTGAAAAACGAGTTTTAATGACTCCATACTAAGTGTATGTAAACTTCCGACTTCAACTGTACGTGTGTCTAAACCCTGCTGTGTCCTCTGGCCCTGCAGACATTTCCCACCTGTTCTGCCCTCCCCTCGCTGCCACTCAGAGTCCATGCTGTCAATTGCACAATAAGGTAGGCAGAGTGCAAAGGAAGAACTAGAAATGGCAACAGGTGGTCTTACACACCATTAGCAGATATATGATCTGACAAAGCTGTCTTCAGGACCTCTGGAATTCACCAAAGCAGTCAGACTGAATCATAATTACTGTGGTGTGTGATTCAAGAATGTATCTAAATGTGTTTACTCACACCTGACTCAAACCTTTGTTTTACACTGCACCTTTAGTATATAGGGGAAGCTTTGAGATCCAACAGAATCAAGTGAAGGCAGATCCCTACAGCTGACAACAATAGATGCTCTTTAGCACAGGAGATTCACATCAGTGTAAAAATGTCAGATTTGGGAAAGACCAATGCCTGTGCATTCAGTATAGACACACACAGACTGCTGATTGCAGCATCTCTGGTTTGGCTGCAGTCAGATGCCAAACAGCAACTGGGGAATAATTTCCTGGGTGAACTCATATTCTTCTAATGAATATGTCAGCCAGGCTCACACAGGGCAGAAGGTAGACAGGGAGGAAAAGCCTTCCAGGACCCAAGCTATTCACATTTGCAAGCTGTCACAGATTGGCATTGAATAACTGTTTACTGTTTCCAAACACTGCATAACCAAAACAGGCCAAACCAAACGGATTGCAGATTTGTTTACTCCCACACTGGTCCTGAAATTTCAGGGTCTACCTGGGTCCCGGTTGTAAGTAAATTACTGCCCATGAAGACAACCGGGGAGCCATTACAGCAGATGTTGAGCTGAGGAACAGGTTCATTGACTGTTTATTGCAATGAGAGAGAGAGAGAGAGAGAGAGAGAGAGAGAGAGAGAGAGAGAAAGGTGAGACTTATGGCAGGCCTCTCATTTAATCTTAATTTGGAGGCAGTAGTTGATCAATAGCAGGTTTCATACCAAAACCCTGTTTAAGACTGCAGCACCACAAAGCCATCAATGGGGGAGTCCATCGATCCTGGAGCAGCACTTTCATGCCAAATAATAAATAGCATTGAATGCTACGCATTAAGATAAACGAGTTACAACCCCAGAAGAGTGAGAAATGCTGATGGTCATGCATTAGAAGGAGTGCAGAGTGATGTTGTCGTAAACAAAATATATGGAAAGAATTTAATGGCCGCCAAGGTACAGTAACTTGTTTGAAATAATTGGTGGTGATCAACAAACAAACTGTATTCACTGCTAGCCAGTCTATCAGTCTACCAAGTGTGTGCTTGTTGAATACCCACTGTGCTTGTTGAATAGCAATGGCCACGTTATAACAGCTCTTACCTTAGAGATCGAGACATCAGAATGCTGAGCAACAATGACACATGGAGGCGCCAAGGTTATTTCTTCACATAGATAAGGGGGGAATGCATTTGTCTGCATACAGGCTCATTTTCGTGTTGGTATGCATCCAGCTCTCTCCTCTGCTGCCATCTGACTTCATGAAAAAGCAATCTTATTTACAGATTCCAACGTTTGTATTACTCATCCATTTTTTGGACATACACTGTTGTCGTACGATTGAAATTAAGCCCATCTCAATAGCTTAGATATAACAGAAACAGTTAAACACACAGCAGCTCTCGAGATAGGGCCCTACAGTAGAGAGAGAGGTATGATTCAAAGACCTCCGTAACAGGAATTCCTGTCCTGGAATTAAACCGATCTCTGAATAGGGTTGACCTGCTGTATAATTGGACCATGGCCCCTACAGGCTAATGAAAACCAAATATTTCCTCTGCTTCTGAGGTGATTGAAAGGTTACTGACTTTACCCTCGGTCGGTTACACAATAAACACTGTCTTTTGATGATGATGATGTGGAGGGCAGCTACATGAATACAGCATGCCAGGAGTTAAGCTTGACTGGCTGTATCTGTCTGACGGGAGCAGTAGACATGCTGTAGGGTGGCATTTTAAACTGACAGGAGATAAGGTGGGTGGGGGTGAACCATGTCTGTAGCTCGGTTTCCATCCAATTAGCAACAGATTTTCTTGCAACTATTCTAAAAAAATAATATACTCATATTCCCACCAAAGGTGTCTTTCCATCAAACTGACTTGTTGCAGATAAAAGATTCTGCATGATGACATAGTGCACATACAAAGCATGTCTGCACCTAATTCCCATGTACACAATAAAAAAAAATAAGTTCAATATGTCTCCGTTGCATTTTTAACTCTTCCGATGGTTTTGTCACAAAAACATTGCCTTAAATGACAAACTTGCCCACTCAGGTTTTGGCACAGGCTTTCTCTAGACAAGAGTTTGCTGATAGTGGACGGGGTAGGTTAAATGAGGAGATATAAATAACAAATAAACGAATTTGATTTAATGATTGGCAGCCGAGCACCTATCATCATGTCATCAGCATTAAAATAATAGCCTACCCTCAATAGTTACTGCAAATATTTATGATCACTGTGCACTTAATTAGCACCTTAAGTTCATCACAACTTAATGAATTTGCTAATAATCTCATCATGCTTTTCCACCTCATGGTGGTAGGCCTACAACGTAACATATCATCGCTTGACTCCAAGTTTAATTTGATATGATGGTTGTTATATCAATATTTGCGCATGAAGGTGTTTCCACTGCAATTGTCTCATAATCAATTTCCCAGATCAAACATTGATCCACCCTTGTCTAGCATATTTTGTTTTGTCGGTAAAAAAATAAAAATAATCCTGTTTCCATCAGGTCTGTTGTGAGTTCTTCTTATGTGTCATGTAATTCATCTGCATGAAATGGTTGGATGGAAACCTTGTTTGTGTCTGGGATGACTCCACAGCAGGAGCATACGTTTGCTGTTATTTTCTCACAATATGTTTGTTCGTCCAACTATAAAGGATGAATGTGTCTGTGAATGAGAAACGATTGGTTTATGGTGTAATGGTATTCATGGTCTACAGGATGCACAATGTACCAGGCATACAGTCTGCTAAACCAACTTTTTCTCTGACCTGTTTGCCAGTAGCATTGTTTCAGCGCTCGGTAGTGTATTTTTGATTTTATTTGTATACAGCAAAATACATGTATAAACTCCTTTGATTACCTCTCGGTCTGACAAACACCAACTCTCTCTGTTATCAAATCACCATATATGCATTACTAGAATTGCATGGTTTTGCAAACAGATCAAAAACCATCAGATGGAAGAATGGGGGATTTTTAATGTTCACAGGCCTCCTCTCGACCTCTGACCTACGGTATTGACCACGAGCTGAAACCACGAGGTTTCCCTGCTGTGCCTACACCTGCTTAGACACCTCCACGATGATGGAGCGACAAGCACATTCATGCAGTGATCTGAGTTCTCGGAGGCGACTTATTAATATAGATGGGTTTTTTATAAGAATGGCTGTTGGGATAAATTATTCCGACGGTTCAGAGAGACATGTGGGCCGTCCCCTCTGGTAGCATAGCCAAGTGAACATGTAAATACTACACTGGGTTGGCTGGATCGGAGATAAAGGGAGAGGGAGTCGACAAGCTGAAGAGCTGCCTCCCTCCTGACTGAAACACGCATAGACATGCACACACAAGTGTTTTACTCCTACTCCTTACATTCCTATATTCTCAGATATACAGTACCAGTCAAAAGTTTGGATACACCTACTCATTCAAGGATTCAAGGATTTTTTTATTTTGACTATTTTCTACATTGTAGAATAATAATGAAGACATCAAAACTATGAAACAACACATATGGAATCATGAAGTAACCATGATTCAAGTTAACTTTAATGAACTTATCCTCTGCAGCAGAGGTAACTCTTGGTCTTCCTTTCCTGTGGCGGTCCTCTTGAGAGCCAATTTCCTCATAGCACTTGATGGATTTTGCGACTGCACATTGACTGACCTTCATGTCTTAAAGTAATGATTATCTGTCATTTCTCTTTGCTTATTTGGGCTGTTCTTGTCAAAATATGGATGTGGTCTTTTATCAAATAGTGCTATGTTCTCTATACGACCCCTACCTTGTTGGCCCTGATTGGCTCAAATAAATACCACAAATTCACTTTTAACAAGGCACACCTGTTAATTGAAACGCATTCCAGGTGACTACCTCATGAAGCTGGTTGAGAGAATGCCAAGAGTGTGCAAAGCTGTCATCAAGGCAAAGGGTGGCTACTTTGCAGAATCTCAAAAATTAAATATATTTTGATTTGTCTAACCATGTTTTGGTTACTACATGATTCTATGTGTTATTTCATGTTTTGATCTCTTCACTAGTATTCTACAATGTAGAAAATAGTACAAATAAAGAAAAAAAAACTTGAATGAATAGGTGTGCCCAAACTTTTGACTGGTACTGTACCTAAACATGAAATAATTTGCGGAATGGGCTTTTGTTGTACTAAATGATGTTACAATATATTTACAATGATAATGTCAACTGGGAGTTGTGTATACAAACTCATACATAACACATTTTGAGACTATCCACACTCTGAGAATGAGTTAGTAAAAGTACCTTTTTTGTCATTTCAGACAATCTTTCTAATGTTGGATGTCATTTCAACCTTGAAAGACAGGTAAGGGGCTCTTGATTGCCTTCCTGAACAGCTCATACTGATTCCTAAAGAGGGGGCCTGGAGCTATGGCCAGGTAATATTAATCTCTCATATAGCTACTGTATCAGCTCTTATTATGCTGCCTTGTGGTTAAGTTTATTTGAGGTCCAGAAAATGCTGTTATTATCCATAATGAATTTCTGCCTGGGTGATTTAGATTGCTTGTGGTCGGGATGTGCCGCTTGAATTTCAGTCATTGAATTCCGGTTCAGTGAAAATGTTAATGTCTATGAATATTTGATGGACTGCGTTCATGTACTGCATGGTGTGTAAGACATAATCAACACTGAGCGAAAGATCCAATATTATACGTGTTAAATACACATGCATGATATGTTGAGACATTGACGTGATAAGTGGAGTCTAGCTTACAGTGCCTTGCGAAAGTATTCGGACCCCTTGAACTTTGAGACCTTTTGCCACATTTCAGGCTTCAAACATAAAGATATAAAACTTTATTTTTTTGTGAAGAATCAACAACAAGTGGGACACAATCATGAAGTGGAACGACATTTATTGGATATGTCAAACTTTTTTAACAAATCAAAAACTGAAAAATTGGGCGTGCAAAATTATTCAGCCCCTTTACTTTCAGTGCAGCAAACTCTCTCCAGAAGTTCAGTGAGGATCTCTGAATGATCCAATGTTGACCTAAATGACTAATGATGATAAATACAATCCACCTGGGTGTAATCAAGTCTCCGTATAAATGCACCTGCACTGTGATAGTCTCAGAGGTCTGTTAAAAGCGCAGAGAGCATCATGAAGAACAAGGAACACACCAGGCAGGTCCGAGATACTGTTGTGAAGAAGTTTAAAGCCGGATTTGGATTCAAAAAGATTTCCCAAGCTTTAAACATCCCAAGGAGCACTGTGCAAGCGATAATATTGAAATGGAAGGAGTATCAGACCACTGCAAATCTACCAAGACCTGGCCGTCCCTCTAAACTTTCAGCTCATACAAGGAGAAGACTGATCAGAGATGCAGCCAAGAGGCCCATGATCACTCTGGATGAACTGCAGAGATCTACAGCTGAGGTGGGAGACTCTGTCCATAGGACAACAATCAGTCGTATATTGCACAAATCTGGCCTTTATGGAAGAGTGGCAAGAAGAAAGACATTTCTTAAAGATATCCATAAAAAGTGTTGTTTAAAGTTTGCCACAGGCCACCTGGGAGACACACCAAGCATGTGGAAGAAGGTGCTCTGGTCAGATGAAACCAAAATTGAACTTTTTGGCAACAATGCAAAACGTTATGTTTGGCGTAAAAGCAACACAGCCCATCACCCTGAACACACCATCCCCACTGTCAAACATGGTGGTGGCAGCATCATGGTTTGGGCCTGCTTTTCTTCAGCAGGGACAGGGAAGATGGTTCAAATTGATAGGAAGATGGATGGAGCCAAATACAGGACCATTCTGGAAGAAAACCTGATGGAGTCTGCAAAAGACCTGAGACTGGGACGGAGATTTGTCTTCCAACAAGACAATGATCCAAAACATAAAGCAAAATCTACAATGGAATGGTTCAAAAATAAACATATCCAGGTGTTAGAATGGCCAAGTCAAAGTCCAGACCTGAATCCAATCGAGAATCTGTGGAAAGAACTGAAAACTGCTGTTCACAAATGCTCTCCATCCAACCTCACTGAGCTCGAGCTGTTTTGTAAGGAGGAATGGGAAAACATTTCAGTCACTCGATGTGCAAAACTGATAGAGACATACCCCAAGCGACTTACAGCTGTAATCGCAGCAAAAGGTGGCGCTACAAAGTATTAACTTAAGGGGGCTGAATAATTTTGCACGCCCAATTTTTCAGTTTTTGATTTGTTAAAAAAGTTTGAAATATCCAATAAATGTCGTTCCACTTCATGATTGTGTCCCACTTGTTGTTGATTCTTCACAAAAAAATACAGTTTTATATCTTTATGTTTGAAGCCTGAAATGTGGCAAAAGGTCGCAAAGTTCAAGGGGGCCGAATACTTTCGCAAGGCACTGTAGCTGTCCATCTAACACGGATACCTCTCTCCCAGATGAGCTAAATACTTTCTATATTTGCTTCGACGTAATCAACACCATCCTCATACGAGGGCCCACTCTGCTGTAGAGGACTGTGAGCTTTCAATCTCTGTGGCCGATGTAAGACCCTCAAGCATGTGAATACTCACAAAGCAGCCGGCCCAGACGGTATCCCTGTCCCAGTCTGGGATCCCCACATGATTCAACATGTCCACCATTGTCCCTGTACCCAAACAAATGAAGGTAACCTGCCTAAATGACTCGCCCTTGTGGCACTCACTTCTATCATAATGAAGTGACACCCTGGACCCACTCCAATTTGCATACAGCTCCAGCAGATCCAAAGGGTGGTCAGGGGGGCTTTATCACTGCCTGGTATGGCAACCTCACTGTCCTCAACCTGTAGGCTCTACAGAGGATGGCCCAGTACATCACTGGAACAAGCTCCATGCCCTTCAGAACATCTACCCCAGGCGGGGTCTCAGGAAGGCCCGTAAGATCATCAAGGACCCTAGACATCCGTTACCATCTGGCAAGTGGTATTAGAGCATTGGGTCTTGGACCAACAGGCTCTGAGACAGCTACTAACACCAGGCAATCAAACTGCTGAACAGCTAAATCTAGCTGTCTCCCTGCACCTTAGAGACTATTTGCACCTCATAAACACACACACACACACACACACACACACACACACACACACACACACACACACACACACACACACACACACACACAGTCAACACTGTTGTTCTATTATATACTGTTTATTCCACTGCATGACCAAGTCACTACCCAGTTTATATTTGTAAATACAGTCCATTATTACTATGCATACTAACTCTCCTAATTCTTGTTATTTTTGACTTGACTCTTTTTATTGTTATTATTGATATTGACTAATGTACTGCATTGTAGAGGGTGCTAGCACACAAGCATTTCACTTTTATACCTGCTGTAAACTGTGTATTTGTATGATCCTTGTGAAAACATTCTCGTAACAATCATACTTAATCATGTTTATTTCAATTTGCAATCAAATTAGTGCTGAAATTGAACAACATGGAAGTCAACCTTCAGGGCAAAAATGGGATGTGTTGTCCATTGGTTTGCAAGTTATTTCAAATTCCTTTATTCATTCACGTCATCATGTTTCATCAATGTTGTTATTTGGTTGAATTAGCAAAAAGTTATCAACGTATATATTTTTTGGGACTTATTTTAAAGTTTGTTTTATCTCAAATTGAGAACATTTTTTGACAACTCAATCCAACATCAAACTAAATTGAATGTTCATTTGACTTTGTCAAGCCTTTGCCTGGTGGAGAACAAAGACTAAATAACAAAGCCTAAATAACTCTACGACTGACAGCACCAGACATGTATTCCCACTTTATTTATGTATTCCCACGTTTCATAACGTCTCAGTCCCCATTATCAGAATGTATTTCTGTTGCCTTTCTGTAAGGTAAAGCAAAAACAAGAAGTAATAAAGAGTACGACTCATTCCTTGAGAGAAACACTTGAGAGGAGATAGAGATATTCTGTTAATGGCTAACTGTCACGTTCTGACCTTTTTTCCTTTGTTTTGTCGTTATTTAGTATGGTCAGGGCGTGAGCTGGGGTGGGCATTCTATGTTTGTTTATCTATGATATTGGGATTTCTATGCTTCGGCATAGTATGGTTCTCAATCAGAGGCAGGTGTCATTAGTTGTCTCTGATTGAGAATCATACTTAGGTAGCCTGGGTTTCACTGTTTGTTTGTGGGTGTTTGTTTCCGTGTCTGTTCACCACACGGTACTGGTTTTGGTTATTCACGTTACGTTTATTGTTTTAGTATTTTAGTGTTCAGTGTGTCATTAAAATAAACATCATGAACACTTACCACACTGCATCTTGGTCCTCCGATCCTTCTCGCTTCTCCTCCTCAGACGAAGAGGAGGAGGAAAACCGTTACACTAACTCTTTTCATCTCTGGGTAATAAAAAGAGGCATCTTGGAAGGATTCAACCTGTGATTATAGGTTCTACTAAACTATCATATGGAATTATTTTAATAAGATGGTCAAACAGTACCAAGGATCATTTAGCTATTTCATTTTTAATTTTAGGGCCCCTTTATACACACTACAGTTTTAAAGTTTGGGGTCACTTAGAAATGTCCTTGTTTTTTAAAGAAAATATTTTTTTTGTCCATTAAAAAACATACAGAAAAAATACAGTGTAGGGGGGGATCACGTGACCCTTGGACGAGATGGCCGCATGAACTAAGAGCTCCGCACAAGTAGTTTCCAATTCCTAATCTTACCTCCACTCCAAGTTCAAACTCATTTAGCTTTAGTAAGAAAAAGTCATGGCGGCTACAAAAGGCGACACTACAGGTGACATTTGTACCCGGACTCGAGTATTAGCGACGGAAAAAGCCTCCAAGAAGAAGCTAGCTTCAGAAAAAACTAGCGCCATTAGCCAGGAGCAAGAGAACCCGCTCCCCCACGAGGCACAACGAATGCCAACCTCGCACTCTGTCGAAGACATCCTTTCTGAGTTGAGATCCCAACGTACAGAACTAAACACTAAATTAGATGCCATTAACTATCAGCTCAGTGCGATAGGGGGCAAGGTGACAATCCTGGAAAACGCTTTGCCTGACATCAACAACAAGATAACCATAAACGCGGGGCGCCTGGACGAGGCAGAGGGGCGAATCCTATCCATGGAAAACTTATTGACAGATGCCATGGAAACAATAGCATATGCTAAAAATAAAATCGAGCATCTGGAAGAGAAAACAGAGGACCTGGAAAACAGGGGGCGAAGGAATAATTGTGTTCTATTCAATCTGGGCGAAAAAAGAAGAGGGAAACATGCCACTGATCCGCTACCTGCAAGACAAACTTCCCGAGTGGCTCCACATGTCCACCGACAGGCCCATAGAACTCGAGAGAGCTCACCGAGCACTGAGGCCCCCACCAGCAGCCAGACAACCACTGCGCCCAATCTCCATACGTTTCCTGAGATTCACCGACAAGGAACGAGTCCTACAGGCGGCGAAAAACAACACCATCACAGTGGGAAATGCCAAACTCGCTTTACACCAGGACCTGTCAGCTGGAATACGCCGAAAGCGCCGAGAATTTGACGAAGTGAAGAAATACTCCATTGACCGAGGCATCTTCAGGGGATTCAAATACCCAAACGAGCTCAGGATTCTTCACCAAGGAGCCTTGCGACACTTCAAAACTCCCGAAGAGGCAAAACGTTTTTTGAAAGACAATCCTGGCCAATGAGAAACAGACCAAGGACTAAATGCGATTAATGCCATTACTAAAGGAGGTAAGACGACATATAGCCGATATCCAGAGACCCACCCCCTAAATGTCATTATAGACGTCCAATTTATATTTATTTTCCTTTAACTGAGAGGGATGGGCTGTATAGCCTAACCTAGGCCTACTAATGTTTCAGCCTACTTTTATTTCCCTGTTTTTTTGTTGTTGTTGCTATTATTACTTGGGGTTCCCTATGTCCCTTGGGGGAGGTATATGTAGGCTGGGCTATTGATTTTATTTTTCTCCCCTCTTTTACTGTGGTCTGGACGAGGGCAACTGTGTTATTTACTCAATGCGGGGTGGAGAGGATGAGGCATTTCTTTGGTGGGGAGAGGGAGACGTTGTGCGTTGCTAACTGTTCCCGGTTTTTGTTTTATTCGGAACACAGAATTGAGACTGAGCGGGGGTAATAGATCCAACGGGATGTGTCGAGTTGTTTGGGAACTCGGCTGGGGTGTTCAGAGATTATTATTTTATGTACACCATTTATTTTCCTTTTATGTGAACGCAGCTGTAATTACTATCCACTTTTACCCAGCGATGACTTGCACTAAAGTTCGATTACTGCTCGATGACGATGACTAGTACCTTAAATCTATTGACATGGAACTGCCATGGTCTAGGGCATGCAATAAAACGAAAAAAGATACTATGTGCTCTAAAAAAGGAAAAAGCAGACATCGCGCTATTACAAGAGACACACCTCTGTGATGCTGAACATGCCAAACTCCGCAGAGCTTGGGTGGGACAGGTGTATTTCTCATCTTTCAAGTCAAACAGTAGAGGCACAGCCATACTTATCCATAAAAATGTTCCATTCATAATTGACAAAAACATATCTGATCCGGAGGGGAGATTTATTTTGATAACTGGGTCACTGTATGGTCAACCAATTACTATATTAAACATATACGCCCCTAACACAGATACTCCTGCCTTCATGTCAAAAATTATAACCCTGTTCAATGAGCATTGTGTCTCCTTTGGCATGGTGGCCGGAGATTTTAATTGTACCCTTAACCCAACCCTAGACAAATCATCTCAAGTCCCCACCACAAATCCTAGATCTGCAAAGATGTTGAACTCTCTTACTAAAGAGATGGGACTGATAGATATCTGGAGAGAGACTAATAGCTCATCTATGGACTATACATACTACTCTAATGTCCATAACACCTACTCCCATATAGATTACATTTTTATCCCAAAGAGTTTCATAAATTCAGCCACTTGTACAATCGGACCCATAGCACTTTCAGATCACACCTTTGTCCACCTCCGCTTTGACCTCTGCAAAAACATCCCGAGGTCAAAGAGCTGGAAATTCAACACCTCCATGCTATCAAACGAAGCGTTCCATACATTGGTAACTACATGGATAGACAACTACACACAAGACAATAAAGATTCTCCTGTTTCTCCGGCCACTATGTGGGATGCTGCTAAAGCCACACTAAGAGGTCATCTAATTGCATATGCTTCCTCTAAGAAAAAAGCAATGGAAGCACACAGGCTAGATCTTGAGAGGGAGCTGGAATGCTGTGAAAAAATACATAAACAATCCCTAGACAGCACCTCCTGGAGTCATCTTAAAGCAGCCAAAGCCAAACTGAATTTGGACTACACTCGGGAGATTAAAAAAAAGGTTTTCTTTACTAAACAGAAATACCATGAGTATAGCAATAGGCCCAGTAGATTGCTTACCAATTAAAAAAGGAGCAGTCAGAGCGTACAATCATGGCTATCCGAACAGCAGAGGACGAGGTCACATATGACCCAAAAAAGATCAATTGAACTTTTCATGATTTTTACTGCAAACTATATACCTCTGAGAGAAAACACACGGAGGCAGAACTCCACTCTTTCCTAGAGGGAATCTCGCAACACTGTAATGCGAGCTGTGTTATTATTTTTTGACTTTTTATTTTTTAAAAGCCTGTCACATCTGTGAATGTGGAATGTGTTTTAAAGCCTGTCACATCTGTGAATGTGGATGTGTTTTTAAAGCCTGTCACATCTGTGAATGTGGAATGTGTTTTTAAAGCCTGTCACATCTGTGAATGTGGAATGTGTTTTTAAAGCCTGTCACATCTGTGAATGTGGAATGTGTTTTTAAAGCCTGTCACATCTGTGAATGTGGAATGTGTTTTTAAAGCCTGTCACATCTGTGAATGTGAAATGTGTTTTTAAAGCCTGTCACATCTGTGAATGTGGAATGTGTTTTTAAAGCCTGTCACATCTGTGAATGTGGAATGTGTTTTGTTGGTTGATTGAAAAACAAGAAAACTTAATAAAACTTTAAATTGAAAAACAGAAAGAAATACAGTGTAGACATTGTTAATGTTGTAAATTACTATTGTAGATGGAAAAGGCTGATTTAAAAAAATAATAATATCTACATAGGCGAGTTTGAGAATAAAGTTACTTGTTCTGGCCATTTTGAGCCTGTAATCTAACCCACAAATGCTGATGCTCCAGATACTCAACTAGTCTAAATAAGGCCCGTTTTATTGCTTCTTTAATTAGCACAACAGTTTTCAGCTGTGCTAACATAATTGCAAAAGGGTTTTCTAATGATCTAATGATTAGCCTTTTAAAATGATAAACTTGGATTAGCTAATACAACATGCCATTGGAACACAGGAGTGATGGTTGCTGATAATGGGCCTCTGTAGGCCTAAGTAGATATTCCATAAAAAAATCTGCTGTTTCCAGCTACAATAGCTACAACTACAACAACATTAACAATGTCGACACTGTATTTCTGATACAGTCTACACTGTACAGTCTACACAGTCTACACTGTATCAATTTGATATTATTTTAATGGACAAAAAAATTGCTTTTCTTTCAAAAACAAGGACATTTCTAAGTGACCCCAAACTTTTGAACGGTAATGTGTATAAAAAAAATATATTTGATGAAACATTGATCTTGGCCTTACTACTATTATCCCTTTGAATAACAGATTATATATATATATATTTTTACACATATTATGCACTAAACTACTTCCATATGTACTTCCATATTTTTGTTACCTGGTACAAAGGCTACCTTCAGGCAATTCTTGTGAAGCTTGTGGGCATCCTAGAGCAAAACAACAGTATGTGTTTCTGAAATACTCACCTTTCCACAGAGAGGTCATATTAATATGTAGTCCAAACTGTTTGGACGCAACAGACAGAAGTTCGCAGTACCGAATTCAAAAAAGTCCAGTGATTCTTGTGGGGGTCATAGAGCAAAACCAATGACATCCACAGTGCATTCGGAAAGTATTCAGAACCCTCAACTTTTCCCACATTTTGTTACTTTACAGCCTTAACCTAAAATGTATAAAACAAATTGTTTCCCTCATCAGTCTACACATAATTCCACATAATGACAAAGTAAAAACAGAGTGTTAGACATTTTTGCAAATAAGTCAAAGATATAAATACTGAGATATTACATTTACATAAGTATTCAGAACCTTTAATCAGTACTTTGTTAAAGAACCTTTGACAGCGATTACTGCCTTGACTGTTCTTGGGTATGACGCTACAAGCTTGGCACACCAGTATTTGGGAAATATTTCCCATTCTTCTTTGCAGATCCTCTCAAGTTCTGTCAGGTTGGATGGGGAACATAACTTCACAGCTATTTCCAGGTCTCTCCAGAGATATTCGATTGGGTTCAAGTCCGTGCTCAGGCTGGCCACTCAAGGATATTCTGAGACTTGTCCCGAAGCCACTCCTGCGTTGTCTTGGCTGTGTGCTTAGGGTCGTTGTCCTGTTGAAAGGTAAACATTCGCCCCAGTCTGAGTGCTCTGGAGCAGGTTTTCATCAAAGATGTCTCTGTACTTTGCTCTGTTCATCTTTCATTCGATTCTGACTAGTTTCCCAATCCCTGCCTCCACAGCATAACACTGCCACCACCATGCTTCACCGTAGGGATGGTGCCAGGTTTCTTCCAGACACGACACTTGGCATTCAGGTCAAAGAGTTCAATCTTGATTTCATCAGACCAGGGAATCTTATTTCTCATGGTCTGAGAGTGCTTTAGGTGCCTTTTGGAAAACTTCAAGTGGGCTGTCATGTTCCTTTTACTCTAACATAAGGGTGGAGTGCTGCAGAGATGGTTGTCATTCTGGAAGGTTCCACAGAGGAACTCTGGAGCTCTGTCCAGTGGGTGACCAGTGGGTTCTTGGTCACCTCCCTGACCAAGGTCTGATTGCTCAGTTTTGCCTGGCGACCAGCTCTAGGAAGAGTCTTGGTGGTTCCAAACGAATTCCATTTAAGAATGATGGAGGCCACTGTGTTCTTGGGGACCTTCAATGCTGCAGAATTATTTTGGTACTCTTCACCAAATCTGTGCCTTAACACAATCCTGCCTCGGAGCTCTACAGACAATTCCTTCAACCTCATGGCTTGGTTTTTGCTCTGACATGTATTGTCAACTCTGGGACCTTATATAGACAGGTGTTTGCCTTGCCAAATCATGTCCAATCAATTGAATTTACCACAGGCGGACTCTATAATCAAGTTGTAGAAACATCTCCAAGGATGATCATTGGAAACAGGATGCACCTAGGCTCAAGTCTCATAGCAAAGGGTCTGAATACTTACGTAAATAAGGTATTTCTGTTTTTATTTTTATACATTTGCAAACATTTATGAAAACCTGTTTTCACTTTGTCATTATGGGCTATTGTGTGTAGATTGATGAGGGACATTTTGTATTTAATCCATTTTAAAATAAGGCTGTAACATAACAAAATGTGGAAAAAGTCAAGGGGTCTGAATACTTTCTGAATGCAATTTACATGTTATTTCCTTAGAGTGGTCATATTAGAATGTAGACCAAATCATTTGGACGCTATAAACATGAGCAGACCAGTTTTCGGGATGTCTCATGGTCTGACAAACACCACTGTAGCTCGGGTCACCTTCCACTGCAGAGACGGAGGTCATGCTTAAACAGACAGATTTTGATGGTGATTTTTTATTAAGCTAATTAGATTTCAATAGGGATGCAGAAATTGCCTCGACGGTTAAAACCTTTTTGCAATTCGTAAAATATCATATGAAATGGAAGATGGACTACAAATTAATACGTACCATACAAAACATAACATATCATACAAAATGTGGGGAGACAGATTTATGTTGACTATTTTAGGTCTACCTTCGAGTCCAGGTTGATTCGATTCATAATATGAATACGAATACTGTCTGTCCTTTCATTTCCAAATGCAGTACCTTTCATGTTTTTATTGACTCCATATCATGCAACATCCCGTGTCCTATATATTTATATTTTCCAGACACAGTAAAGCCAGTAGCAGAATATCTCTACACTTTATTATTCTTCTTCTTTGTGCATGCAGGCTGTCCTCCCTTATGAGCTGAGTTCATGTATACTCTTTGAAAAAGGTGCCCTCTAGAACCTAAAAGGTTTATTCGACTGTCCCCATAGGAAAACCCTTTGAAGAACCCTTTTGGTTCCATGAAGGACCCTTTCCACAGAGGGTTCTACATGGAACCCAAAAGGGTTCTCTTGTGGGGATAGTCAAAGAACCCTTTTTTATACGAGTGTAAAGACATATGCACCTGGGGATTACAGGTCGTCAGTGACTATAGAGGAGTGAATTAACACCTATCCTGTTACAGGAACATCATTAGCCTCTCAAGGTTACTGGTCACGCTTTTATTCCTTTGAACTGACATGGATTACAACAAATAGATATCCTTTCAATGTTATCAAATAATATGTAATTGTGAGCACTTTATATGGAATAGGCATAGTTTATATTGTAAACATTTGATAACATTTGCATATTACACATGTCTCAGACAGCACCATACTGCGAAACACCTGCTGTTTGTGAATGTGTTTTGCTGTATGACTCATCGTTTCGTGCAGACCAAATACGTCAATCTCTTTTGAATTGTCAACCATGAAGTGCATATTAAGTCACTTGTGCAGCCTACTGGGCTGTCTGTCTCAAGGATAGACAGGTGGGAAAAGGGGGAAAGGTTTGATTCATTTAGCTTATAATCCTATTGGAAGAATACATGGTACCATAGATACAGTATCAACATGAATATCGTGAATAATTGGAGAATAGACAGCCACAATTTACGCCATTGTGTTCATGCACTCTTCGAGAAAAAGGTGCTAAATAGAACTAGAAAGGGATTCTGTCAGCTGTCCCCACAGGATAATCCTTTGAAGAACCCTTTTTGCTTCTAGGTATAACCCGTTTGTGTTCCATTTAAAACCCTTTCCTCAGAGGGTTCTACCTGGAACCTAAAAAGGGTTTTCCTATGGGGACAGCCGAAAAACATACATTACATAGGGAAATGTCTTATTGGTCGCTGTGAACAGCGAAAGCTTGCAGACACTGATGTAAACAGAATATAGGAATTTTGATGAGTATTATACTATTATATTATAAGGGGCGGCAGGTAACCTAGTGATTAGAGGGTTGGGCCAGTACCCGAAAGTTTGCTAGATCAAATCCCCGAGCTGACAAAGTACAAATCTGTCGTTCTGCCCCCGAACAAGAAGGAATTTGTTCTTAACTGACTTGCCTAGTTAAATAAATAAAATACTGTCGGTGCATTGGAGACAGTCAATATGCAGTCTCTTTTTGTGTCATTTTCTATCAATGCAAAAGCAAATTTGATTTAATTTGTGCTTCCCACCATCTTCTCTGTAGCCTCGTGTTAGCCACTGTTAAATCTCTCTACAGAAAATGAACACAAATGGCATGGACAAAATTATTTCAGATCTCGCCATAGGTTTTGAATGTGATTCATATCTGGACTCTTTGCAGGCCACTCTAGAACAGTCCAGCATTTTTCTTGAACCAATCTTGGGTGCTTTTGTATTTGGGGTCATTGTCCTACTGGAAGGCACACAACCTTCACCCCGGAGACTCCGTTTTGAACATTGGACTCCAAAACACTTGATCATCTCCGGATTTCATGATGCCTTATGCATGTTCAAACCCCACAGCATTATCAAACCTCACCCATGTTTGATTGTAGGGAGGGTGTTATTTTAATTGAGTGCTTAATTTGGTCGTCAGTAAACACAGCGCTGATCTAATGTTGTTTCATTGGTCCACAGAACATTTTCCCAAGATTTAGGTTGGTTTAGGTTGGTTTTTGTGAAGTTCAATCAGGCTTTCTGTTGTGCTGTTAAGCAGTGGTGTCTTCCTTTGTTTACCAATGACCAAATGAATCATTCAAAGTAAAATAACTTCCCTCCCTACAATTAAACACCTTTTTACATTGCCAGTAGAAAGGTCCCACTGAGAAAAAACGGGTTGAATCAATGTTGTTGCCACATCATTTCAACAAAACAATTCAATTTGATGACTTTAAATCAACGTAGAAAACTGATTGTATTTGAAAAAAGTCAACATAAGGGAATTTCATATTTTTTTTCAGCCAACTTTTAACAAATCCAATGACATGGTGAAAAATAAAATCGTAATGAATTCACGTTACTTGACAACTAGACCAAATGTAAATCAAACTAGACGTCGAACTGACATCTGTACCCAGTGGGGTGCAGCAAGCTCATTGATGGCAACAAGAAGCATTTGTTGCCAGTTATCCTGGTCAAAAGCTGTGCAACCAAGTATTAGCTCCGGGGTGCCATTTATTTTGTCCATGCCATTTGTCTTTATTTTCTAAATTAAAATTGTAAACTTACCTACAGTATACAGAAAAGTAATATATGGCAACATATCTATGTTACTTATATGCTTTATATTGACATATTTAGTGTTAGAAGATGCTTATATATGAACCACACATATACAGTGCCTTCAGAAAGTATTAATAGCGCTTGAATTATTCCACATTTTGTTGTGTTACAGCCTGAATTAGAAATTGATATTTTTCCACCCATCTACACACAATACACAATCATAACAAAGTGAAAACATGTCTTTAGAATTGATTGCCAATTTAATTCAAATGAAATACAGAAATATTTAATTGACCAAGTATTCACACCCCTTAGTCAATACTTTTTAGAAGCATCTTTGGGAGCAATTACAGCAGTGAATCTTTCTCGGTAAGTCTCTAATAGTTTTCCACAGCTGGATTGTGCATCATTTGCCCATTATTGTTTTCAAAATTCTTCAAGCTCTGTCAAATTGAATGTTGACCATTGCTAGACAACTATTTTCTGGTCTTGCTATAGATTTTCAAGTAGATTTCAATCAAAACTGTCACTGTCCTCTTAGTAAGCAACTCCAGTGTAGATTTGGCCTTGTGTTTTAGGTTATTGTCCTTTCTAAAAACATAATTCCAGTTTAACATTATGGGCTATTGTGTGTAGGACAGGGGGAAAAAATCTAAAATTGAATCCATTTTAAATTCAGGCTGTAATAACAACAAAATGTAGAAACAGTCAAGAGGTGTGAAGGTACTATAACTACATACTGTATAAGTACTTATATCTCACATACTGTATACAGTGCCTTCGGAAAGCATTCAGACCCCTGGACTTTTCAAAATGTTGTTACGTTTCTGTCACGACTTCCACCGAAGGTGGCTCCTCTTCCAGTTTGGGTGGTGCTCGTCGTCACCGGTTTACTAGCTGCCACCGATTCCCTTTTCCTTTTCTGTTGGTTATGTCTGTATTGGTTTCACCTGTTTCTCGTTTGGGGTTTTGATCAAGGCTATTTAAGCCATCTATGCCCGCCTGCTTTTGTGCGGGCTTATTTTCTGTTATTTGTGGATGGTTGCGTTTATTTATTTGTTGGACTGTTTTGGTGTCCTGTTTTGGGTGGGTCTTATTTTGTCGCCCGTTGTTGTTGGCGTGACCTTGTTCTGTCCGGAATAAATACAATAATCCAAACCCTCTGCTCTCTGCGCCTGACTCCACACCCACCACTCTTATCTACGTGGCAGTTACAGCCTTATTCTAACATGGATTACATTTTAAACAATGTCCTCACACAATACCCCATAACGACAAAGCGAAAACAGGTTTGTACATTTTTTTGCAAATGTATATAAAATAAGAAGCAGAAATACCTTATTTACAGTTGAAGTTGGAAGTTTACATACACCTTAGCCAAATACATTTAATCTCAGTTTTTCACAATTCCTGACATTTAATCCTAATAAACAATTCCCTGTTTTAGGTCAGTTAGGATTACCACTTTATTTTAAGAATGTGAAATGTCAGAAAAATAGTAGAATGGCTTATTTCAGATTTGATTTCTTTCATCACATTCCCAGTGGGTCAGACATTTACATACACTCAATTAGTATTTGGTAGCATTGCCTTAAATTAATTAACTTGGGTCAAACATTTCGGGTAGCCTTCCACAAGCTTCCCACAATAAGTTGGGTGAATTTTGGCCCATTCCTCCTTACAGAGCTGATGTAACTGAGTCAGGCCTCCCTGCTCGCACACACTTTTTCAGTATTGCCCACAAATGTTCTATGGGATTGAGGTCAGGGCTTTATGATGGTCACTCCAATACCTTGACTTTGTTGTCCTTAAGCCATTTTCCCACAACTTTGGAAGTATGCTTGGGGTCATTGTCCATTTGGAAGACCCATTTGCAACCAAGCTTTCACTTCTTGACTGATGTCTTGAGATGTTGCTTCAATATATCCACATCATTTTCCTGCCTCATGATGCCACATATTTTGTGAAGTGCACCAGTCACTCCTGCAGCAAAGCACCCTCACAACATGATGCTGCCACACCCGTGCTTGATGGTTGGGATGGTATTCATCGGCTTGCAAGCCTCCCCCTTTGTCCTCCAAACATAACAATGGTCATTATGGCCAAACAGTTACATTTTTGTTTCATCAGACCAGTGGACATTTCTCCAAAAACAGAACACGTCTCCTTCCTGAGCGGTACGACAACTGCGTGGTCCCATGATGTTTATACTTGCGTATTATTGTTTGTACAGATGAACGTGGTACCTTCAGGCATTTGGAAATTGCTCCCAAGGATGAACCAGACTTGTGGAGGTCTACAATTTTTTCTGAGGTCTTGGCTGATTTCTTTTGATTTTCCCATGATGTCAAGCAAAGAGGAACTGAGTTTGAAGGTAGGCCTTGAAATACATCCACAGCTACACCTCCAATTGACTCGAATGAGATCAATTGGCCTATCAGGAGCTTCTAAATTTTCCAATGTCTTTAAAGGAACAGTCAACATAGTGTATGTAAACTTCTGACCCACTGGAATTGTGATACAGTGAATTATATATATATATATATATATATATTTAAGTGAAATTATCAACAATTGTTGGAAAAATGACTTGTGTCATGCACAAAGTAGATGTCCTAACCTACTTGCCAAAATTAACAAGAAATTTGTAGAGTGGCTGAAAAATGAGTTTTAATGACTCCAATCAAATTGTATGTAACCTGACGACTTCAACTGTACATAAGTGTTCAGACCCTTTGCTATGAGACTGAAAATTGAGCTCAGGTGCATTCTGATTCCATTGATCATACTTGAGATGTTTCTACAACTTGATTATAGAGTCCACCTGTGGTCAATTCAATTGATTTTACATGATTTGGAAAGGCACACACCTGTCTATATAAGGTTCCGCAGTTGACAGTTCATGTCAGAGCAAAAACCAAGCCATGAGGGTGAAATAATTATCTGTAGAGCTCCCAGACAGGATTGTGTCAAGGCACAGATCTGGGGAAGGGTACCAAAACATTTATGCAGCATTGAACGTCCCCACAAACACAGTGGACTTCATCATTCTTAAATGGAAGAAGTTTGGAACCACCAAGACTCTTCCTAGAGCTGGCCGCCCGGCCAAACTGAGCAATCAGGGGAGAAGTGCCTTGGTCAGGGAGGTGACCAAGAACCCGCTGGTCACTCTGACAGTGCTCTAGAGTTTCTCTATGGAGATGGCAGAATCTTCCAGAATGACAATCCTCTCTGCAGCACTCCACCAATCAGGCTTTTATGGTAGAGTAGCCAGATGGAAGCAACTCCTTAGTAAAAGGAACATGACAGCCCGCTTAGAGATTGCCAAAAAGCACCTAAAGATTCTCTGGTCTGATGAAACCAAGATTGAACTCTTTGGCCTGAATGCCAAGTATCACGTCTGGAGGAAACTTGGCAGCATCCCTATGTTGAAGCATGGTGGTGGCAGCATCATGCTGTGGGGATGTTTTTCAGTTGCAGAGACTTGGAAACTAGTCAGGAATGAGGCAAAGATGATCAGAGCAAAGTACAGAGATATCCTTGATGAAAACCTGCTCCAGAGTGCTCAAGACCTCAGACTGGGGTGAAGGTTCACCTTCCAACAGCACAACGACCCTAAGCACACAGCCAGGAGTGGCTTTCAGGACAAGTCTCTGAATGTCCTTGAGTGGCCCGGCCAGAGCCTGGACTTGAACCCGATCAGTCATCTATGGAAAGACCTGAAAATAACTGTGCAGCAATGCTCCCCATCCAACCTGACAGAGCTTGAAAGGTGCTGCAGAGAAGAATGGGAGAAACTCTCCAAATACAGATGTGCTAAGCTTGTAGTGTCATACCCAAGAAGACATGAGGCTATAACCGCTGCCAAAGTGCTTGAACAAAGTACTGAGTAAAGGGTCTGAATACTTATTTAAATGTGATTTCATTCTTTTTTTAATGTAAATTAGCAAACTTTTCTGAAAACCTGTTTTTGCTTTGTCATTATGGGGTATTGTTTTCAGATTGATGAAGGGAAAACATTTTTTTAAATACATTTTAGAAAAATGCTTTAACCTAACAAAATGTGGAAAAAGTAAATGGGTCTGAATACTTTTCGAGGCACTGTATGTTGAAATATACAACAATTGGCCATTTTCATATATGGGACATATATTTCTGCCTTATGTATACACATATGTGCATATATGTATAATACTTTTATGATCATATACTCTATGTGTGACCCATGTAGTATTGAAATGTGAATTACATATATATAATTTGCTTGTTGTGCTTACTCCTTCTCCCTCCCTCTGGCGCTCGACGTCGCTGGTCTACTAACCACGGGTCCTGGCAACCCACATTGCGCACACCTGCTCCCCATCGTTACTCATACCTGGACTTCATCACCACCCTGATTATTCTCCCTTCATATAGCCCTCTGTAGCCTCAGTAGTCAGGCAGTATTGGTTTTGGTTACGTTCAGTACACTTCTCCTGTTTTGTATTATCTTCATGTTCATTATTATTAAACTCACCTTCTGCACCTGCTTCCTGACTCCCTGTGTATATGTTACAATGCCCTTTATATGTCTTAATATATGTTACCTTATATGCTCATACATATGTCTCTTATATGTCACAATATCTGTTAACATACATTTTACAGGACCATTATTTCAGTGTACATTCAATTAGACCATCATTAACTTTCAATTATACTTCTAGTCATGGTAATAAAACAATTGAAAAAGTATGAATGTTGTGCTATACAGTTGTTTCTGGACAGAGGTCAAAAGATCACTTAGCATTCACCATGTACTGCAGCAAAGCCCCAGCACTGGTTTGGCCTTGAGGAGCTTTACAGTCTTTCAATAAATCCACCTCAATCTCTTGTACTTTTCAGTTTTCTGTCTCTGGCAGATGCGAACTTCCATTCATCTTCCTTGCAATCCCCTGACAACATTTCCTCTAGCACACCACATTGGTTTTATGATTCAACAGTGTAGATGATGATGTAGATTATTATGAGCATTGCCTGAATATCAGGTTTGTTGCAGAATCTCAGGTTTGGCCCTAGGCCATACGATTGCCTGGATGGGATATGCTGTCTGTTCCTTTAATACCAACAAGGATACACCAGATATAAAATGACAGATAAATGTTTGACAAATTCATATGTCATATGAAAATGTACACAATATAAATTCAGATTAGTTTTGTGTCAATATTAGATGTGTTTACATCTGACATAACACAACATAACAGATCAACTACACTCTGTGTTGCTCTCTGACAGTTACAGTGCCATCAGAAAGTATTCACAGCCCTTGACCTTTTCCCCATGTTCTGTTACAGCCTGAATATAAAATTGATTAAATTGAGATTTTTTTCCACTAAGCTTCATCATTAGGCACACCTGGACTCCATTACCTCACTCATTACCTCCCCTTTATCTGGCACTCCATTAGGTTTTTTTCCCCTGGCAGTGTTGTTTCTGTTGTTCATGTCTAGACTCTACTCCTACGTTATATCCCTCCATGTTTGTTATATTGAAGTAACCACCTGCACCTGCTTCTCGACTCCCAGCGTCTACGTTACAATACAACTGAGAATGGATCAACAACATTGTAGTTACTCCACAATACTAACCTAAATGATGGAGTGAAAAGAAGGAAGCTTATACGGAATAAAACATATTCCAAAACATGCATCCTGTTTGGCAAGAAAGGAAAACTGCCAAAAATGTGGTAAAGAAATTAACTTTATGTCCTGAATACAAAGCTTTATGTTGGGGCAAATCCAACACATCACTGAGTACCATTATTCATATTTTCAAGCATGGTGGTGGCTGCATCATCCTATGGGTATGCTTGTCATCGGCATGGACTAGGGAGTTTTTTAAAATTAAAATAAACAGAATAGAGCTAAGCATAGGCAAAATCCTAGACACTGGGAGACAAATTCCCCTTTCAGCAGGAAAATAGCCTAATACACAAGGCCAAATATAAACTAGAGTTGCTTACCAAGACAACATTGAATGTTCCCGAGTGCCTAGTTACAGTTTTGACTTAAATTGGCTTAAATCTCCCTGTATCTTTCGCAAAATGTAGATGCTAACTTTTTGCAACAGCATGCCTTTTCCTTTTGAACAAAAATTCTAAGATAATTCAGAGTGATGAAGTTATGAGAACTGGTTGTTTTACAAATGTTGAACTTGTAATATGGCTACTAATACTGGAAAAGCTAAATCAAAGTCCAAGTATACAGATTTGATGATATTCTTGCAGAAAAATGTCATATGAATGCAAATGTCTCCACGATTTGCCCAAATGTACCTGGGTGACTTCACAGTAAATGTCATGTAGTTAGCTCATACTTCAAGTTATCCGTCTGAAACTTTACACATGCACTGCTGCCATCTTTTGGACACCATCGGAATTACCAGAGTGATGGCTAGAAGTGGGACCTTTCTGTTGCATTTCAAAGATGGTGGTAGAAAAAGGAACGGGTTGTTTTTTTCTTTGTATTTTCTTCTACCAGATCTATTGTGTTATATTCTCCTACATTCAATTCACATCTCCACAAACTTCAAAGTGTTTTCTTTCAAATGGTACCAAGAATATGCATATCCTTTCTTCAGGGCCTGAGCTACAGGCAGTTAGATTTGGGTATGTCATTTTAGGCAAAAATTGAAAAAAAGGGGGCTATCCCTAAGAAGATTTATACAGTATGTGTATTTCACACTATGCTGGTATGTATGTCAACCCCAATGTTCATGTCATCGTTACCATCGTTACCAATCAACTGCATTACATTTAAAAAAGACTCCCGCCCATTTCTATATGGTTAGCAATGTTACCAGCGTACACGAATGGGAGTTATCATTTAGCATAATTATTTTCTAAACCAGAAAAGGACAACTTACACATAATATTCAGCGAAAACAGACAAATATATCTAAATTGTATTTTAGTGTGCTTGTTAGAACACGCACATCATGATGAAAATAACGAATATCCACTTTGTTAGATCAGATATTGGTGCCCCATTGTCTCTGTTCCATTGATCTCCTTGTCACATCTGGTATTTCCCTTACCTTTTATGCTCAAAATGAATAGTTATTACCATACATATTGTGATCTGCAGATGTAAAGGACCATTTAGGGTTGGAACAGCATATAGTTCATTGGGAACAAAACTGGGTAGGTAAGGGATCAGATTCTTATTGAACTCATTTAAGATGATCTACATTGTGCTCATTTGTCTCTGCCTCGCAAGCAATTATCATGAATAATTATGCACTAAGAACAATGGTATAAAATAGCAGAGCTGGTGCAACGGATCTATTTTTTCTGCTGTCATCACTAACGTGATTAATCACTTGCAAAATCCTTGTAAAAATATTATTCTGTGCTATAATGTGTTTTCCACTTCGAATTGTTTTCTACAACCATTTCTCTGTCTCGCTGTGTTTGTGGGGGTTGGTGTTGTTGGGAAGTAGCAATCCTTCTCTCCATTCAAAGGACACTTTTGGAATTTGAATAAATTTGCACTGATCTACACTGAGTGCACAAAACATTATGACATACAAAACATTTCATGACATAGACTGACCAGGGGAATCCAGGTGAAAGTTATGATCCCTTATTGATATCACTTGTTAAATCCACATTAATCAATGTAGATGGGGAGGAGACTGGTTAAATAAGTATTTTTAAGCCTTGAGACAATTGAGACATGGGTTGTGTATATGTACAATTCAGAGGGAGAATGGGCAAGACAAAATATTTAAGTGCCTTTGAACGGGGTATGGTAGTAGGTGCCAGGCTCATCAGTTTGTGTCAAGAACTGCAACACTGCTGGGTTTTTCACAATCAACAGTTTCCTGTATGTATCAAGAATAGTCCACCACCCAATGGACCTTCAACCAACTTGACACAACTGTGGGAAGCATTGGAGGCAACATGGGCCAGCATCCCTGTGCAACGCTTGACACCTTGTAGAGTTCATGCCCCATAACATGATGGCATCGGAGGGTAGGACTGTCGTCTTATCGGCTCTCAGCCAATCATGCTATTTATATATATATATTTTTTTTTATTAACTTGTTTTGTACATAATGTTGCTGCTACCATCTCATATGACCGAAAAGAGCTTCTGGACATCAGAACTGGGATTACTCACTTAAAATTGGCCAAGGACTCTTCTTCAATGAGTTGGACAAGAGGGATATACTGCAGACACCTGACCGGGCCCCGATCCCCGTGATTCACTGAAGAAGGAAGCAGAGATTTCAAGGCAAAAGATCAGGGTGCATTGCAAGGATCAGGCGACGAGTGGCTAATCTGCCCTTGGCTTCGGTTCTGCTAGCTAACGTTAAATTACTGGAAAATAAATGGGATGAACTGAAAGCACGTATATCCGACCAAAGGGACATTAAAAACTGTAATATCTTATATTTCATTGAACGATGACTTTAAGAACGTACAGCTGGCGGGTTATACACTATCGGCAAGACAGAACAGCAGCCTCTGGTAAGACAAGGGGCAGGGGCCTATGCATTTATGTAAACAACAGCTGGTGCATGATATCTAAGGAAGTCTCAAGGTTTTGCTCGCCTGAGGTAGAGTATCCCATGAAGAGCTGTAGACCACACTATCTACTTTACCAAGAGAGTTTTCATCTGTATTTTTCGTACCTGTCTACACTCCACCATAGAGCGAGGTTGGCACTAAAACCTCACTAAATGAGCTGTATTCTGCCAATATGCAACCAGGAAAACGTTCATCCAGAGGCGGCGCTCCTAGTGGCCGGTGACTTTAATGCAGGGAAAGGGTAGGGGGCACTATTTTCACCTCCAGATGAAAAGCGTGCCCAAAGTAAACTGCCTGCCACTCAGGCCCAGAAGCTGTAATTGGTAGATCTGGATAGGAAACACTCTAAAGTTTCCTAAACTGTTTAAATAATGTCTGTGAGTATAACAGAACTGATTTGGCAGGCAAAAACCTGAGAAAAATCCATCCAGGAAGTGGGATTTTATATTTGTAGTTTTCTATTGAATGCAATTACAGTACCAATTGACTAAGGACTCAATTTGCACTTTCTATGGCTTCCACCAGATGTCAACAGTCTTTAGAAATTGTTTCAGGTTTGTATTCTGAAAAATGAGAGAGTAAGACCACTCTGAATGAGTGGACCCAACAGTCCCAGAGTCCCAGAGGTTTTTCATGCGCACGACCGAGAGCGCGCCTTTCTTGTTTACCTTTTAAATTGACAATGTTATTGTCCAGTTTAAATATTATCGATTATTTAGGCTAAAAATAACCTGAGGATTGATTCTAAACATCGTTTGACATGTTTCTACGGACTTTACGGATACTATTTGGATTTTCTGCCTGTTGTGACTGCGTTTGAGCCTGTGGATTACTGAACAAAACGTGCAAACAAAAAAAAACAGAACAAAAAAACAGAGGTATTTGGATATAAAGAGGGACTTTATCGAACAAAACAAACATTTATTGAGTAAATGGGAGTCTTGTAAGTGCAACCATATGAAGATCATCAAAGGTAAGTGATTAATTTTATTGCTATTTCTGACTTGTGTAACTCCTCTATTTGGCTGGTAACTGTTTGTAATGATTTGTATGCTGGGTGCTGTTCTCAGATAACTGCATGGTATGAGTTCACTGTAAAGCCTTTTCGAAATCTGACACCATGGTTGGATTAACAACAAGTACATTTTTAAACCGATGTTTTACACTTGTATGTTTTATGAATTTTTATAATGAGTAATTCTGTTTTTGAATTTGGACGCTAGCGTCCCACATACCCTAGTGAGGTTTAAAATCAGTATTACAGAATTTCTATAAGCATGTTAACTTCTTGGTGACAGGGGGCAGTATTAAGTAGCTTAGATGAATAAGGTGCCCAGAGTAAACTGCCTGCTACTCTGTCACAGATGCTAATATATGCATATTATTAGTAGTATTGGATAGAAAACACTCTGAAGTTTCTAAATCTGTTTGAATGATGTCTGTGAGTATAACAGAACTCATATGGCAGGCGAAAACCTTCTTTTTCCTCTGTAATGAATACACTATTGTCCGGTTGGAATATTATTGAAGATTTATTATAAAAATACCCTAAGGATTGATTGTAAACATCGTTTGACATGTTTCAACAAACTGTAATGGAACTCTTTTGATTTTCGTCTGGATTTTGCACTCAGCATTGTGCCTTTGGAATAGTGAACTAAGCGCGCGAACAAAACGGAGGTATTTGGACATAAATATGGACGTAATCCAACAAAACAAACATTTCTTGTGGAAGTGGGAGTCTTGGGAGTGCATTCAGACGAAGATCAGCAAAGGTAAGTGAAGATTTATAATGCTATTTATGACTTTTGTTGACTCCACAACTTGGCGGGTAAGTGTATTGCTTGCTTTTGTGGCTGAACGCTGTTCTCAGATGATTGAATATCGTGCTTTTGCCATAAAGCTTTTTTTAAATCTGACACAGTGGTTGCATTAAGAACAAGTTTATCTTTAATTCTATGTAAAACATGTATCTTTCATAAAAGTTTATGATGAGTATTTCTGTTATTTGATGTGGCTCTCTGCAATTTCTCCTGATGTTTTGGAGGCATATCTGAACATGGCGCCAATGTAAACTGAGGTTTTTGGATATAAATATGAACTTGATCGAACAAACATACATGTATTGTGTAACATTGAGTCCTGGGAGTGTCATCTGATGAAGATCGTCAAAGGTTAGTGATTTTAATTAATTGTTTCTATATTTCTGCTTTTTGTGACACCTCTATTTGGTTGGAAAATGGCTGAATGCTTTCTCTGACTAGTTGCTGACCTAACATGATGATATGTTCTGCTTTTGCCGAAAAGCCTTTTTGAAATCAGACACTGTGGTTGGATTAACGAGAAGTGTATCTTTAAAATGGTGTAAAATACTTGAATGGTTAAGGAATTTTAATTATGAGATTTCTGTTGTTTTGAATTTGGCGCCCTGCAATTTCACTGGATGTTGGCGAGGTGGGACGCTAGCGTCCCGAATGATCCCAGAGAGGATAAACAGTGCAACCCGAAGGAAAAAAATTCTAGACCTTTACTCCACACACAGAGACGCATACAAAGCTCTCCCCCGCACTCCATTTGGCAAATCTGACCATAACTCTATTCTTTTGATTCATGCTTACAAGCAAAAATGAAACTAGGAAGCACCAGTGACCCGGTCTATAAAAAAAGTGAAATGAAGAAGATGCTAAACTACAGGACTGTTTTGCTTGCACAGACTGGAATATGTTCCGGGATTCTTCCGATGGCATGTGGCACACCACATCAGTCACTGGCTTTATCAATAAGTGCATCAAGGACGTCGTCCCCACAGTGACTGTACGTACATGCCTCAACCAGAAGCCATGGATTACAGGCAACATCCACACTGAGCTAAAGGGTAGAGCTGCCGCTTTCAGGGAGCGGGACACTAACCCGGAAGCTTATAAGAAATCCTGGTATGCCTTCCGACGAACCATTAAACAGGCAAAGCGTCAATACAGGACTAAGATTGAATCATATTACACCGGCTCCAATGGTTGTCGGATGTGACAGGGCTTGCAAACTATTACAGACTACAAAGGGAAGCACAGCCGAGAGCTGCTCAGTGACACGTGCCTACCAGACGAGCTAAATAACTTATATGCTTGCTTCGAGGCAAGAAACACTGAAACATGCATGAAAGCACCAGCTGTTCTGGAAGACTGTGCGAGCACGCTCTCCGCAGCCGATGTGAGTAAGACTTTTAAACAAGTGAACATTCACAAGGCCACAGGGCCAGACGGATTACCAGGATGTGTACAGCGAGCATGCTCTGACTAACTGGCAAGTGTCTTCACTGCCTAAATGACAAGCGACCTGTAGCACTCTCGTCTGTAGCCATGAAATGCTTTGAAAGGCTGGTCATGGCTCACATCAACCTCATTATCACAGAAACCTAAGACTCACTCCAATTTGTATACCGCACCAACAGATTCACAGATGACGCAATCTCTATTGCACTCTACACTGCGCTTTCCCACCTGGACAAAAGGAACACCTATGTGAGAATGCTATTCATTCACTACAGCTCAGCGTTCAACACCATAGTGCCCTCAAAGCTCATCACTAAGCTAAGGACCCTGGGACTAAACACCTCCCTCTGCAACTGGATCCTAGACTTCCTGACGGGCCACCCCCAGGTGGTGAGGGTAGGTAACAACCCATCCACCACGCTGATCCTCAACAAGGGGGCCCCACAGGGGTGTGTGCTCAGTCCCCTCCTGTACTCCATGTTCACTCATGGCCAGGCACAACTCCAAAACCATCAATATGTTTGCTGATGACACAACAGTGGTAGGAATGATCACCAACAACGATGAGACAGCCTATAGGGAGGAGGTCAGAGACCTTGCCGGGTGGTGCCAGAATAACAACCTAACCCTCAATGTAACCAAGACTAAGGAGATGATTGTGGACTACAGGAAAAGGAGGACCGAGCACGCCACCATTCTCATCGATGGGGCTGTAGTGGAGCAGGTTGAGAGCTTCAAGGTCCTTGGTGTCCACATCAACAACAAACTACAATGGTGCAAACACACCAAGACAGTCGTGAAGAGGGCACGACAAAGCCTATTCCCCCTCAGGAAACTAAAAAGTTTTGGCATGGGTCCTGAGATCCTCAAAAGCTTCTACAGCTGCAACATCGAAAAGCATCCTGCCTGACTGGTTGCATCACTGCCTGGTACGGCAATTGCTCGGCCTCCGACCGCAAGGCACTACAGAGGGTAATGCATCCAGCCCAGTACATCACTAGGGCTAAGCTGCCTGCCATCCAGGATCTCTACACCAGGTGGTGTCAGAGGAAGGACCTAAAAATTGTCAAAGACCCCAGCCACCCGAGCCATAGACTGTCCTCTCTGCTACCGAAAGGCAAGCGGTACTGGAGCGCCAAGTCTAGGTCCAGGAGGCTTCTAAACAGCTTCTACCCCCAAGCCATAAGACTCCTAAACAGCTAATCAAATGGCTACCCGTACTATTTGCAACCCCCCCCCCCCCCCCCCGACTTTAGTAACCCTACCTGCATGTACATAATTACCTCAATTACCTCGACACCAGTGCACATGGACACATTGGCTTTGTAATGATACCCCCTGTATATTGCCCCCCTATTTTTATTTATGTCTGCTATTTAATTATTTATCTTTCATATCTCTATTTTATTACAACTGCATTGTTGGTTAAAACCTCTTTGGGCTGAGATCCCGCTAACGGGATGATATGACAACAACCAGTGAAGGTATAGGGCGCCAAATTCAAAACAACAGAAATACCATAATTAAAATTCCTCAAACATACAAGTATTTTACACCATTTTAAAGATACACTTCTTGTTAATCCCACCACAGTGTCCGATTTCAAAAAGGCTTTACGACAAAAGCAAAAGAAGAGGAGTCGCAAAGAGAGGAGTCACAAAAATCAGAAATAGAGATAAATTCATCACTAACCTTTGATGATCTTCATCAGATGACACTCATAGGACTTCATGTTACACAATACACATATGTTTTGTTCAAAAAAGTTCATATTAATATAAAGAATCTCAGTATACATTGGCGCGTTATATTCAGTAGTTCCAAAACATCTGGTGATTTTGCAGAGAGCCACATCAATTTACAGAAATACTCATAATAAACATTGATAAAAGATAAAACTATTATGCATGGAATTATAGATACACTTCTCCTTAATGCAACTGCTGTGTCAGATTTCAAGAAAGCTTTACCGAAAAAGCACACCATGCAATAATTTGAGTACAACACTCAAAGACCAAAACAACCCAAACAGATATCCGCCATGATGTGTAGTCAACAGAAGTTAGAAATAGCATTATAAATATTAACTTACCTTTGATGATCCACTCCCAGGCATCCCAGTTCCACAATAAATGTTTGATTTGTTCGATAAAGTCCATCATTTATGTCCAAATACCTCCTTTTTGTTTGCACGTTTAGCACAGTAATCCAAATTCATGACACGCGATCACTAGGTGAAACGCAAGCTAACTATCACGTGAACGTGCATGGTCAGCTCATGCCTCTCTGGCAGACCTCTGACTCATTCCCCTCTCATTCGCCCCCACTTCACAATAGAAGCATCAAACAAGGTTCTAAAGACTGTTGACATAGTGGAAAGTGCCTTAGAAAGTGCAATATGACCCCATAGACACTGTATATTCGATAGGCAATGACTTGAAAAACTACAAACCTCAGATTTCCCACTTCCTGGTTGGATTTTTCTCAGGTTTTTTAGACATTTCAGAGTGTTTTCTATCCAAATCTACCAATAATATGCATATATTAGAAACTGGGCCTGAGTAGCAGACAGTTTACTCTGGGCACCTTATTCATCCAAGCTACTCAATACTGCCCCCAGCCATAACAATTTTTTTAAGGGCTTGTAAGTAAGCATTTCAATGTAAGCAATTCAACCTGTTGTATTCGGCGCATGTGACAAATAACATTTTATTTGATTAATTGAGGCTGTTCTGAGGGCAAAACGAGGGGTGCAACTCAGTATTAGGAAGGTGTACTTATTGTTTTGTAGACTCAGGTTATGTTAAAACATTGTCTGTAATAGAAGTGAAATCCCTTTAAACAGAAAACAAAAATAAGGCATGAAGGCTGGGGTTTTAATGGCCTTAGCTCAGAGTCTGGCTGTGTTGGGTTGCAGAAGAAGATAAATTATTCCTGAATGCTGCAGGGGTGGTGCTGGTGCAACGTTGTTGGTCCCTCTGCCTGTGTATTTCCTACAGTATGTCCTGCAGATAAAGAATACTAATGATGAATTGTTCCAACTTGCCTGCGTGTCCCCAGTACAAATCTCTCCCTGTCCATGCATTTCTTAGGCTAGGGTTCGAACAGCACTGTGGTTTCCCCGGAGATAATGTCATCATTAACATGTCATATTCTGACCTCAACAATAAGAAGCAGCATGTTGTTTTGCAAAACAGTATTTTATTAGAAATATCTTGTATAAAAATTAACATGCTCAACACATTTTCATGTTTTCTATAGATAATTCATAAATATCCAGGCACTGTAATTTTTATTATTTATTTTTCTTCATTTTTAATAGGTCAGTACATAAAGCAGACATGATCAATTAATTTGTAATAACATACATTAACTTGCCATTTAGTTCGATCAGCACTTACATACTCTATTTTGCAAGTGTTGGAAAAAGATGAAGGGGAGGCACAAACAGTAAATCATCATATTCACAAACACAAACAATCCCACAATACTTTATCTTAAACAATGAAAAATGAACACATTTAATTTTGCTGCAATATCTGGGATCTTTGTTGAAGCAGAGTGTTGAGAATCATAAATTAAACAGACAGGGTTGTCCTTTCTATCCAGTATTATTTATAAACATCTTCTACAGTTGTTTTCCTTATGGAGCTTATAGAATCATTTTTCCAATTGCTAACCATATCATATGAATTTCTGTGGTACAGAATCTTGCCAATCTTTTTCTTACTATATTTACTGACTGTCCTTGTTGTGGTATCACTAATACTGATATTGTTTCCGGAATGATGAAATTAAACTAACAATACTGTATGACTAACAACATTGAAGCCTGGCCACAGTACAGATGAGAGGAGAGATTTGTATAGGCTTACTCTTAAGCCCTTATTTGTGTCACTAAACAGTCTCCCAGTGCATTCATAAAGTATTCAAACCCCTTGACTTTTCGCACATTTAGTTACATTACAGCCTCATTTTAAAATTGATTAAATTGTTTAATGGCTAAGCAAAAACATGTTTTCAGAAATGTTTGCAGATGAATTAAATATAAATACAGTGGGGCAAAAAAGTATTTAGTCAGCCACCAATTGTGCACGTTCTCCCACTTAAAAAGATGAGAGAGGCCTGTAATTTTCATCATAGGTACACTTCAACTTCAACAGACAAAATGAGAAAATTCATCAGATTTTTTATGAATTTATTTGCAAATTATGGTGGAAAATAACTATTTGGTCACCTACAAACAAGCAAGATTTCTGGTTCTCACAGACCTGTAACTTCTTCTTTAAGAGGCTCCTCTGTCCTCCACTCGTTACCTGTATTAATGGCACCTGTTTGAACTTGTTATCTGTATAAAAAACACCTGTCCACAACCTCAAACAGTCATACTCCAAACTCCACTATGGCCAAGACCAAAGAGCTGTCAATGGACACCAGAAACAAAATTGTAGACCTGCACCAGGCTGGGAAGACTGAATCTGCAATAGGTAAGCAGCTTGGTTTGAAGAAATCAACTGTGGGAGCAATTATTAGGAAATGGAAACCTGTACATGTCCAGGCCCGTCTGAAGTTTGCTAGAGAGCATTTGGATGATCCAGAAGAAGATTGGGAGAATGTCATATGGTCAGATGAAACCAAAATATAACTTTTTGGTAAAAACTCAACTCGTCATGTTTGGAGGACAAAGAATGCTGAGTTGCATCCAAAGAACATCATACCTACTGTGAAGCATGGGGGTGGAAACATCATTCGTTGGGGCTGTTTTTCTGCAAAGGGACCAGGACAACTGATCCGTGTAAAGGAAAGAATTAATGGGGCCATGTATCGTGAGAGTTTGAGTGAAAACCTCCTTCCATCAGCAAGGGCATTGAAGATGAAGCGTGGCTGGGTCTTTCAGCATGACAATGATCCCAAACACACCGCCCGGGCAACGAAGGAGTGGCTTTGTAAGAAGCATTTCAAGGTCCTGGAGTGGCCTAGCCAGTCTCCAGATCTCAACCCCATAGCAAATCTTTGGAGGGAGTTGAAAGTCCGTGTTGCCCAGCAACAGCCCCAAAACATCACTGCTCTAGAGGAGATCTGCCATGGAGGAATGGGCCAAAATACCAGCAACAGTGTGTGAAAACTTTGTGAAGACTTACAGAAAACAAAGGGTATATAACAAAGTATTGAGATAAACTTTTGTTATTGACCAAATACTTATTCTCCACCATAATTTGCAAATAAATTCATAAAAAATACTACAATGTGATTTTCTGGATTTCTTCTCTCTCATTTTGTCTGTCATAGTTAAAGTGTACCTATGATGAAAATTACAGGCCTCTCATCTTTTTAAGTGGGAGAACTTGCACAATTGGTGGCTGACTAAATACTTTTTTCCTCCACTGTAACTGAAATATCACATTTACATAAGAATTCAGACCATTTACTCAGTACTTTGTTGAAGTACCTTTGGCAGCGATTACAGCCTCAAGTCTTCTTGAGCATGACGCTACAATCTTGGAACACCAGTATTTAGGGAGTTTCTTCCAATTTTCTCTGCAGATCATCTCAAGCTCTGTCAGGTTGGATGGGGAGCATCGCTGCACAGCTATATTCGGGTCTCGCCAGAGATGTTTAATCGGGTTCAAGTCCGGGCTCTGGCTGGGTCACTCAAGAACATTCAGAAACTTGTCCCGAAAGCCATTCCTGCATTGTCTTGGCTGTGTGCTTAGGGTTGTTTTCCTGTTGGAAGGTGAACCTTCGCCTCAGTCTTAGGTCCTGAGCGCTCTGGAGTAGGTTTCCATTAAGAATCTCTCTGTACTTTGCTCCTTTCATCCTTCCCTCGATCCTGACTAGTCTCCCAGTCCATGCCACTGAAACACTTCCCCACAGCATGATGCTGCCACCACCATGGATTCACCATAGGGATGGAGCCAGGTTTCCTTCAGACGTGACGCTTGACATTCAGGCCAAAGAGTCCAATCTTGTTTTCATCAGACCAGAGAATCTTGTTTCTCATGGTCTGAGAGTCTTTAGGTGCCTTTGGCAATCTCCAAGTGGGCTGTCATGTGCCTTTTACTGAGGAGTGGCTTTTGTCTGGCCCCTGTACCATAAAGGCCTGATTTGTGGAGTGTTGTCCTTCTGGAAGGTTATCCCATCTCCACAGAGGAACTCTGGAGCTCTTTCAGAGTCACCATCTGGTTCTTGGTCACCTCCCTGACCAAGGTCCTTCTCCCCCGATTGCTCAGTTTGGCCGATTGGCCAACTCTAGGAAGAGACTCCATCATTTAACAATGATGGAGGCCGTTGTGTTCTTGTGTAGCTTCAATGCTGCTGAAATGTTTAGGTACCCTTCCCCAGATCTGCGCTTCAACACAATCCTGTCTCTGAGCTCTACAGACAATTCATTCGACCTCATGGCTTGGGTTTTGCTTTGACATGCACTGTCAACTGTGGGACCTTATATAGACAGGTGTGTACCTTTCCAAATCATGTTCAATCAATTGAATTTACCACAGGTGGACTCCAATCAAGCTGTATGGAAACTGGATGTGAGTCTAATAGCAAAGGATCTCAATTCTTATGTAAATAATGTAATTCTGTTTTTATATTTTTTTATACATTTGCAAATATTTCTAAAAACCTGTTCTCCCTTTGTCATTATTGGGTATAGTGTGTGGGTTGATCAGGAAAAAAGTCAAGGGTTCTGAATACTTTCCGATTGCACTGTATATACTTCCATTCAATTTTTCATCTGGTACCGGAGGACCTTCAGACGAGTCTTGTGAGGTCTGTGCGCATCCAAGAGCAACAAACCAACATTTACGTGTTTGTCAGAGTCTCACCTTTACACAGGTTATTAGTACATAGCCCGAACTGTTCGGACTCTACAGACAGATGTTGGTAGATCGGTCGTACGGACTTCAGACGATACAGGGGGTCGCTTGTAGGGTTCGTAGAGCAAAACCACTGACATGTTTGTGTTATTCCAAAACAGGAAACAACATCCTGTTCGTGAGAGTCTCATCTTTGCATAGAGGGGTCATAATAGCTTTTAGGCCAAACCGTTCAGACGGTTTTGTGAAAAGACCAATAATTGTAGCGTCCAAATTGTTATTTCGGGATGTCTCATGGTCTGTCAAACACCTCTCTAACTCTGTCACCTTTCAACGCAGATGCAGAAGTGTTAAATTGCTGGATGCGGTGGATTCAGATGCATCCAATGCAAACAAATAGATATCTCTAGCTTAAACTGACAGATTCTTATGGGTATTTTTTTATTATGCTAATTAGATTTCCGCACAGGCATGTATATCATCCTTAGGGGATTTTAAACCCAATTCCCTCATGTGGATGTGGAAGGACTTCCTTTCTCTGAACAACATTAAGGGAACAAGCACTATTACGGAAATCACAGGTGCATGGCAAATGAGTCAATAACGTAACCAAGGATGGTGCACACTAGAAAGAGTACACTGCTGATGCTCCAAAGAGTGGTTTGTACCATTACTTAACGTATCGCCAATAGCTAGTTATATGTTAGACATATCTGTTACAGATTCCAAATTTGTCACGTTGAGATGGAACTGCTGAATTTCTAATGGAACAAGACCATGAAATGATATTCTCACATGTGAGAATGCCAGCATGAATACACTGAGGCAGTGCATGGCTGTCTATGGGCTGTAGTCTTGAAGCTGTATTTCACTGAAAAGTAGGCGGTGTTGAAAATACAATACTTGGACTTTTTAGCCAGTTCTTATACCTTTTCATGTATTCTAATCTGCATTAATCTGCATAAGGTACCATGTGTGTAATAGTCAAAACATGATAATGCCACTGTGTCTGTTGAACCACAATCCTCACACATGTTGGATTTACATGTACATATTATGCTCCCAGAGGCATGCTCTATGACTGTATATAAGCCCGTAAAGATGGTGTCAGCTATGATATCACTATCATCTGTGAAAATCCATCGCTTCATTTGATGTACAAAATGTTAAGAAAACACTTATTGGACCCCTGCTGTAACACTGAATATTCATACATGTTAAAGGTTGGAAAGGTGCATACTTGTTGGCTCTGTTTCACAACTATGACCTTCATTAAAATGATGACAACATAATGTTAATGTTACAGAGCCTGAGGATTAATATTTGTTTATTTTGGCCTTGAATGAAGACTTACCCCACACCAACAACACACTTTTTCATCTACTTTTGACAGCTTTGACTAATTTGATATTATGTTCAGCATTTCACCCGCATTGGAAAGGACAGAGAAGAAAGGGAGGCAAATAATTGCACATTACTACTGGTAGAGAGAGACACAACACTGCTGCACACAAAGAGAAAACTCAATTCACTCTTACCGAAGAGGGTGTTAGTCAGCTTCAGACAAAACACCAGAAGAGAAATGCTGTTATATAAACTCCAGAAGGAAAACACTGAATTGAAGTCATTGGCTCTGACTGAATTTGGAAATGTAATTGCCTGGTGTATCTGACATGTCACAAGGAGGATGGGGAGGGGAGACATCACTGTCTACCTGACATCCCCACTTCCCCACCCCGCACTGCTTTTGTTTGGCATTCAATATATTTGCCTTGCCTTGTCCTCTTGAAAATAGTGACATCAGTTCTGTATGTTGAGTGATTATTCTCATTCTCATTTCTCCACCTTTGCCACTGCTCTTGCATCTTGGTGCTCCAGTTTTTGGTGTTTGTTCACCCCACGGGCAGGTCCTTGCTATTCTTCCAAGCCGGAGTTCCACTGTCTGTCTCTTAGATGGCATGGTTACTGTAGCTGATGTATGTCTGCTTGGAGGCCAATGCTGTGAATAGAGCCGTGAAAGAGGAAGATAGGGAAAGAAGAGCGAAAGGAAACGATGTGGGTGAAGATTTGGGCAATTCAATTAAGGCTTATTTAACCATCTGTCAGGGGCTTATCTTCCAGTCCATTAAGGTGATTGCCGGCACAGTTTCTATTTATGCATGACTTCCTTAGACCACAAGTGTCAACAGGGAGTACAGGTGGAACCAACAGTGGAGTAAGAGAGTAATTAATATGCATAGCAAGCACTGGTAGCATTTTTCATGTTGTGTGGTTAGTATTACAATAATTATTTAACTTCCTAGGAAATGTGTTGCCAACTGTAAATTGAATCTAAATGCAGATTTCCTTGATCTGCTGGAAAGTAGGGCAGAGCAGGGTACAGATGTGGCTATAGCTAGTAATTGACTCTCAAAACTAATATTGAATTGCTTATCAGGATGCTGTTGTAACAACTCACTGGGCACACACTGGTTGAAACAACCTCAGTTCAATGAAATCATGTTGATCCCACGTGGATAGACATTGAATTGACGTCTGTGCCCAGTGAGATGTCTCCACATGGATATTTACTGTTCTGAAAGTGACTTAAGAATGACTTATTTAACCAGTAATTGCAGCTTGACCTATAAGTACAGACTATTTCATGGTAAAGTATCCCTTGCAGTTAATTTTACGCCAGGGCTCTAGCCTTTTGGGGCCCTTAGCGAGATTTTGCCATAACTTATGCCATGTAAATTATATCTGAGTGAGAGTGACTAACAAAACCAATGGGCTCTGCTGGAGGACAGGGACCCTGGGCACGTGCCCTGCGTGACCGGTCGGTATTTGGGCATGATTGCTACAAGTTTAGAAAGCTGGGTAGACTAACTTACCAATATGAAAATTGTTAGCTGACATGGCTAATTGAGTGACTGTCAGTGACTGACATACCAAGAGAAACATTGCGGGTGCACAACCAAATTTCGAACTTGCTCCTTTTTCGAACTTTCTCCAAATTTCGAACTTGCTCTCAACGGTAAATTGAGACCCCGACTGAGTTCCAAGAAAAAAGCCACTTATGCCTGGAGCCGGCCCTGTTTTAAGTACAGTATAGGGTAGTATGTGATGCAATAGTACTCATTCAAATGCAAGGCCCAGTAACTACATTCAGATCTCTCTCTGTGCACCAAGCAAAGCATGCAACAGTGGCACCATGACGATAGAAATGAAAACATTTAGGAAAAGCATAGAGATAGCTTGGAGAATTGTGATAACATTGAGCATAAGATGACAATATGTAACTATGCAGTACATGGTGAATGTGGATCTCACACAATTACCAGATGTGAGAGACACTGTACAAAATGTTTACTTATTTTATCAAGTTGTGGCCTGACCGATATGGTATGTCCTCTCTAAATAAATCTGTCACCAGTTCACTTGTTCTACAGTGAAATCATCACACATATCTGCCAATCTTGTCCACAACAGCATTTGCAGTTTGGGTGAGTCAGAGCAGATAAATCTGAGCGGCTACTGCTGACAGCTTGGGTGGGGGGCAAATGTACTGGAGGGTGGGATGTGTAGTGGGGGGGAGAGGGAGGGTGTGGGGGGCCACTACACTGGAGGGTAGGATGTGTAGTGGGGGGAGAGAGAGGGTGTGGGGGCCCACTACACTGGAGGGTAGGATGTGTAGTGGGGGGAGAGGGAGGGTGTGGGGGGCCACTACACTGGAGGGTAGGATGTGTAGTGGGGGGAGAGGGAGGGTGTTGGGGGCCACTACACTGGAGGGTATGATGTGAAGTGGGGGGAGAGGGAGAGTGTTGGGGGCCACTGCACTGGAGGGTAGGATGTGAAGTGGGGGGATAGGGAGAGTGTGGGGGGCCAGTACACTGGAGGGTGGGATGTTTAGTGGGGAGAGTTGGATGGTGTGGGGGACAACAGTACTGGGGGTGGGATGTGTAGTGGTTGGAGAGGTAAGGTGTGGGAAGGAACAGGACTGCAGGGATGGATGTGTAGCGGGGGAGAGGGAGGGTATGGGGGACAACAGTACTGGATTGTGGGATGTGTACTGGGAGAGAGGGAGGGTGTGGGGGGCAACAGTACTGGAGGGTGGGATGTTAAGTGGGGGAGAGGTAGGATGTGGGGGACCACTACACTGGAGGGTGGGATGTGTAGTGGGAGGAAAGGGAGGGTGTGGGGGGAAACAGTACTGGAGGGTGGGATATGTAGTGGGGGGAGAGGTGGGGTATGGGGGACCACTATACTGGAGGGTGGGGTGGAAACGGTACTGTTCGGATGGATGTATAGTGGGGGGAGAGGGAGGGTTTGGGGGGCAACAGTACGTGAGGGATGGATGTGTGATGCGTTGAGAGGGAGGGTGTGGGAGGCAACAGTTTTTGAGGGTGGGATGTGTAGTGGGGGGAGAGGGAGGGTGTGTGGGACAACAGTACTGGAGGGTTGGATGTGTAGTGGGGGAGGGATAGGTGGGGAGGGTGGGGGGCACTCTCCATTCCACCCAGAACCTCTCCCAGAGCAGCATTGATAAATTAGCCTCATTTAAATATTCATGCTCTTTGATGCCAAGATTAAAAAAATATATGGTCCAGAAAGAATTGGAGCTTGTGGACACATCTGTCTTTCCCCTTTTCCCACATCTTATTGTTGTTCTACGTCCCATTACAGCAAATTCCTCTGTTTGTCAACGTGGGAAACAAATTACTGGGGATGCGAGGCTATCCCCTGCATTCAGCCCACAGTGGTGTCATCTCCCTACATCCGTTACCACATTCTCAGGCCATTTGCAGTACAACACGCCAACATTGTCTACCGACGTCTGTGGGTCAAGGGTGTGTATGTTAGTGTGATAAATATCTGACACCATCCAAGGTGCTATAGCCGTGGGTACGTTTTTGTGCATACAGTACATATCTTAGGCAGGCATGGGATACAACTGAACATTGGCACAAAGTAAATGGGGGAGAATTGGTCAGTCATACAGAGTGAGAGGCAGGCTGATTGTCAGGCTCTCCATCCGTTACCTGAGCGTCTAAAGTCCCTCACAGGGCTCTCCTCCCTCGTCACAGTCTGACACACAAGCACAAAGAGCAGCTGTTAGTCCTCTGACTTGGGCCAGATGGGTCATGGTATAGATGTCAAACTGTGAAATTGGGGGAGCATTTCCCATGGGTGCTATAATAATTTTTTCCATTTCCAAATGACATGCCATTTTTTCTAACTCTGTTCATCTCCTTGTAGCAGTCTCTTTGACATACCCCATATTGAGAGTTTCATCTCCTGTTTCCTACACATTCAGAGGAAGTGCAACTGCATATTTCAAATAGCACTGTGATAGAGGATTCAGAACATGTTCTCAACATTGGCTTTGGTTCTCCAAAGATAATGGGAATATTGACTGATGATGCATTAGATAGAGGAAAACGTCATTCTGTATGGATGAATGAGCGTGACTATCCATAAATCAACTTATTTTCTCATGATTTGGAATACGCTTTTACATTTAGGGTTTTTGATCATTCCGACCACGGCAGCTGTGTTACTGTAGGATGAGGCTGAAGTGCTGGAGCAATAATCTTGCCTCCTATTGCACCAATGGAGACTGGTGGTGTGGGGGCTGTGCTTCGGCAAAGTGGGTGGGGTTATATCCTTCCTGTTTGGCCCTGTCCAGGGGTATCATCGGATGGGGCCACAGTGTCTCCTGACCCCTCCTGTCTCAGCCTCCAGTATTTATGCTGCAGTAGTTTATGTGTCGGGGGGCTAGGGTCAGTTTGTTATATCTGGAGTACTTCTCCTGTCTTATCCGGTGTCCTGTGTGAATTTAAGTATGCTCTCTCTAATTCTCTCTTTCTCTCCTAATTTCTCTCTCTCGGAGGACCTGAGCCCTAGGACCATGCCTCAGGACTACCTGGCATGATGACTCCTTGCTGTCCCCAGTCCACCTGGCCGTGCTGCTGCTCCAGTTTCAACTGTTCTGCCTGCGGCTATGGAATCCTGACCTGTTCACCGGACGTGCTACCTGTCCCAGACCTGCTGTTTTCAACTCTCTAGAGACAGCAGGAGTGGTAGAGATACTCTTAATGATCGGCTATGAAAAGCCAAATAACATTTACTCCTGAGGTGCTGACCTGTTGCACCCTCGACAACTACTGTGATTAATATTATTTGACCATGCTGGTCATTTATGAACATTTGAACATCTTGGCCATGTTCTGTTATAATCTCCACCTGGCACAGCCGAAAGAGGACTGGCCACCCCTCATAGCCTGGTTCCTCTCTAGGTTTCTTCCTAGGTTTTGGCCTTTCTAGAGAGTTTTTCCTAGCCACCGTGCTTCTACACCTGCATTGCTTGCTGTTTGGGGTTTTAGGCTGGGTTTCTGTACAGCACTTTGAGATATCAGCTGATGTACGAAGGGCTATATAAATAAATTTGATTTGATTTGGATTTGGAAAGTTAATATGAATGGCCATCCCTGCAGGATGATACCTGAATGTGAAGCCTTTCCTATCGATCCATCTCACCCTGTGCTGTTCTTTATGTCCTGTTTGCCGACAGTGCCACGTTTCAGAGCACCAGCCAATGCTTGATGCTACTAGAGTTGGCATGAAACAAAATGGCACTACCAATTCCCTACATCCTGAAAATAACAATAGATAATTTCACAAAGCTGTTGAGGTGTAAAATAATAATGCCATCAATTAAGTTTATATAGAGGCAAGTGCATTGCTTTTCATTTTTCAAGCCTGATACATTCCCCTCAAAATTACATCTGACTGACTTTTAAGGCATAAACTCAAGGACAGAGTGTTGTAAAAACTAAATGTGTGTCTTTTTGTCCTCTCTTCCCCCTGATCTCCATTTCCCCCTCGCTCCATCCCTAACCCTGAGGCCTTCGCTGCTAACCTTGTGTCTCCAGGCTTTCACAGAGCTCAGACTTGGCCTCTCCGTTGGGACGGAGGCCAGCCTTGGTGGGGAACTTGTTGGACATGGTGGCTGCGGTGACTACAGCCTTGAGGCTGCGCTTGCGATTGGGCACGTTCTGCTCCGGGTGGAAAAGGACCACGTAGACCTTTGGCATGTAGAGCATTCCCAGAGACACAGAGGCACTCAGGCTCACAGAGATGGTCAAAGTTGTGGTCTGGATGTACATCTGTGAAGGAGACAAGCAAAGGAAACATTGTTACACAACAAGAAATAGATGGTCCTGTTCAAGTGGCTAAGGAGAGGGTTCTCAAGATCCTTGTGACAGTATTGACCTTTGATATTTTGAAAGTACATTACCTAGTTATACATTGTTTAAACAAGACAACATATGAGTGCAGTTGCCTCCTAGTAGATCTTCCAGCAATATCAAACCCCCAACATCAGACGCGATAAGACACATGGAGTGGACACTGCTCTGTTTTCAAGTGCTTTATGAATTATTCATCAACTCCTGTTTATGTTTTTATTGGTGTGTCTATTTGTTTGTTTATGACATGTGACTAATGGAGGAGGCCTCCCAGTGAGTGACTGTACTACAGATGTCTTCCCCCTGGGGCCTGGGGCTGTGGTAGAGTGGTTGGAGTCAACTGAGTGTAAAGGCAGCTGGGACTCACAGCTGTGCACAGAAAGCATGGCTACATGCAAGGATCAGGGAGAGGCATCTTGAGAACATCAACACAATGCCTGAGTGTGTGCCTCGGAGTGCTTTTCCCATATAAATTATATCATATTATCAATCGGATTAAATGTGTCTTCATGTCTGATCATATAGGTCATCTGAATGAGTTGTTAGACAGTACAGACTGATTTACTACAGCAGTAGAAAACAAATGCATTAATGCATTATGCATTATAAAGCACTGTAACTGCAAAAACAGAGAAGATAATATGTAGAAGATTGGAAGATTGTCATATACATTTACTCTCTGTGGTGAACATCAGGATTATTCTCCTGGAAAACCGCAAAAAGCTTTTCTTTTACAATGTCTTATATGGAACATCATTCTGTCTCCCTTTGGGACAGGGTTGCTGAGCTATTCTGGGCCTGATGAACAAAGGGAGAAGGGTGTAAACTGCAAACACAGCTCCCAGCCACATCCCTAATAGATTTGCCCGAGGTATAGACTGATACTGTGTTTCCAGACATTATGAGTAACTCAGTGTTTTATGGCAACAGGGAATAACCCGACAGCTCGTCTGTCATGAGAATGTCAATAGATGACATGCATTAGTTATAGTGCTGCTTTGGCACTCTACATTTTTTGCAGCTCTATCTTCAGTCTGGATGCTGAAATACTTACATCTAAAGAGTTAGTGCAGCCTGCCATATGATACCTATGACTTATGATTAAATCTGCTTTTCTTTAAGTGTTGTGTATATAGAAGCCCCTAAATAAACGTCAGTGGAGAAGGATGCCTGAGGATGCCTGAGAAAAATGAGAGTGTGTCACGCCCTGACCTTCGAGAGCCTTTTTATTTCTCTATTTGGTTAGGTCGAGGTGTGATTTGGGTAGGCATTCTAGTTTTTCAATTTCTTTGTTTGCCAGGTATGGTTCCCAATCAGAGGCAGCTGTCTATCGTTGTCTCTGATTGGGGATCATACTTAGGCAGCCTTTATTCCACCTTTTAGTTTGTGGGATCTTGTTTTTGTGTAGTGCCTGTGAGTACTCCAGTCATTACGTCTCGTTTGCTGTTTACTGTTTTTATTGGTGAGTTTCATTTTAATAAACATGTGGAACTCTATGCACGCTGCGCCTTGGTCCGCTCATTTCAACGAACGTGATAGTGTCATTTAATTATTTGATCACGCTGCAAGCATCAATGGGCTTTCCTTGAAGTGGGAAATACAGGGGTACTGAGGGGGAGTATGTAATCTACTGAGAAGATTTCACATGGCCTTGGGTGATCCCAGCACAATATTGCTGTCCCTCCGGAGTACAGAGTGGAGTAACACTGTAAGGGGGCTAGGACCCCTGTCCCGGGCCAGATAAATCTGCCTTGACAAACTGATATGATCGCCAATGTGCCTCATTGCCACAGCAGGAAAATGGTGCTCAAGGGACTGACTCCACCAGGCGAAGCCATCCTGTCATTCCTAAAGAAGCTATGAAATCTGTGCTGCTATTTCACCCCCTGCATTCTGTTTCATTCCACAGTCTGACGTGCAAAAGGTAACTACATTTACCTTGTGTATAGGTGTAAGTGACCAGAATATAATCACCCTATTATCAGAAAGTAACATCTTCCAAACAAAAGCCTTATCATTTCTGATGATCAAAATATGCATATTTGTATGGAATTGCCAGACCTGGCTTGGATTGGATCAATCAAACATAAGACGGTTTCCAGCTGTGCCTCCTGCAGACTACCTGCACCTGACTGCAGCTACAGTGCCATCCAAAGCCCTCCATCCCTGGCCCTCTGCATGCAAGTGTCTTTATCACTGAGGACAAACAGTGCCAGGGACCATTTAGTGAGACTCTCCTTCCGAGCCACCACGATTACACACCTGTCAATCTACAGCCCTTCCTCTGACAGGATACTGCCTCTGCATTTTCCCACGTGTCAGGAATGTAACTGGGCCCATAATATCACAGTGAAAAGCCTCACACAGCGCCTCCAAACAGATAACAATGTGGAAACATTAATCCATTCATAAGATTAACTTAAACCAGGAATGGTTATTTCTGCGTTTATAGATAGATAGTGTTTTCCATTCCAGCCATCCCCATGTATCCTCTTTGTCCTCTGCAACATCAAAGCAGCTGGAGTCATGACTGGATTTCTGATTTCTGTATTTGCCATTGGCTGGGTTTTGTTTGCAGCAAAAATGCTCAAGATGTTAGTCATTACTTATTGTCGTTTTCAGTGGTTGGATGCCAGCATAAGCTTCCTTTGAAGTAGGGAATATATTTTAAGGCTGTTTTGTGCTTGAATGAGCGTTTATCATCTGTTTCCACCGTACAGTACAGAACGTACTGAATTCACACCTCATTGCTGCAGTGCTTCCCTTTAATTACTTAGAAAAAATGTGCAGAAGCCATTGTACAGCCTTGAAAGAGCATGATCAAACTCTTATAGTTGCTCTTTAAGCTTAATTTCATGTGCAACGTCAGAGCAATGTAAAGCCAATGCTCTCCATCTTCTCAAACATCCCAGATTGGCAGAGCGTGCATATCGTCATGCATGATTAACCCTGTTCTGACAACCCTGCCAATCAGCTGCCTTGTCCTTATCAAGCACAAAAGAGAGCTTGGTGCTGTGTCACCCTCCTTTCAACCAGGAGACAACCAGGAGGCACAATTAACAGAGCTACCTGCCAGTCTACTATTGTCACCCACCACCTCCAGGGCTGACTGTACTACTGATGCCATCTACCACCTCCAGGGCTAACTGTACTCATGCTGCCACTCATCACCTCATTGACTGACTGAACTTCTGCTGCCAGTCAAATAGGAGTGTCATCCTCATCCTATCAAGCCCCAGCCATCCCCTCTCTATATAACCTTAGAAGAAAAAAAAATCAAAGAACCCTTGGTTCCAGATAGAACCGTTTTGGGATCCATGTATAACCCTTTCCACAGAGGGTTCTACCTGGAACCAAAAAGGGTTATCATATGTTTCTAAGAGTGTACCCACGCACACCCCTACCATGCAGTTTTTCCCATCTCATTGTATAGGTGAGGCAACCCCCTATGCCAGGAAAATAATCTGGGGAAACACTGGCACCATCATAACCATGATCTCGTTATGTAACAAGACCCCATGTAGGTGGACGCAAGGTGTTCAAATGATTCTGAATGTATGTCTACAACTAAAACAAAACATTGACAGCAGGAGATCCAAAAGACATAAGCACATTTGTTCAGTTAGTTCATTGAGAGTTAGAGGTTGTTAAAAATCTAAAAGCTTTGGGCTTAAGTTAAGGCAAAGTAATGTATCCCTAATGTACACTGTACACTAATCACATCCAATAGAAGACCGAAATGCTGCCACTGCTAACCTCTTTGTACAAGATTCCAGGTCTCACTCAGGTGCATCACATATCTTGTGCTCAGACAAGGCTGTCGCTCAGGGTGTAAATGTTAACATAATTCTATGTTTTTCTTTGAAAATAACAGCAATTACCACCATCGTAAAGAAGGCCACGGTTTTCTTTGTATTGCCCATTACCTTACTAAATGGCTTACCTCTGTAATTTGACTATAACTGTATGGGACTCTCAATGGCTGCTTTGTTTCCTACAGCAATATTCCTCAATACAGACAGTACATTTATGTTAGCCAACAGAAACTGAAATTCAATTGTACACATTAAGGATAATATCAAAACCTATGAAGGTTGTGTCCCAGCTTTGCTTTTGTCTAGAATAATCACATGCATTTTTTACCTTTCTGTGATAAGCTTTGAGTGTGTCTTCTCTAGGATATACTTGGCATTATACCATTAACATTATGTCCACATTATGGGGACAGTAAGAAAAGATTGAAACTGAACAACAAAGTGAAGGATACAAATGTAGGATCTTAATTTGAGCCAGCTGGTTACAGCAGGACAATAACCCTGCAGCAACAGGAAATGTGAATTATCATGTTGATTATAATTACAACATCTTTGATGCGTGGTTCTGGTACTGGTTCTGACTGACATTTTTGATTATAAATCAATCTGTGGGCACTGTAGATTGAAATGGCTTGCATTGAGTGGTGGAACGGATTCTCACAGATGCAGTAGTACGTCTCTTCTCTCTGTATGAAGCAGGGTATGAAATCTGACAATACTTGAAGCTAGCATGTCCCAGCTTGGACTCCCTCCTATCATTTCATTCGCTCTTCTGACTTTCCTTTAACTCTTGGCTGAACCCTACCTCACAGCCACTACCATATGCCTGGAATACATACATCGTAACACGGCAGGGGAGAGTGGTTTCGTTGCTGTAGCACATTCAGAAATCGATTTATAGCCAGTAATCTAAAATAATTCCTAGATTTTAAAGAAAAAATATGTATATTTGTCATAGACGGACAAAAGTCATATGAGATGAAAGGGGATTTCCTAACAAGTTCAGGAAGCCAAACTAGAGCAATGGGGGCAGACGTTTTGATTTAGAAAATATGCACATTTTCTCTTACACTAAATATACAAATATGTATTTCACACTTATAAGGAAGGTAAAATCGTAGAGTTAGTCCTTTTAGAAATGGATTATACTATATTTAGAAGAAATATACAGTTGAAGTCAGAAGTTTACATATACCTTAGCCAAATACATTTAAACTCAATTTTTCACAATTCCTGACATTTAATCCTAGTAAAACTTCCCTGTCTTAGGTCAGTTAGGATCACCACTTTATTTTAAGAATGAAAAATGTTAGAATATTAGTGGAGAGAAATAATTATTTCAGATTTGATTTCTTTCATCACATTCCCAATGTGTCAGAAGTTTACACTCAATTAGCATTTGGATGCATTGCCTTTAAATTGATAAACTTGGGTCAAATGTTTCGGGTAGCCTTCCACAAGCTTCCCACAATAAGTTGGGTGAATTTTGGCCCATTGCTCTTGACAGAGCTAGTGTAACTGAGTCAGGTTTGTAGGCCTCCTTGATCGCACATGCTTTTTCAGTTCTGCCCACAAATGTTCTATAGGATTGAGGTCAGGGCTTTGTGATGGCCACTCCAATACCTTGACTATGTCCGTCAGCCATTTTGCCACAACTTTGAAAGTATGATTGGGGTCATTGTCCATTTGGAAGACCCATTTGCGACCAAGCTTTACCTTCCTGACTGATGTCTTGAGACGTTGCTTCAATATATCCACATAATTGTCCTACCTCATGATGCCATCTATTTTGTGAAATGCACCAGTCCCTCCTGCATCAAAGCACCCCCACAACATGATGCTGCCACCCCCAGTGCCTCACAGTTGGGGTGATGTTCTTCGGTTTGCAAGCCTCCCCCTTTTTCCTCCAAACGTACACAACTGTACACTACCGTTCAAAAGTTTGGGGTCAATTACAAATGTCCTACTTTTTGAAAGAAAAGCACATTTTTTGTCCATTAAAATAACATTGAATTATTCAGAAATACAGCATAGACATTGTTCATGTTGTAAATTACTATTGTAGCTGAAAACGGCAAATTTGTTATGGAATATCTACATATGCGTACAGAGGCCCATTATCAGCAACCATCACTGCTGTGTTCCAATGGCACGTTGTTTTAGCTAATCCAAGTTTACAATTTTAAAAGGCTAATTGATCATTAGAAAACCCTTTTGCAATTATGTTAGCAGAGCTGAAACTGTTGTTCTACTTAAAGAACCAATAAAACTGGCCTTCTTTAGACTAGTTGAGTATCTGGAGCATCAGCATTTGTCATAGACGGACAAAAGTCTTGCTCCCGGACAAGGTAAACACCTCCGTCGCCTGCTTTGAGGATAACACAGTGCACAGTGCACTTGACATTTTCCACATTTTGTTACGTTACAGACTTATTCCAAAATGAATTAAATATGAAATATCAACACATAATACCCCATAATGACAAAGCAAAAACAGATTTTACAAATTTTAGCAAATATATTAAAAATAAAAAACCGAAATACATTATTTACATAAGTATTCAGACCCTTTGCTATGAGACTCGAAATTGAGCTCAGGTGCATCCGGAATCCATTGATCATCCTTGAGATGTTTCTACAAATTAATTGGAGTCCACCTGTGGTAAATGTAATTGATTGGACATGATTTGAAAAGGCACACACCTGTCTATATAAGGTCCCACAGTTGACAGTGCATGTCAGAGCAAAAACCAAGCCATGAGGTCAAAGAAATTGTCTGTAGAGCTCCGAGACAGGATTGTGCAGAGAAACAAATCTGGGGAAGGGTACCAAAACATGTCTGCAGCATTGAAGGTCCCCAAGAACACAGTGGCCTCCATCATTCTTAAATTTAAGAAGTTTGGAACCAACAAGACTCTTCCTAGAGCTGGCCGCCCGGCCAAACTAAGCAATCAGGGAGGTGACCAAGTACCCGATGGTCACTCTGACAGAGCTCCAGGGTTCCTCTGTGGAGATGGGAGAACCTTCCAGAATGACAACCATCTCTGCAGCACTCCACCAATCAGGCATGTATGGTAGAGTGGCCAGATGGAAGCCACTCCTCAGTGCATGGCAGCATCCTTGGATTTTGCCAAAAGGCACATAAAGACTCTCACACCATGAGAAACAAGATTCTCTCAACTGATGAAACCAAGATTGAACTCCTTGCCCTGAATGCCAAGCATCACGTCTGGAGGAATCCTGGCACCATCCCTATGTTGAAGCATGGTGGTGGCAGCATCATGCTGTGTTGATGTTTTTCAGCGGCAGGGACTGTCAGACTAGTCAGGATCGAGACAAAGAGGAACGGAGCAAAATACAGAGAGATCCTTGATGGAAACCTGCTCCAGATAGCTCAGGACCTCAGGCTGGGATGAAGGTTCACCTTCAAACAAGACAACCATAAGCACACAGCCAAGACAACGCAGGAGAGGCTTCGGGACAAGTCTCTGAATGTCTTTGTGGCCCCAGCCAAAGCCCGGACTTAAACCCGATCGAAAATCTCTGGAGAGACCTGAAAATAGCTGTGCAGCTTTGCACCCCATCCAACCTGACAGAGCTTGAATGGGAGAAACTCCCCAAATCAATCAAACTTTATTTGTCACATGCGTCAAATATAAAAAGTGTAGACTTTACCGTGAAATGCTTACTTACAAGCCCTTAACCAACATTGCAGTTCAAGAAGAGTTAACAAAATATTTACCAAGTAGACTCAAATAAAAATAATAAAATAAAAAGTAACACAATAAGAATAACAGTAAGTCAGTGTGCGGTAGTACAGGTTAGTTGAGGTAATTTGTACATGTAGGTGGGGTGAAGTGACTATGCATAGATAATAAACAGCGGGTAGCAGCAGTGTACAAAAGGGAGGGGGGAGGTCAATGTAAATTGTCCATTGACGATTTTATTAATTGTTCAGCAGTCTTATGGCTTGGGGGTAGAAGCTGTTGAGGAGCTTTTTGGTCCTAGACTTGGCGCTCCGGCACCGCTTGCCGTGCGGTAGCGGAGAAAACAGTCTATAACTTGGGTGACTGTAGTCTCTGACAATCTTATGGGCTTTCCTCCGACACTGCGTGGCCCCAGTGATATACTGGGCTGTTTGCACTACCCTCTTTAGCGCCTTACGGTCAGATGCCGAGCAGTTGCCTTACCAGCAGTGATGCTCTCTATGGTGCAGCTGTAGAACCTTTCGAGGATCAGGGGACCCATGCCAAATCTTTTCAGGTTTTGTCGTGCCCTCTTCACGACTGTCTTGGCATGCTTGGACCATGATAGTTCATTGGTGATGTGGACACCAAGGAACTTGAAACTCTCGACCCACTCCACTACAGCCCCGTTGATGTTAATGGGGGCCTGTTCGGCCTCTCCTTTTCCTGTAGTCCACGATCAGCTCCTTAGTCTTGCTCACATTGAGGGAGAGGTTGTTGTCCTGGCACCACCCGGCCAGGTCTCTGACCACCTCCCTATAGGCTGCCTCATCATTGTCGGTGATCAGGCCTACCACTGTTGTGTCGTCAGTAAACTTATTGATGGTGTTGGAGTCGTGTTTGGCCATGCAGTCGTGGGTGAACAGGGAATACAAGAGGGGACTAAGTACACACCCCTGAGGGGCCCCAGTGTTAAGGATCAGCGTGGCAGACGTGTTGTTGCCTACTCTTACCAGCTGTGGGCGGCCCGTCAGGAAGTCCAGGATCCAGTTGTAGAGGGAGGTGTTTAGTCCCAGAGTCCTTAGCTTAGTGATGAGCTTCGTGGGCACTATGGTGTTGAACGCTGAGCTGTAGTCAATGAACAGCATTCTCACATAGGTGTTCCTTTTGTCCAGCTGAGAAAGGGCAGTGTGAAGTGCAATTGAGATTGCATCACCTGTGGATCTGTTTGGGCGGTATGCGAATTGGAGTGGGTCTAGGGTGTCCGGGAGGATGCTGTTGATGTGATCCATGACCAGCCTTTCAAAGTAAAAAGGGGTGATATTGTTAAATGAATACAGCACACAGCCATTGTTTATACACCTATTTCGATTGAGAGGTGGCTGTCCCAAACCCTTACTCCTAAACTTGATTACAATAATTTTTTACATTTGTTATTAACACTATTATTTCTATAGAAAATCTTGATTTGTTCTATTATTACATTGAAAGATACTGATCTAATAATTCGTTTTTCTCCGAAAAACGCTGTCCCCACTTTTGATGTCACTGCTAAAACATACACTTTAATAGACTATAGAATCAATGTGCCTTAAATCACAATCTGTAACGTCTGCTTCCAACTCACACTCTCAACCACGTAGATCCCCTGAACGCAGCTCACTCTCCAGCCCACTTTCCAGCTCACACTCTCAAACACACAGATCCCCTGAACGCAGCTCACTCTCTAGATCCCAATCCTCTGAATTCTGATTACCTGTTCACACACCTGTATGTCATTATCACACACTATTTAGTTCAGTTCTTTGCACCCCAATATTGTTAGGTGTTTGTTTTGTGACACACTTCTATTCGAAGCGCTGTTTTTTCCCCATAATTTAATCCTCCTGTGTATGATAGTTTTTGCCTGCCTCACAAACAACGCCTTTTGCCTGCCTGTACTTTAGCCTATCGGATTTCCTGTTATCAACCTATTGCCTGATCTCCCGGACGACTTTACTAGCTGTTTCTCTGCCTGTACTGTTGCCTTTTTGGACCCCCTGTGTATGACCTTCTGACTGCTCCTGGACCCAGCTACCTGCCTCCACCTGTGGTCCTTTACAATAAACACCTGCTGTGCCCTGCGCTTGAAACCAGCTCGCTGTCTCCTATCGTGTTCATTACACAATCCTACAAATATCACCAGGTGATAGGATTGCACCCCTCTCCACTATGGCCACATGGTGAGTAGTTGGTGTGCAAACATTTTGGAGAAACTTTGTGAGCAAATTGGTCCATCTTAATGTATTTTTTGTCACTACCGAACATCTAATATATCAAGACATATGTATGGTTTTGGGACTAAAATATATGTTTGCAGTGATGTACATCTGTCCAAATGAAAGAGCCACTGAACACGCCGATTGGCACATATTTTTTTGTTGCTCATTTGAAAAACAAGTTTTCAGTCTTCTAGGTGTGTTTCCTGACCATTCAGCATTTGTTTAATGATGTTTGTCCCCCCATGAAGCACTGTAGCATATTTCTCCTGCAACAGGAGTAGAATGTTTAGAATAGATACCCTTGAGGTACCTATAGTGGTGAGAGGAAATTGTTCTTTGTCTCATCTTCGATCGAGTTTCCTAGGATAACAGTGCAGAAACAGCTGCAGACGGAATGTTCCTATGTAGTCTTCTTATTCTTTGAGAGAGTTTCTAACCATTTCATATGCTGTCGGTCATGCTGGTCTTTAGAGTCTACCCATTTCAAAGTGTGGATGATACTCACGTTCTCTGGTCTAATATTGTTGATTTAAACCATGAGTGATGTCTGGTTCAACACCGTCCGCCTGTTTGGTCTGCTGTGAATTTTGTCACGAGGGGTTTTATACTTGGGTAGAACAGGGAGCGTTTTGTCATGTTTGTACTAACCTGGGCGTGGCCACTGACTTGGCCCAGGTTTATATGAAAATACAACTTCTAATTTAGAAGGCTAAAATCACATTAATCCCGTAAACGGGATTGACGCGCGAAGGGCTCCCTAAGAAGTTAAGTTTAGTTTTTGCATCTATTACCTTCCGTTTTGTACACCAGCCTCAAACAGCTGAAAATACAATATTTTTGGTTGTGGAAAATATAATTCACAATGGTTTAGATGGTACAAAGAATTATGTACACAATGACTGATTGTTTTGTGACATCAACTGAAATTAGGGGAACAATTAGAATTTTAGCAACCATGAAATGCCGGAAAGATTTCTGCATATTGCATCGTTAAGTTACTTTATATCTTATGTACCAATTGCAAAATATCATAATTTGAATGTTCTGAATTTACATTTACTATGTTATGTCTAGTCTTAGATCAGGCTGCCTACACACAGCAACACAGTGCAGTGGAGATACAGCTTTTTTGGGCGCCAAACTGTCACTCAATCGTATTTTTATATAGAGACATGAAACTAAAACTGAGGGGGCTAAAGTGATCATTTAAACATCTAACATACATAATTAGATGCATAAGTAATTCAATTGATCAACAAGTTTCAGATTCATACAGTACAATCAACATTGAACATTTTACAGAGAACCATAGAGATTATATTTCTCTAAATAAAGGTTTTGAAAATCAGGTTAAATCATGTTTTACTATTTTGTCAATTTGAACTGCAAAAATGTTTTCGAAAATGAATCTGTAATAGAAGGTTAATCAAAATGATCACTACAGTGCACTAGTAGTGACACATTTAAGGAATTCCTAAGGTAAGGTAAGGTTCATTTTTGAAAGATTTTTGCAGTTCAAATTGACAAAACAAGTAAAACATTATTTATATTTCAAATATGCAATACAAAGTGTGTGTAGTATACACTACACTTATGTCTACCTGACATATGTTGGAAGATGTGTGCTGAAAGTTTGGGGGAAATAGTTTGTTTTACCCCTGTATAGCTTGGTGATTCTGTCACTTAAAGTGTTTCTGTAAGAAAACATGGCAAACCATATCTGACAGTTGTCCAATGTAGCCAATATTTCAAAGCTGCCCATTGCAGAAACAAATGCACATCATTTTATTTGTTGATAACTCATTCTTGATGGCTGATCCATCCACATCAGAAAATACAACGTTCCAAATCAAATGACAAGCCACTGCCCGAAGATTACAGTAGAAAGAGAATGCCACAGACAGTGCATTTCTACCCAATAAGGCACTTGTTATCAAAAGCAGTGATTTTCATTGCTTGTGTTGTGCTGAGCATATCTGATTTATTTTGTTGCACATCATAGTGTACTGATTGACTGACTACTTGGCATTCCCCTATCACTAAAGTATGAAGCAAAATCAAAAACATTCGAGGAAACACAAATAAAGAAAGCAAATCCAAACAAACTTGGGTGAAATGAATTATCTGCACAAGACAGCACTCAATGCCCGGTAATCCCCTGAGTGGAACAGTAAGCAGCACATCTTATCACATGATGAATAGCTGAGGCATCCACGCACATAAGAGACTGACGTTATACAACAAGAGCTATTTGAGTGAGCCATTTTTCTCACATTAAACTGCAGGAGCAAAGCGTAATTCCAAATGGAAAAACTGTCAGACAATCCTTGGCTCACACAAGTGAATTTAAATGTCTTGTCCTCGTGGTGCTTACTACTTACACGCTAGTTTTGAGGAATCTTTGTGAGTTCAATCAGACAACGTTGGAAAATTCATGAAAACAGAAAATAGTATAAGTAATAGCTGTCAAGGATGACTAAATTATTCCATACATCATTGTTTCATAACATAAAAAAATTCAACAGCAAAACATTTTTAAAATTACATTATTTTGAAAGAATAATTATTGAATTTATAGAATGATTTATAGAGTTAAATTGTCAAAGTAAACATTTACCTTTTCTGTTGACTGCGAGGTCCCAAAGAAGATGGGTATGAAGGCTAGCCACACGATACAGGTGGTGTACATGGTGAAGCCAATGGGCTTGGCCTCGTTGAAGGTCTCTGGCACCCCCCGGGTCTTGATGGCATACACCGTACAGGTGACCATGAGCAGCATGCTGAAGCCAAGCAGGCAGATCAGAGAAAGGTCTGAGATGTCACATTTGAGCACGCCACGGGCCATGTTCGGGTTGGACGTGCGTTGGTCCTCATAGTCGATGATAGCCTGAGACGGGTCCACACCAAACCAGATACACACCCCCAGGAGCTGAACTGAGATCAGGCTGAAGGTGATGACCAGCTGGGAGGCCGGGGAGATGAACCTTGGGGTGCTCACTGACATCTTCCCCTGCTCAAAGATGCGATAGATACGGTTGGTCTTAGTGAGCAGCGCTGCATAGCTAATACTCATCCCCAGACCAAGGAAGATCCGTCGCAGGGAGCAGATGCCAACGTCAGGGGCAGCGATCATGAGGAAGGTGGTGGCGTAGCACAGGAAGATGCCCGTCAGCAGCACATAGCTGAGTTCGCGCCCTGACGCCTTCACGATGGGCGTGTCGTTGTAGCGGATGAAGGTGCCCACCACAAACATGGTGGCCATGATGCCCAGCACAGCAATGAGTACAGGGATGACAGCCCAAGGGGAACTCCACTCCAGCTTGACGATGGGGATGGCTTCACAGGCCGTGTGGTTCTCATTGGGCCGCAGGTCAAAGCGGCACATCTTACAGCTGTAGGTGTCGGCCTGGTACTGATAGCCATCACAGCGCTCACAGTGCCAACAGCAGGGGACACCTTTGACTGTTTTCTTCCTCTCCCCAGGACAACATGGCTGGCTGCAGATAGACTGGGGTACCTGGAGTGTCCCACCAGGCCACCACATCTCCTTAGTCTGGTGGAAAGAAGGTGAAGGACAGGAGGAGTTATCTATCTGTCTGTGACCGTTAAACAGTCATAAAAAGGGTACTTGATTAATGCATGTTTACCATGAATAGGCATGATGAAATTTGGATAAACTTAAAGTAACATTTGCAGAAAAAAGTTTAGAGTATATAAGCATTAACACTGATCAGATTGTGTGGCCACAACTATATTGTTTTTCTTGTTGCATATTAAAAAGGAATATTACATATGCACAATACATTTTTAAAAATCACCTCTATTTAACTAGGCAAGTCAGTTAAGAACAAATTCTTATTTTCAATGATGGCCTAAGAACAGTGGGTTAAACTGTCTTGTTCAGGTGTAGAACGACAGATTTTTATCTTGTCAGCTTGGGGATTCGAACTTACAACCTTTCAGTTACTAGTCCGACGCTCTAACCACTAGAATACCTGCTGCCCCAATTAAATTACCATTTTAGTGGATTAGAATGAATCTAAACACTCTCAAAACCCAAAATACAAGGATGTTGGGATGAAAGACATCTGTTTTAAGGATGGTGAACACCATTTAACAAGACGACTACACCATTTTTCAATCACAAAGTCATTACTTCGAAAGATGTTCTTATCTTAAAGCATTGAATACAGCATTGTTAGAATTTTTAAAACTCAGCAGGAAACTATATATGTGTCCCCTTCTCAGCCACATAAGCCTTGCTTAAGAACGAGCAAATGCAGTAATATGGTAATGCTGACATAATGTAATACCACAAAGCAGTCTTGTCTTATTGCCCTTACTTAGTTTATTACAATACGTTTCAGATGCCTGATGGTTACTTGAAATGGCCTGTGGTAGAATCAGAATCAGCAAAGTAAATAATGTCTGAATGACAACATGGTTGTTTACATTTCCTGAATATGTCTTCCTCTTACCGCTATTCCTGGGACTGCATTCCAAAACAGCTATGGGGGAATATATGAAATAGATTTGGTGTGCAACTGTTGATTAATGCAAATGTTGCACACCAAATCCATTTTTACAATTGTCATATATTCCCCCATAGCTGTTTTGGAATGCAGGCCCAGAAATAGCGGCCCCTGATATCTACTGTCCTTTTGTGATATAGATAAGTCTCAGGTCCTGCATGACTTAACTTAGTTGATAAAGCAACCCAACTCAAGGCAAGGTGCCGGTCCAAGGACTGAGGCTATGTATACAGTAATGACAAATACATTCATATCATGGTTTAATATGACATGTGTTTAGTCAGTGCATCTTTTTTTCACCCAAAAATATGATGTACTGCATTAACCTTCACAGACACTTCTAACTGTACACAGTATTTACTTAGATTGACATGACTGAAAACCTTGATGGGTGCAACAAACAAGTGGAAGTCATAGAGCGAGAAGTAACCATACATCTAAATGGAGCTGGTCTGCCCAGTGGCCGATGATCTTATACTCGGTGGTGTTGTGTTTCATCTGGTACTGGTAAATCTCATAGCGACCAGGGGCATCTCCGTTCACATTGAAGATCACTGGAGTGCCAGCAATTCCTGCAGAATAATTAAGAGGGACATTTTTGTTAATAAACCATGTGTATTCAATTAGAATCATGTTTATTTCCTGAGAGGTTTCATGTGTGGTGACGGATTGCGACACACAAGATACAACAGAACACAAACAGAACACAAAGTACAGTATAAAGGATTAGAAATTCATTGATTATGGCCTAATCTATGGATTTCACATTACTGGGAATACAGATATGCATCTGTTGGTCACAGATACCTTAAAAAAAAGGTAGGGGCATGGATCAGAAATCCTTGCGACATGGGGACATTATCATGCTGAAACATAAGGTGATGGCTGCGGATGAATGGAACGACAACGTTGACATCAGCAACCCGCTCGCCTACACAATGCCATACATGCTGTCTGACATCTGCCCAGGAATCATCCAGGAAGAACAAATTTCTCCAGCATGTCAGTGGCAATCGAAGGTGAGCATTTACCCACTGAAGATGATTACGATGCAGAACTGCAGTCAGGTCAAGACTCTGGTAAGGACCACGAGAACGCAGATGAGCTTCCCTGACAGGGTTTCTGAGAGTTTGGCCAGAACTTGTTCAGTTGTTCAAACCGACAGTTTCATCACTTGTCCGGTTTGCTAGTCTCCGACAATCCCGCAGGTGAAGTAGCCAGATGTGGAGGTACTGGGCTGACGTGGTTACATGTGGTCTGTGGTAAAAACTTGCATGATCCCTCAAAACCTGAGATATTTGTGGCATTGTGTTGTGTGACAACTGCACATTTTAGAGTCCCCAGCACAAGGTGCACCTGTGTAATGATCGTGCTGCTTAATATATTTATATATACACTACCGTTCAAAAGTTTGTGGTCCCTTAGAAATGTCCTTGTTTTTAAAAGAAAAGCACATTTTCTGTCCATTTAAAATAACATCAAATTGATCAGAAATATAGTGTAGACATTGTTAATGTTGTAAATGACTACTGTAGCTGGAAACGGCTGATTTGTTTTAATGGAATATATACATTTGCGTACAGAGGCCCATTGTCAGCAACCATCACTCCTGTGTTGCAATGGCACATTGTATTAGATAATCCAAGTGTATCATTTTAAAAGGCTAATTGATCCTTAGAAAACCCTTTTGCAATTATGTTAGCACAGCTGAAAACTGTTGTCCTGATTTAAAGAAGTAATTACAACTGGCCTTCTTTAGACTAGTTGAGTATCTGGAGCATCAACATTTGTGGGTTTAATTACAGGCTCAAAATGGCCAGAAACAAAGATCTTCTTCTGAAACACATCAGTCTGCTCTTGTTCTGAGAAATGAAGGTTATTCCATGCGAGAAATTGCCAAGAAACTGAAGATCTCGTACAATGCTTTGTACTACTGCCTTAACAGAACAGCGCAAACTGGCCCTAACCAGAATAGAAAGAAGAGTGTGAGGCCCTGGTGAACAACTGAGCAGGAGGACAAGTACATTAGAGTGTCTAGTTTGAGAAACAGACACCTCACAAGTCCTCAACTGGCAGCTTCATTAAATAGTACCCACAAAACACCAGTCTCAACGTCAACAGTGAAGAGGCGACTCCAGGATGCTGGCCTTCTAGGCAGAGTTGCAAAGAAAAAGCCATATCTCAGACTGGCTCAGACTGTGTGTGTGTGTGTGTATATATATATGTATGGATGTGTGTGTGTATATATATATATATATATATATATATATATACCGAGTATAGAAAACATTAGGAATACCTCCCTAATATTGAATTGCACCCCCCCCCCCCTGTTTGTCCTCAGAACAGCCTCAATTCTTCTGGGCATGGACTCTACAAGGTTTCGAAAGCGTTCCACAGGGATGCTGGCCCGTGTTAACTCCAATGCTTCCCACAGTTGTGTCAAGTTGGTGGAATTTCCTTTGGGTGGTGCACCCTTCTTGATATACACAGGAAACTGTTGAGGTGAAAAACCCAGTTGCGGTGCAGTTCTTGACACAAACCGGTGTACCTAGCACCTACTACAATAGCCCATTCAAAGGCACATACATTTTTGGTCTTGCCCATTTACCCTCTTAAATGGCACACATGCACCATCCATGTCTCAATTGTCTCAAGGCTTAAAAATCCTTCTTTAACTTATCTCCTCCCCTTCATTTACACTGACTGAAGTTGGTTTAACAAGTGACATCAATAAGGGATCATAGCTTCACCTGAATTCCCCTGGTCAGTCTGTCATGGAAGAGCTGGTGTTCCTAACGCTTTGTATACTCAGTCTACAGTAAGTTGATTATACAGACAATTTTGAATTTCCAACACATCAATAATTCTCACAGAAACAAGAATTGATGCAGTCAATCTCTCTTCTACTTTGAGCAAAGAGAGACCGACATGCATACTGTTGACATTAGCCCTCTGTGTACACTGAAGGGCAAGACGTGTTCCTCTGTTCTTGGTCCTTCTTTGCTGTGCTTGGTCATATCACCGGGCAAAAGTCAAGATTAGATAAAACTAGAGCCTGCAGTACTTGTTTGGTTGATTATTCTACTACTTTCATCACCAATGGGAACCGTCGACACAGCTGGCTAGACTATCTTCCAAGGTGCATCTTCCAGAATAAACAACAGTAGAAAACGGAGGGGGTTACCCCTTTTGGACAATCAGAGCCTTACAAGCGTGTCGCAAAAAGGCCCAATACCCTTCCTGAGAAGGCTGGTTCCGACAGAGATCCACATTGAGCGAAGGCATTTAAACATAAATACATTCATGATTTCTTACTCCAAATGGCCGGTGGTTCGTGTGCAAAGTATATGATTACTGTGAGAGTAGTTCGTAAAATGTATCAACGATAAGTGTCTTTCTCTCTCTCGCTCCCTTTTCATCTTCTTTGTAACAAGCCGCCATATGTTGTGTCAGTCCGCTAGGGACCTTTTCTTAATGTATTAAGTGTGGATGTTTATCCTGTGTTATTATTTAGTGAGCTAGTAAATAAATCATTAAACCAATTTGTGTTCTGAATTATAAGTTATAAACTATAATGCTGGGGTTTTTGCAGATGCAGGAGGTTACGACTGAGGATATGATACGAGATGATTGATACATTGATTGTTTTATGGATGTGATCGGTAAAGACTTTTAAAGTTTAATTCGGGAGATGGTAAACTCTTTAAACAACCACTCTCGTGGTGCCCCAAATTCCTAATGACTTAATTTTTACATAATTAATTTAATCAGGTAAGTTAGTTGATTTTATCGGGTAAGTTAGTTGATTTTATCAGATGAATGAAAGTAAAGTCACAACATATGTAACAAATACATTTAATTTGATTGACATGCATTATTGGGTATTTAATACATTTTAGAATATGGCTGTAACGTAACAAAATGTTGAAAAGTCAAGGGTTTGAACACTTTCTGAATGCACTGTATATAGACATATTTACGAATAGAAATATTAGTTGAGCAGTTTAATAGATGTTGGCACAAAACTAGAAGCTGATCTCTTAGATGTATATTTCATTAGTATTTTTTATTTATTTAACCTTTATTTATATGGCAAGTCAGTTAAGAACAAATTCTTATTTGCAATGACGGCCTACACCAGCCAAACCCAGACGATGCTGAGCCCATTGTGCGTCGCCCTATGGGACTCCCAATCACGGCCGGTTGTGATACAGCCTGGATCAAACCAGGGTCTGTAGTGATGCCTCTAGCACTGAGATGCAATGCCATAGACCCCTGCGCCACTCGGGAGCCCCTCCGCCACTCGAGAGCACTATACCTGCGCTCTAGCTCTATATTCACATGTGCAGCTGAATAATTCAATGGTCTTTTTATTACTATTTTTATTACCTGAGACAATGTAATAAAGTCGTCTGTTTATTCATTAAAGCTGTAGCTGGGAAATCAGATTTGTTTGTTTTCATCATATACTGTGTATTAACAAGACTACTATATAAAAGGGCTTACTGTGATGTAGGTGCTGGGGCATGAGTCTTCTACCATACTGTTATTAATGAGTGGAGGAAAATGGAGTCTGACAGCCATGTGGGACTTCCCATGTCTGTGGCCATTCGCATATAATTTCACACTCTTTTGTTTTGCTTGTTTGCCCTCAAAGTCCCCTCTCTGAGCACTGGCTAATTACAGAATGGAGCCTGATTACCACAGTAAGGTCCCTCCCCCTGCCTCCTCACTCCCTGCTACCCCTGCCCTCCCCCTGCCTACCTGCCTCTCCCTGCCTCTTATTCCCTCCTGCTGCCTCTCCCTGCCTTTCCCTCACTCTCTCTGCCTCCCACTGCCGGTCCCTGCCTCCCACTGCCCCTCCCTCCCTCTCCCTCCCTCTCCTGACACTCTTTCCCTCTTCCTGACATTCCTTCCCTCTTCCTGACACTCCTTCCCTCTTCCTGACACTCCTTCCCTCTTCCTGCCTCTCCCCCCCCCTCCCCTGCCTGTCCCTGCCTCTCCCTCTCCCTCCCTGCCCGTTCCTCTCCCTGCCTCTCCCTCTCTGTGTGTGCCTGCTTGGTCCTGAGCCATTCCTAACACTCCTCACCGTGTCAAATGATGGGTCTGGGGATCCTGTGATTTTCTGTTGGGAGCCGAGGGTAGAGAACCACAGCCAGCTGCCCCATATTAGTGTGGCTGTCGATAAATAGAGAAGGCCATGGAGAGTAACTCTCTCTCTTTCCTTCTCTCTCTCCTCCCCTCCATTGCACATTACCCCAAGCCCTTTGTAATATGGATGTAGCTCATTTTGGTGACACTTGACATCACACATGCCAAGACGTCAAAACAATACACATACGTGTGCTTGCAAGTCAGGTCTCAGATCTCAGCTGTGAAAGTTAATGGGTGAGATAGCTAAGATATTGAAAGGAGATTCTAAATAAACTCAGCAAAAAAAGAAATGCCCCTTAGGCATGCTGCAAGGAGGCATGAGGACTGCAGATGTGGCCAGGGCAATAAATTGTGATGTTCGTACTGAGACACCTAAGATGGCGCTACAGGGAGACAGGATGGACAGCTGATCGTCCTCGCAGTGAAAGACCACGTGTAACAACACCTGCACAGGATCGCTACATCCGAACATCACACCTGCGGGACAGGAACAGGATGGCAACAACAACTGCCCGAGTTACACCAGGAGCACAAAATTCCCCCATCAGTGCTCAGACTGTCCGCAATAGGCTGAGAGAGGCTGGACTGAGGGCTTGTAGGCCTGTTGTAAGGCAGGTCCTCACCAGACATCACCGACAACAACGTCGCCTATGGGCACAAACCCACCATCGCTGGACCAGACAGGACTGGCAAAAAGTGCTCTTCACTGACGAGTCCCGGTTTTGTCTCACCAGGAGTGAAGGTCAGATTCGCGATTATCGTCGAAGGAATGAGCGTTACACCAAGGCCTGTACTCTGGAGCGAGATCAATTTCGAGGTGGAGGGTCTGTCATGGTCTGGGGCGGTGTGTCACAGCATCATCGAACTGAGCTTGTTGTCATTGTAGGCAATCTCAACGCTGTGCGTTACAAGGGAAGACATCCTCCTCCCTCATGTGGTACCCTTCCTGCAGGCTCATTCTGACATGACCCTCCAGCATGACAATGCCACCAGCCATGCTGCTCATTCTGTGTGCGATTTCTTGCAAGACAGGAATGTCAGAGTTCTGCCATGGCCAGCAAAGAGCCCGGATCTCAAACTCATTGAGCACGTGTGGGACTTGTAGGATCGGAGGATGAGGGCTATGGCCATTCCCCCCCAGAAATATCAGGGAACTTGCAGGTGCCTTGTTGGAAGAGTGGGGTAACATCTCACAGCAAGAACTGTCAAATCTGCAGTACTTAATGGAGCTGGTGGCCACACCAGATACTGACTGTTACTTTTGATTTTGTTCAGGGACACATTGTTCCATTTCTGTTAGTCACATGTCTGTGGAACTTGTTCCGTTTATGTCTCAGTTGTTGAATCTTGTTATGTTCATACAAATATTTACACCTGCTAAGTTTTCTGAAAATAAACACAGTTGACAGTGAGAGGACGTTTCTTTACAAGTTTCTTTGCGAGTTTACAAGGCGTTTCATGTGGTAAAGGTGTCACTGTGTCTATATGTAGCTGATGTGAAATGGCTAGCTAGTTAGCGCTAGTGGCGTTTCAATAGGGGACGTCACTTGCTCTGAGACCTTGAAGTAGTGGTTCCCCTGGCTCTGCAAGGGCCGCGCACTGAAGAGCAGATCAAAAGCAAATATTCTCAGCTTGCAAACTTAAGTTATCTGTGGTGAGACATGAGAATGCCTTGCAGCCTCCACTGTATACATTTCTCACGACACTAAAACTACTCCAATTGTATTCATATACGAGTCACATTTCAAATCATTTTGATTAAATACTCTGAGTAATTGAAAAGATATGAGTTTGAATTAGAAAGGTTTATTCAGTGCCAGATTAAAATGGTAACCTTTAGAAGTCATTCATTAAAAAAGCTGATGGAAAATAGACTGGAATTAGCACACTTTACTTCTTCAAGAGGCTCCCATGGGCATTTGATAAATCAAAAGTATTAAGGTGTCAACTCTCTATCATTTTGTATTTTGAAAAGATTTAGTGGCATTCTAGGCCTGTGGACTGGGCTTCTTGCCTGCAGCTATTGTAAGATAGAGTCCATGTCCATTATCTCAGAGGTTATTGCTCTGCTGTAGTTTTGTCACTGTCAAAGCCTGCACTTATCGAATGTGTAAAGAAAACTGGCATCATATGGTTAAATTCTGAAGCAATAGTCTATAGGGTCTGAAGAGTGGTAAAATAGTCCAGTATAAAATCACAGTCAACTGAAATACATTCTCAAGAACCAATGATCTTGACCCAATTATTGACTGACTAATTGATAGTTACAGTATTTGGAGTATAAATAGTACTACATATTATTCTATGCACTTGAATTGTTTACATTATGTAAAGATGGCATACATTGTACTGAAATCATAAAGGTTAGATGTAAAAAATTATATCCATAAATACATTTCATGATGGTGGTTTTGTGTCTTGGCACATATTCTACATATCGGTACTGCATGTGGTATAAATATATAAATATAGGCTTTTCCAGGTGTTATTCTTCCGTGAGTCTGAACATTCAATAAGGAATTTCAGAAAAGCAGTTGACAATGTTTGAGGTAAGGTCTGTAATGTATGCACAGTGGTTTACCCCAAATGTCTCAAGCGAGCTGCATGCAAACCACAAATCCATAATCATATCTGGGGGTCAATCAGGAAAAAACGGAATAGATCACTAGTTAAAGTATATCTCTACGAGACATCATCTCCTCTATGCCACAGTTACTGCTTCAGAATCCTGAAACAAAGCGAACAGCGAAAGATATACAAATTACCACAATCTTCTACATTTCGCTGTAAATGTAAAAGTAGGCTTTGAAAACACCGGAATTCGGTGGTGACACACTATAATTTACAACCACTCAAAATGGAGGCCCTGCCTTTCCTGGTTATTAGTCATCCAATTGAGCAGAGCTAAGGCCAATGCTGTGGCTGATTGTCCTGTCAGACTCTCCCTGTCATCTCTATGTGACACAAAACTCAAAAAGGGTGATGCATTGTGTTCCATGCTGTATTTTACCCTCCCCTTGCTGTTTGTTGTGGCACGTAATTTGTTAGTTGCCTGGCAGGGAGGATGGCATTTGGCATTTATGCTTCCCCACTCTGTAATTAAACATTCATACACAGGCAGTTGCAACAATTAACTGGCTTTACAAAACAGCAAGTTTATATGTGCTAGGCTTTGCTTAAGACCATTCAATGAGGAAAAGTATCCATTGTTTGAAGAATTCAGAAGTAGACAAACAATATTGCATTTTGTGAGCTGAAGCAGCAGTCTCAGCAACAATCTCAGCCATGCTAAAATCACAAAAATCGAACAGTTCTATGCTTTTAATGAACGCTAAGCCGATGGGTTCTAGTGTAATGGATATGGCTATTTAGAACTTTTTTATCTTTTTTATCTCTAACCGTGTTTTCTTTGAACCAAGGGACTTCACAATGTAAGTTATCACAAAAATATGATACAGTTTAGCCAGCGCAGCAGAAACATTTCTGAAACAACACAGACAATATGGTGGTAGGCCTAACATCAACAAGAATCAACTTTGTCAACAATATCTGGAGTGGCCAGGTGTCTCCTTTCCTCTAGTCAGCATGGGTGCTTCTAGTTCCCAGAATACACTGGGATCATGTCAACATTTCCTGTTCTCTTCCTTAAAACCTTTTAAATTCTACTTTCTAATGTACAGTAAGACTTCACAGCAATACATCCTACCGGTAATGTGTTTTTGGCATTGATTCTTAGGCCATCTTAGGTTTAAATGCAATACCTGTAGTTTTATTACTGGGAAGTCTTCCAGGAATGCATGTAAAGGGTTTTCTAAGTCCTTTTCCATAGGGGAGTGCTACTGCTAGGTTGGAGACTGAGTGACCTGGACATGAAGGTGAGAGCAGTGGAATGGCTAGATGTCAAAATGGAGCTTAATGTCTGAACGTTGGTTCAGGTTGTGAACTTGTGCATCTTGTGCTGAGTTTAGAAAATTGGGCCAATTTGTTTCATATTGTGCTAGAACAAACACCCAAATGAGGTGTGACCTGGATACATATAATCACCAAGTTGAGAAATATGCAAACAGTGTTCTAATTATAATTTGCATGTTGTCTCCATTTTGGGAAGAACTTGTGGTTGGTTGTCTAAAGGAGAACATGGTAACAGAACTAAGCTTATTCCTTAAGAGAAGGCTTCCCTTTTTCTTGTATTTTGCAGAGAGACAATATTCCCTTTAAGTAAAGGGAACTGAGGTAAATCAAGTTAAGTCATTGTGTTATACCCTGATCTGTTTCACCTGTCTTTGTGATTGTCTCCACCTCCCTCCAGGTGTCGCCCATCTTCCCCATTATCCCCTGTGTATTTATACCTGTGTTCTCTGTTTGTCTGTTGCCAGTTCGTTTTGTTTTGTCAAGCCTACAAGTGTTTTTCCCCTCTGCTCCTGTCTCTCGATTGTTCCTGTTTCCTAGTTTTTCTGGTGTTGACCATTCTGCATGCCCTGTACCTTTGCCCCAACTTACTGAATTACTGACATTTGCCTGCCCTGACCCTGCCTGCCATCCTGTATCTTTGCCCCACCTTTCTGGATTACTGACATTTGCCTGCCCTGACCCTGCCTGCCGTCCTGTATCTTTGCCCCACCTATTTGGATTACTGCCTGCCCTTGACCTGTCTTTTGCCTACCCCTGTTCGATTAATAAACTGTTGTTACTTCGACGTTGTCTGCATCTGGATCTTACCTGAAACGTGATACATTGAGACAAATGAGCAGTGTTGCATTCAGGAAATGTGTGTACATTCAGAGAAATAAAATGCAACAGCTCTCGGGTCGAGCTTAACAGATAGCAACCCTGAAGCACAGAACAGGAGTGAGGAGCTGCTAGAGCAGCCTACGTGCATTGTGGCTATGCCTGGTGATGAGCCATTTAGGTCAGGAAGTGAAGTAATCATCTCAGTTACAAAGCTGAACAGGTAGCTGAAGAGGTAGACGTTGTTCTACAGAGGTGGTGATTGGTTGGTATGCCAGACACTCTGCCTGATAGAGTCAACTTTTGTGCATAACATAAGAAGCAGCACACCTCTATGGAAGGTTAGTAAGAGCCCTGTGATAAGGCAGCTCTCCATTTTACTGTTCAGCTATTCTATTCTATTCTGACCCTACGGCTCTCCCTTCCATTCTCAATTTGGATTGTGCCTTCCTCTACCTCCATTCAAATAGGGCACCTATTACCATATAATTAGCTCTAAGGGAGGGTCTGGGCAGTCCATGGATGTCAGAATGCACATGTTGCATTATGTCTGATTGCCTCCACTCTGCATCCCTCTGACCTTCTGCTCAGTTGATGTATAATTAGCAGCACCTTATTAGAACAGATGAAAGTGACATCAGACAGAGACCGTACTCTAAAATAGCCTAGCAGGCCAATGAGTCACACTCACACAATTGGTTATTAGGCGATCTGAGTTTGCCTTTCCTTGAAATTTCAACAGCTGTGTGGACTGGAGATGAGGTGTTCACTTTGAGGTTAGAAAATGACTACGCAACTTTGGGCGACTTTTCTGTCAGCTAAACAGTATTGAGTTCCACAAATAAAGCGTTAATTATCTTATAACTTTTGTTTTATGTTGATCTTCAATCGATCTACAAGCTATCAATAACCAAGCTTTATACAGTCCAGCTGATTTTAATCAAATGTCCACTGTCTTGTTTGATATTTCACCACAACTAGTGTATTTTTCCTAAAGCTTGTTCCATTACAACAACACAAGGTTTTTCTCTTCTTTTGACTGCAGTGTACAACAGTGCAGTGAACTACCACCACTTCAAATGCTTCTCTGGCAAAAGAGATTCCATACAAATGCAGATTAGTTTCTCTGGACTGAGTAACAGTAAGCTAGTAATATTGGTTTGCTCCCCTGCAATAGCAGCTTGATTTTGCTTTCATGTTCTCTTACTGATTTGTTGGGAGAGGCATTTTTCATGCTGCTCTCTGGAAGACTCTGGAACCTTTCATTTGGCTGTAGAAACACAATGTTTCTTGAATTACGGTTAGTTATCGAAATAATTACAATAGTAAGACACATCATTCAAGCTAAATGTGGGGGAAGGAACAAAGCAAGGGTTTAAGAGTTTCAATTGATAAAACCTATTTACAAATAAATGGTAAGGCATTTTCTTACAGGGAGAAATACTGAAGGAAATGCTGATGCCTTTGCCAATGTGTATATTTGTATAGTGTTTGTGTAGTATTTCTGTGTATCTGCTATCTTGCATATATTCACAGGTGTTTGTAGTTTGTGCATTACTAAAACAAACCTGTAAAGTTGACTTTGCGAATGAACTTGAGCAACATGGTTCCATTGATGGTTTCCATTTTGGAGCAGAGGCCCACTTTGCCTGGACAGAGCTCCTTGTGCATGTTGTGCAGGGCATGAGCCATGGCGTAGACTGCGTCGACCACAAACTGGACCTTTCCCTCCTGCTCATAGGACGAGTCCTTCCTGATCCGCTCGTGGTCTAAAGGGACACAAAGATAGGAGTTACTGTTCACTTCAGTCATTATACGTAGCATAACACAAACACTCTTTTAATAACATTTATTCCAAAGAGAATAAATGCACTACTGTATTACAGTGTATCTTAACAGTTTTCGTAAGCAATTCAATTATTGTAAATCCAACTCTACCCTACGATTCAGCAAATAAACTCAGCTAAAAAAAGAAACGTCCTCTCACTGTTAACTGCGTTTATTTTCAGCAAACTTAACACATGTAAATATTTGCATGTGGGTTTGTGCCCATAGGCAACATTGTTGCCGGTGATGTATGGTGAGGACCTGCCTTACAACAGGCCTGCAAGCCCTCAGTCCAGCCTCTCTCAGCCTATTGCGGACAGTCTGAGCACTGATGGAGGGATTGTGCGTTCCCATATCTGGCCAGCATGCCTAAGGCACGTTCACACAGATGAGCACGGACCCTGGGCATCTTTTTTTTTTTTTTTCAGAGTCAGTAGAAAGGCCTCTTTAGTGTCCTAAGTTTTCATAACTGTGACCTTAATTGCCTACCGTCTGTAAGCTGTTAAGTGTCTTAACGACCATTCCACAGGTGAATGTTCATTAATTGTTTATGGTTCATTGAACAAGCACGGAAAACAGTGTTTAAACCTGTTACAATGAAGATCTGTGAAGTTATTTGGATTTTTACGAATTATCTTTGAAAGACAAGGTCCTGAAAAAGGGAAGTTTCCATTTTTGCTGAGTTTAGTTGGCTTTGTTATTAGTTGCCCTTTGTTTTTACAGCTTCTCAACTTTGACTGTACACTTTGACTCAATGAATTTGACATGGTATGCCCAATAAGACTGCAGTTTCTTGATGTACTTTATAGCAGAACAACCAACCTCAGAGAGCGAAATGGCTGAACAACACTGATTGCAAGAAAAGGGAAATCAAGCAAATGATAGCCTTTTAGAGTGTTCTGATTGCTTTATTGTCAATCTACCCTTCATACCCATACTTAATTTATTTGGAGCTTGGCAGAAATTAAAGTTGCCAATTACATGCTATTTGTTCCAGACATTAATTAGCGTAACCCTTTTCTACAAATGCAAATAATATATAAAAGAATATATAAAATGCTTTTATATATTTTATTATGGTCCAGTTATTTCTGATTGATTGAGGAATGTCTCTTAGCATACATTTACATCTCAACACATATCACTGCATTCCAAAGCTTTACTGCACTTCGGACTATGTCTGGTATAGACCTACAACTCAAATTAGAGTTCTCTTGAGACAAGAAATCTACATATCTAACAAATATATTTATTTTGGAAAGGTTCCTTTGATGTAGAAAGAACATAACTGACCGACAGGTCTAATCTGCCATGTTCTACTATTCATCAGAGATGTGTTAATCAAGGCTAGAGTGTGTGATGGAGGAGGACTGGAAGACAGAGCAAGGCCTAATCATTCTTCAGTATCAATGTAATTAGTTATGACAGGTGTATATTAATCATAGCAGAGGTTGTTTCAATGCTTTGGAAATGTGTTAATCACCATGCAAGGTTTCAATTAACATCCTGGTCCCGCAATTAGCCGCTGCCCTGTCAGCGCCTGCATGGAGAGAGTGACAGCGGTGCAGTCCACTGGCCTTTAATTAGCTCATCTCAGTTGTTATTATTACAGCACCAATGAGAAGGAAAAACCACCACCACCACCAGCCAAGGTCCCCACCTTTGGCATTGGGCCTGACTGCTCTATACAACAACTAAGTGAGTTGTGATTCCATACACAGCATGACTATAGTTTATATTATCAGTATGCCAGACCAGAGGTTTCAGCCATTGAGAAGAGTCTGATGAGAATGAAACACAGATTAGGGTTGCTCTGCTGTCTGAATTATGAATACATTTAACAATGGCTGTGGCATTCTAACTAAATCAACTACATTTTTGAATTTAGTCAAATTAAATAAAAACTGATCTATAAGATATGCTGAACAAATTTTAACATGACTGAAATCAGTCTTACAGCTAATATGAACACTGTCACAGCACACATTTTATTAAAAGTCGTTGAAGATCATTAAAACTTGCATCCTCGTCGTGTGAAATCATTAGCTGAGAACCAAAGTTTGGAGGAGCTAGCTTGGGAACCAAGATAGGGGCAACGTGAAAGCACTGACAGCTGATCCTTATAGTAACAGATACCATCTGCCACTCTTTTATCCTGTGTGACAATTCCGCACCATGCTATTCAAGTAAAATCAACAGGGTCTACGTCCTCTGAGGAAGTTCAAACACTCCTAGGCAATGAAAAGATTTTGTCAGATTGCTTACTGATGTTCTCAATGCTTGATGATTAGTGCTCGTGGAATTAAATAAGTAGACTGGATCATTTCTATGAGTCATGATGGAAATAGGAGATGGGGGGAGAAAACCTATACAGTACGATTTTTCAAAATAATTCTACTTAACTTTAACTATGCCTATACCTCGAAAGTATGTAAAAGTACATATATTGTACATTCATACTATATAATTGTCCGACTGGTACATAAATGTTGTATGTTTTGTGTAACCAAATCCCCTTTTGCCAGTGATAAAGGGGGGAGGAAACATTCCACATAATCAGCCTAGTTCTTTAATGTCCATTTGGAAAGTAGTCTTCATGCCTCTGTGTTGGTAGCCAGACATTAATTGTCACTGATGAATGTGACACTGTCACATATTACTCTTGCATTCGCTAAGTAAGGACTCTACTGCCCAGTGTTAATGTCTGTTATACAAATCAACAGGCAGTTCCATCTAGGGGATGGCCTCTGAGGTCAATTCTTTCCACTCTCCCTTCAGACCCATTCTCCAAATTCAGCTCGGCTCTCTCTCTCATCACACTTTGTCTCTTATTGCCGAGTCCACTTGTTCCCTGAATGTAAACAAGACATAGAATGTATAAGATAAGAAAAAGGAAAACAGGATAGAGTAATTGATAAGTTGCTCAGCTTTTTGTGTTCTGCATGCCTCATGAAAAGTTATACATGGACATTTCTTATCTAAACAGAGGCACTTCATGTTAACAAATGCTGGCTTTGAACAGATAAATCATTTTTTTTGTTTTCTCTTGCTGCTGCTATCTGCAGTCTGAATCAGTATTTTCCCAGGCTGGGAGAAGCAATTTAACATCCCTGACAAGCCTTTGAAAGTTTAAGAAGATTTAATACAACATTTCCAGTTCTGGTCCTGTAAATGTGTGCCAGAGGCAAACCAATCAAAAAGGGCTGCTCTCACTCACTTACACACTTACACACACACACCTCAGCTTTCAGCAATATTTTGGCATTAATGGAACAAATAACTTATGGAATGCCAGGATGAGGAGGCTCTGATAACTGAACAGGGATCTGCTGCTCATTCATGATTTTATCAGGATCTCCATTAGCCAAAGCCAATGGTGAGGGCTTGTCTTCCTGGGATACAACAGATAACTAAAAAGACATACCAGACAAAAACAATTTACATACATTTAAAATAATAACATGAACATTAGACATATACTGTATATATACACACACAGGTATGTGGACACCCCTTCAAATTAGTGGTTTTGGCTATTTCAGCCACACCCGTTGCTGTCAGGTGTATAAAATCGAGCACAGATCCATGCAATCTCCATAGACAAGCATTGGCAGTGGAGTGGCCTTACTGAAGTGCTCAGTGACTTTCAACGTGGCACCATCATAGGATGTCACCTTTCCAACAAGTCAGTTTGTACAATTCCTGCCCTGCTATGTCTGCCCTGGTCCCCCAAAAACATATCGCCTCTCCTCGGTTGCAACACTCATTACCGAGTTTCTAACTGCCTCTGGAAGCGACCTCAGCTCAAGAACTGTTTGTCGGGAGCTTCATGAAATGAGTTTCCATGGCCAAGCAGCCCCACACAAGCCTAAGATCACTATGCTCTATGCCAAATGTCAGTTGGAGTTGTGTAAAGCTCACCGCCATTGGACTCTGGAGCAGTGGAAACGTGTCCTCTGCAGTAACGAATCACGCTTCACCATCTGGCATTCCAACGGACTAATCTGGGTTTAGCAAATGCCAGGAGAATGCTACCTGCCCGAATGCATAATGTCAACTGTAAAGTTTGGTGGAGGAATAATAATGTTCTGGGGCTGTTTTTCATGGTTTGGGCTGGGCCCCTTAGTTCCAGTGAAGGGAAATCTTAATGCTACAACATTAATGCTACAGAAAAGCGAGGTCCATCGAGAAATAACTTATTGAGATTGGTGTGGAAGAACTTGAGCGGCCTGCACAGAGCCTGACCTCAACCCGATCGAACACCTTTGAGCTGACAAGGTACAAATCTGTCGTTCTGCCCCTGAACAGGCAGTTAACCCACTGTTCCTAGGCCGTCATTGAAAATAAGAATTTGTTCTTAACTGACTTACCTAGTAAAATAAAGGTAACATTTTAAAAAAATTTAAAAAATGAAAATTGGAGCACCGACTGCGAGCCAGGCCTAATCGCCAAACATTAGTGCCCGACCTCACTAATGCTTTTGTGCCTGAATGGAAGCATGTCCCCGCAGCAATGTTCCAACATCTAATTGAAACCCTTCACAGAAAAGTGGAGTCAGTTAAAGCAGCAAAGAGGGGACCAACTCCATATTAATGCCCATGATTTTAGAATGTTATGTTGAACGAGCAGGTTTCCACATACTTTTGGTCATTTAGTATATATATATATATATATATATATATATTATATTTACAGTTGAGAAGTTTACATAGACTTAGGTCGGAGTCATTAAAACCTGTTTTACACGGGGGTGGCAGCATCATGTTGTGGAGGTGCTTTGCTGCAGGAGGGACTGGTGCACTTCACAAAATAGATGGCAACATGAGGAGGGGAAATGATGTGGATATATTGAAGCAACATCTCAAGACATCAGTCAGGAAGTTAAAGCTTGGTTGCAAATCGGTCTTCCAAATAGACAATGACCGCAAGCATACTTCCAAAGTTGTGGCAAAATGGCTTAAGGACATCAAAGTCAATGCTACCAAATACTAATTGAGTGTATGTAAACTTCTGACCCCCTGGGAATGTAATGAAAGAAATAAAAGCTGAAATAAATCCTTCTCTGTGCTATTATTCTGACATTCCACATTCTTAAAATAAAGTGGTGATCCTAACTAACCTATTTTTTTACTAGGATTAAATGTCAGGAATTGTGAAACACCTTAGCCAAATACATTTTAACTCAGTTTATGTAAACTTCCGACTTCAACTGTGTGTATATATATATACACACACACACATTTATATATATATAACCTACCGTTCAAAAGTTTTGGGTCACTTAGAAATGTCCTTCTATTTGAAAGAAAGGCAAATTTTTTGTCCATTAACATAACATAAAATGGATCAGAAGTAGTGTAGAATATATCTATGTAGACGTGCAGAGGCCCATTATCAGCAGCCATCAGTCCTGTGTTCCAATGTTACGTTGTGTTAGCTAATCCAAGTTTATCATTTTAAAAGGCTAATTGATCCTTAGAAAACCCTTTTGCAATTATGTTAGCACAGCTGTTCTGATTAAAGAATCAATAAAACTGACCTTCTTTAGACTAGTTGAGTATCTGGAGCATCAACATTTGTGGGTTCGATTACAGGCTCAAAATGGCCAGAAACAAAGATTTTCTTCTGAATCTCTTCAGTCTATTCTTGTTCTGAGAAATGAAGGTTATTCCATGCGAGAAATTGCCAAGAACCTGAAGATATCATTCAACGCTGTGTACTACTCCCTTCACAGAACAGTGCAACAGAATAGAAAGAGGAGTGGGAGGCCCCGTTGCACAACTGAGCAAGAGGACAAGTACATTAGAGTGTCTAGTTTGAGAAACAGACACCTCACAAGTCCTCAACTGGCAGCTTCATTAAATAGTACCCACAAAACACCAGTCTCAACGTCAACAGCGAGGACGCGACTCCGGGATGCTGGCCTTCTGGGCAGAGTTGCAAAGAAAAAGCCAGATCTCTGTCCAGTGTCTGTGTTTTTTTTGCCCTTTCTTATTTTTGGCCAGTCTGAGACATTGCTTTTTCTTTGCATATATATATATATATATATATATAGTACCACTCAAAAGTGTGGACTCACCTACTCACTCCAGGTTTTTTCTTTATTTTTACTATTTTCTACATTGTGAAATAATAGTGAATGGTTTGGTTTTCCAACCGTCTTGAAGGAGTTCACACATCTACTGAGCACTTGTTGGCTGCTTTTCCTTCACTCCGCGGTCCAACTCATCCCAAACCATCTCAATTGGATTGAGTTTGGGTGATTTTGGAGTGCAGGTCATATGCTGCAGCACTCCATCACTCTCCTTATTGGTCCAATAGCCCTTACACAGCCTGGAGGTGTGTTTTGGGTCTTTGTCCTGTTGAAAAAAAAATGATAGTCCCACTAAGCTCAAACCAGAAGGGATGGCGTATCGCTGCAGAATGCTGTGGTCGCCATGCTAGTTAAGTGTGCCTTGAAGTCTAAATAAATCACTGACAGTGTCACCAGCAAAGAACCCCCACACCATCACACTTCCTCCTTCATGCTTCACGGTGGGAACCACACATGCAGAGATCATCCGTTCACCTACTCTGCATCTCACAAAGACACGGCGGTTGGAACCAAAAATCTCAGATCATGACTCTTCAGACCAAAGGACAGGTTTCCACCGGTCTAATGTCCATTGCTCGTGTTTCTTGGCCCATGCAAGTCTCTTCTTCTTATTGGTGTCTTTTAGTAGAGGTTTCTTTGCAGCAATTTTACCATGAAGGACTGATTCAAGCAGTCTCCTCTGAACAGCTGATGTTGAAATGTGTCTTACAACTCTGTGAAGCAATTCTGTGATTTATTTATAATTCAAGTCACACTTAACCAGCATGGTACCACAACACACTGCAGCGATATGCCATCCCATGTCATTTGCGATTAGTGGGACTATCATTTGTTTTTCAAGGGGACAATAACCCAACACACCTCCCCAGAATGCCAAGTGTCATTCAAACCCTTGAATGAGTAGGCGTGTCCAAGCTTTTAACTGGTGCTGTAGTTAATGGTAGATTCTGGAACAGGAACACAAATCTTCAGAGGACATTAATTTGAATAGTTTCAAATCTTCCTGTTATTGTTAAAGGTACTAATGTCCATCTTTGTAGGTCCTGTTTAAGCTGGTTTTCCAGTGTTCCAAAGTTATCCTGATGTAGCTTCGTCAGATATTGGGAGATTGTAATCCCTAAGTATTTCAGTTTATTTTGATCTCATTAAGTTGAAACTTAGTTTTGATGTCTTGGAATTTTGGTTGACCTACCGTCATTGCTTCTGATTTCCCTGTTTTTAGTCTGTACCCAGGTACGGCACCCTAATGCTTTATTTCATCCATAGTGCTGGGAACTGACTGAAATGTTCGCAAAAGTTAAATGTTTGACATGTTTCAAAAATGAAAGGCGATGACACCCTTACAAAGGCTTTCTTTGCATCTTTTTTTCTTGAGAGCGTGTTCCAATGCATTAAATATTTGCCTAGTATTATCGGTCAGGAGTCTGCTGGACACAGAACCCATTTGAACCCACTGGATTTTTACATTCTTTATGGATAAAGGTAGTAATAGATGAGATCCAGGCTGGCGCGTATTCTCTGTTGTTGAGGACTGTGCATAAGAAAAGTACTATGTCTAGTTTATAGAATTCAGTCAATCGTGTGTGTGTGTGTGTGTGTGTGTGTGTGTGTGTGTGTGTGTGTGTGTGTGTGTGTGTGTGTGTGTGTGTGTGTGTGTGTGTGTGTGTGTGTGTGTGTGTGTGTGTGTGTGTGTGTGTGTGTGTGTGTGTGTGTGAGAGAGAGAGAGAGAGAGAGAGATGTGGGGCTGAGGCTGCTGACCCGGAAGCTTGGCTCTATCACTCCTCCCAGCTTTTAGTAGGGAGAGTGGACAATGAATCTGTCGTAGCGTATGTAAGCAATGTCCCCACGTTCTCTGGCAATTGCATTGCATTCCCCTACCACTGTTGGCTTCTCATCTCAGCTTTTAATCTCAGCATTTTGTTCCCTCACCAAAGAGACAGCTTACAAAACACTCAAGAAATATAGAAGAACAGTCGACTATCATAGCAGTTTTCCTTTTGTATTCACTCCGCCACGAGGAGCAACTATTGTTTTGTTTTTTCACATTAAGAGTTTAACAAACTACGAACTACGTGTGTATAAAAACTACGTGTGTATAAATACCTGCAGTGCTCAACCTGAAAGTAACTTCATTACCAAGTTATGATCGGAACTGCTAAAAGTTATACTGAAACACATTGTTGACTGCAATGTGTTTCTAACACACTGAAAATGATCTCTCATCCTAGCACCCTATCCACTGTGGACAATGGTCCTATACCAGTGGACTGATAGGTGCCTACTAGCTGCTGCTCAAAAGTAAACAAGATCTTTTCACTGATTGTTGTCACATCTAACCCAGCATTGCATATTTTTCTTGTATCAAATGAAACAATTTTGCACAGCTTTACAGTAATACATCCTGGATCAATATAACTTTGATACTCTCTTGGTTGCATATAAAAGGAATATCCTCATACAGCACTGTAAATTGACAATGTGTGCTAGATTGGGCAGTTTTCAACATGGTTTAGACAATCTGGTCTCCGCACAGTTGGCTGACGTTTATTGGATGATAAAGGAAGATAAGAGGAAGGCAGTGACTGGACACTGGGTTTCATGTGTTGCTTGGCAGACTGGAGAGTGCCTGGTGTGGACCACAGCCAAAGCTGCAGATGAAGATTAGACCTTTGTCTTTGTTTATCATTCATCCAGGGACAGCATCACGGTGGGCCTTGAGAGTTAAAAAGAAAAAGACGAGTCAGAAGAGGCCAGGTGATGTGTTCTGACTAAGCATACACACATCATTCCACTCAATTAAAGCTGGTGTCTTTTGCTACATAATTAATTTGCTCAGAGCCAGAAAAATACTGGCTATATATACAACATTTTGTTCGTTATGTATGTTGTGCTATTATTACACTTTCTTTTCGAAAGAAATACAATACAATATATTTTTTGCATATTGGAAAGTTTCAGAAGCGAAAAAGAGAGAGAGTGAGAGAGAGACAGAGGGGAGGATCAGGAATGACAACACCATTGTTTTTAATACAGTGGTAGCAAATGAAAAGCTTATCTAGCGACAGTGGGGAGAACAAGTGTTTGATACACTGCCGATTTTGCAGGTTTCCTCTACTTACAAAGCATGTAGAGGTCTGTTTTTTTATATTTTTTTATTTCACCTTTATTTAACCAGGTAGGCTAGTTGAGAACACCTTTATTTAACCAGGTAGGCTAGTTGAGAACACCTTTATTTAACCAGGTAGGCTAGTTGAGAACAAGTTCTCATTTGCAACTGCGACCTGGCCAAGATAAAGCATAGCAGTGTGAGCATACAACAAAGAGTTACACATGGAGTAAACAATTAACAAGTCAATAACACAGTAGAAAACAAAGGGGGGGTCTATATACAATGTGTGCAAAAGGCATGAGGAGGTAGGCAAATAATTACAATTTTGCAGATTAACACTGGAGTGATAAATGATCAGATGGTCATGTACAGGTAGAGATATTGGTGTGCAGAAGAGCAGAAATGTAAATAAATAAAAACAGTATGGGGATGAGGTAGGTGAAAAGGGTGGGCTATTTACCAATAGACTATGTACAGCTGCAGCGATCGGTTAGCTGCTCAGATAGCTGATGTTTGAAGTTGGTGAGGGAGATAAAAGTCTCCAACTTCAGCGATTTTTGCAATTCGTTCCAGTCACAGGCAGCAGAGTACTGGAACGAAAGGCGGCCAAATGAGGTGTTGGCTTTAGGGATGATCAGTGAGATACACCTGCTGGAGCGCGTGCTACGGATGGGTGTTGCCATCGTGACCAGTGAGCTGAGATAAGGCGGAGCTTTACCTAGCATAGACTTGTAGATGACCTGGAGCCAGTGGGTCTGGCGACGAATATGTAGCGAGGGCCAGCCGACTAGAGCATACAAGTCGCAGTGGTGGGTGGTATAAGGTGCTTTAGTGACAAAACGGATGGCACTGTGATAGACTGCATCCAGTTTGCTGAGTAGAGTGTTGGAAGCCATTTTGTAGATGACATCGCCGAAGTCGAGGATCGGTAGGATAGTCAGTTTTACTAGGGTAAGCTTGGCGGCGTGAGTGAAGGAGGCTTTGTTGCGGAATAGAAAGCCGACTCTTGATTTGATTTTCGATTGGAGATGTTTGATATGAGTCTGTAATTGTTATCATAGGTACACTTCAACTGTGAGAGACGGAATCTAAAGTAAATTAATTACTTAAAAATCATACAATGTGATTTTCTGGATTTTTGTTTTAGATTCCGTCTCTCATAATTGAAGTGTACCTATGATAAAAATTACAGACCTCTACATGCTTTGTAAGTAGGAAAACCTGCAAAATCGGCAGTGTATCAAATACTTGTTCTCCCCACTGTATGTAGCATCTTTTCTGTCTTGTACTGTTTCTATATACCCTTCATTCCATTGAAGAGTTAGAGGTTGTCATTGACTAATGCCAGAGGCTTTACTCCTGTTATGGACTTGACTAGTAAACTCTTGGCAGTAAGATACTGTATGAAATGAATGTCTAACATAATTCCTTTGGTGTTTCTTCTTAAAATGTATTGGGCTAATTTGACATTAAAGGCCATTTCATACAAGCAGTGCTAGTTGGAAGCATTAAGCTTCAAAACACAAATACAGAATAATAATTAGACTGTCGACTGACTTTGATGAGTGCCGACTCCACTGACGCGAAGGCAGAAACGCATTGATGTGTTCTCTCTGTATGGGCAATAGGTAATGCCCATTGCCTTCTGATGTGGATTTATACTGTATGTTTGTCAGTAATCATTAGTGGTAGACTTTCTTTCCCAAGAAAGTGTCAGTTTGAAATGGCTTCTTTTGACTCTAAATTACTGACTTTTGTCCCAGAAGGAGAAATATATCGTTGTGTGTTGTTTAAACACTGAAATGGTGTAAAGACGCAGCAGGCAAAAGAATCCAACCATCAGAAACCCAACCATTCACCTGACACATCATTTCATGGGGAATATTACATGTTCAAGAGTAGAGCCAAATCAAGCGTGGTATATGGGTGACTTCAGTTGTGCATAATGGCAGTTGGGAGTCACTCTCTGCTCTTTCCACAAGTATATTTGGAACCCTGCACTTAATTGAACATGAAAGGCTCTTGTAAGTTCAAGTGAGCTGGTGCAACCACTGCACTGGCTTTAATGTAGGCTATCATATAGCAGGGTGATTATTTCCTCTCATTAAAGAGAATTGGCCTCATCTCCCCTATGCTCAAAACAGACAGACTACAGTTCCTGTCATCATCGCCTGAAAATACATTTCCAGTCATGTAGTGAACTCACCCTGGCTGTAGGAAACTGTTGCGATCAATGGCCTGTAAAAGAGTGTGCATGTTCAGTTATTGTGCTGTGGTGGTTACAAGTAGAAAGGTTGAATTGCTGACCGCAATTCAAATGGTGGCTGCAATAATGGACATTGTGTTTCAGACTGTAGAAAACAAGCTCAATGCTATTTTTTTCTTCTGAGGAAGGGTTTATTTTTGACCTGTCACATCAGTGACAAATGTTGTGAGTCAAGGGACAAAAAGATGCACCAAACCCAAATATATATATATATATATATATATATATATATAAACATTGCTTGGTCATGGAAGCGATGTTTCAGCGAGAGCGTGGCCTCAGCCACTCAATCAAATAACCAACACATAACTCTCCTTATTCTCCTCCTTCTGCTGGCCTTGATGACTCATGTCCACTGGGATGGTGAGCAACAGAATGAGTCAGTCAGTCAGTCATGTTTGCTTGACTCTTCACTGCACCCTGAAAGGAGGCCTCACCTTGGACTGATGTCAACGACAGTGCTTATTTTGTAAATCAGGAGGTGCCGAAGCGAAATGTGAGCGCCAGTACCGGAAGAAATATCACTTTTAAAGTAACGCATTCCATGCATATCATTGCATTTGCATAGTGGCATAGAGCAGTAGAGCATTTACAGAAGTGGCACACATGGAGAAAACAATTTGTGGCCTAGGGTTCGGGAAAAATGTGGTCTTTTATGAACGCATTTCATCTACATCATTTTACATGACTGGAGACTCTCTGACTTCCAACATCAGTGCTTTCAAGACAACTGGGAACTCAGGAAAAAATGTGCTCAGACTGGGAAATTTTGTTTTGAATGGGCAATCAAAAAATCTGAATTCCAAGTCGGGAACTCAGGCCTCTATCAAGAACTCCAACTTTCCGTCCTGAAGATCACTGACGCCATGATTCAACTTCGTTTTTATCCAAGTTCCCAGTCGTCATGAAAAACCATAATATCACACAAATGACTGAAATGCCGGAAAAGCTGACCACGACTCCATTTTGCTGATCCCTGCCTACAGACAGAAACTAAAACAAGAAGCTCCCACGCTGAGGTCTGTCCAACGCTGGTCCGACCAAGCTGATTCCACACTCCAAGACTGCTTCCATCACGTGGACTGGGATATGTTTCGTATTGCGTCAGATAACAACATTGACGAATACGCTGATTCGGTGTGCGAGTTCATTAGAACGTGCGTTGAAGATGTCGTTCCCATAGCAACGATTAAAACATTCCCTAACCAGAAACCGTGGATTGATGGCAGCGTTCGCATGAAACTGAAAGCGCGAACCACTGCTTTTAATCAGGGCAAGGTGACTGGTAACATGACCGAATACAAACAGTGCAGCTATTCCCTCCGCAAGGCTATCAAACAAGCTAAGCGTCAGTATAGAGACAAAGTAGAATCTCAATTTAACGGCTCAGACGCAAGAGGTATGTGGCAGGGTCTACAGTCAATCACGGACTACAAGAAGAAAACCAGCCCAGTCACGGACCAGGATGTCTTGCTCCCAGGCAGACTAAATAACTTTTTTGCCCGCTTTGAGGACAATACAGTGCCACTGACACGGCCTGCAACGAAAACATGCGGACTCTCCTTCACTGCAGCCGAGGTGAGTAAAACATTTAAACGTGTTAACCCTCGCAAGGCTGCAGGCCCAGACGGCATCCCCAGCCGCGCCCTCAGAGCATGCGCAGACCAGCTGGCCGGTGTGTTCACGGACATATTCAATCAATCCCTATACCAGTCTGCTGTTCCCACAAGCTTCAAGAGGGCCACCATTGTTCCTGTTCCCAAGAAAGCTAAGGTAAATGAGCTAAACGACTACCGCCCCGTAGCACTCACTTCCGTCATCATGAAGTGCTTTGAGAGACTAGTCAAGGACCATATCACCTCCACCCTACCTGACACCCTAGACCCACTCCAATTTGCTTACCGCCCAAATAGGTCCACAGACGATGCAATCTCAACAACACTGCACACTGCCGTAACCCATCTGGACAAGAGGAATACCTATGTGAGAATGCTATTCATCGACTACAGCTCGGCATTCAACACCATAGTACCCTCCAAGCTCGTCATCAAGCTCGAGACCCTGGGTCTCGACCCCGCCCTGTGCAACTGGGTACTGGACTTCCTGACGGGCCGCCCCCAGGTGGTGAGGGTAGGCAACAACATCTCCACCCCGCTGATCCTCAACACTGGGGCCCCACAAGGGTGCGTTCTGAGCCCTCTCCTGTACTCCCTGTTCACCCACGACTGCGTGGCCACGCACGCATCCAACTCAATCATCAAGTTTGCGGACGACACAACAGTGGTAGGCTTGATTACCAACAACGACGAGACGGCCTACAGGGAGGAGGTGAGGGCCCTCGGAGTGTGGTGTCAGGAAAATAACATCACACTCAACGTCAACAAAACTAAGGAGATGATTGTGGACTTCAGGAAACATCAGAGGGAACACCCCCCTATCCACATCGATGGAACAGTAGTGGAGAGGGTAGTAAGTTTTAAGTTCCTCGGCATACACATCACAGACAAACTGAATTGGTCCACTCACACAGACAGCATCGTGAAGTAGGCGCAGCGGCGCCTCTTCAACCTCAGGAGGCTGAAGAAATTCGGCTTGTCACCAAAAGCACTCACAAACTTCTACAGATGCACAATCGAGAGCATCCTGGCGGGCTGGTATCCTGGTACGGCAACTGCTCCGCCCACAACCGTAAGGCTCTCCAGAGGGTAGTGAGGTCTGCTCAACGCATCACCGGGGGAAAACTACCTGCCCTCCAGGACACCTATACCACCCGATGTTACAGGAAGGCCATAAAGATCATCAAGGACAACAACCACCCGAGCCACTGCCTGTTCACCCCGCTATCATCCAGAAGGCGAGGTCAGTACAGGTGCATCAAAGCTGGGACCGAGAGACTGAAAAACAGCTTCTATCTCAAGGCCATCAGACTGTTAAACAGCCACCACTAACATTGAGTGGCTGCTGCCAACACACTGACTCAACTCCAGCCACTTTAATAATGGGAATTGATGGGAAATGATGTAAAATATATCACTAGCCACTTTAAACAATGCTACCTAATATAATGTTTACATACCCTACATTATTCATCTCATATGTATACGTATATACTGTACTCTATATCATCTACTGCATCCTTATGTAATACATGTATCACTAGCCACTTTAACTATGCCACTTTGTTTACATACTCATCTCATATGTATATACTGTACTCGATACCATGTACTGTATCTTGCCTAAGCTGCTCTGTACCATCACTCATTCATATATCTTTATATACATATTCTTTATCCCCTTACACTGTGTATAAGACAGTAGTTTTTTGGGGGGGAATTGTTAGTTAGATTACTTGTTGGATTATTACTGCATTGTCGGAACTAGAAGCACAAGCATTTCGCTACACTCGCATTAACATCTGCTAACCATGTGTATGTGACAAATTAAATTTGATTTGATTTGCCAGGCTGCTGTACTTTGACACTGACATACTGAGAATCTGAGATCAATAAAAATGATCTTGTCTTGAATCGATCAATAGGCCTAGGTGTGTGGAGACATATTGTAGGCTACAATATGAGGAGGAAATTATTGTACTAAAAATGCTTTCCAGTTTCACTGACTCACCCAATGATGGCCAGCTCACTCGCTGGTGATGGCCGATGTGCTCGTGCCAAAAGCCCCTCTCTCTGTTGTTTTACTTTGTAAAACAATAGGCCTATTTGGAAGTTAATCAAATATTTTGGTAGCCTTCAGCAGACATATTAGAGTCTTCTATTTTCAACATGAGCCATTTGCTTTCCAACCTGTGTTTCCAGCGATTGTCTTCGAAATATTGCAAAAGGCCTGTTTTGTCTGCATGCTGTTTGTTCACTGACAGATTTGCAGCGTGTTCCCGACTGTAGGCTATTCCTTGTTATTGGTCTACACTCCACAGCTAGGCAAAGATTTTTCAAATAAGCTTTTGATCCTCTGTGGCTAAATTTATATTCTTTCTCATGGTGTAGTAGGCTATTATGATTGATTTCATTTATTTCTGAACAGACAGCAGTAACTCTCAAATGTATTTGAGAGCCCTTCCCATGGCTATGATTCTATAAGGAAATAAATGCTGGAGAGGTGAGATGCAGGCTCATTCATGTCTATCAGAGCAGAGAGAGGGAGAGATCATAGAAAGTGTATCTCCTTCCGGTTCTGTGACAGACAAAGGTGTGCTTCACACAGAGCCATGCGTTGGCCTCAAGCATAGGTTCAAATGTTGTGGGGGGGGGGGGGGGGGGGGAAGAGGCAACTTTGATTTAACTTTGATCGCTTTTATTCAAATTTTTACATTGCAAAAAGTTACAATTATTTTTCATGCCATGAGAGGTACCCGATCTAGTCAAATAAGTCCCGGAACAAAACAGTCCAAAATCGAGAGGTGTCGGATTCTGGTCTGGCAGGATCCAGCCCAAATTAAGCACTGGTCAGCGAAAAGCATCGCACCTGACAGAGCTGCAAGATCCCTAGTCCCAGAGCTCTGGGTGTTCCAGACACATTATTTACCAAAAATGTTGTTTTAGCAAAGAAATGCCACAGGCTGATAAAGGTAACGCACTGAAGGCTGATAAAGGCTGATAAAGGTAACGCACTATCTGAATGAACAAACTGTGACAGACATATATGCTCAAATTGGAATAATGGTAATAATGTGAAATGCAATGACTCAAGGTGTTGTAGAATCAAAATGGGACAGCAAAGTCATCCTAAATTCATCAGACCTGTGAGGTGATCTCACCAGAAAATGGCTGTATTGAACATGTGTGACAATGCACAGTGTTCTGCACGATAAAGCCATGGTTTCAGGGGTCCATGGTTTCACAGAGCAAACCGGTCTATTAGAACTCCCATTGACAGTTGAGCATTCTTCATTATTGTCCATGCAAAGATAATCTGAGGAAAATCTCATGCCACGCCAATGTGCGCAGATTCAATTGCTCACGAAATAGATGTTTGTTTGTTTCCAATTTGTCCCCATTCTCACATACTGAATCAGGTGATCAGCCATGACTGAGAATGGCTTCATTTCTTTAGGTTAGGCTGTAATATGTTGGCTAGATAAGACATGGTTGTGTAATGGACTGTATCTGGTCCCACTGTTGGAGCTCAACTGTCACGCTCGCTATCCTCAAACTCCCTGTCATAAATCAACCAAGGCACAGTGTGCATGTAGTTCCACATCTTTTAATGAAAATGAAACCCGAAACAACCAAAAAACAAACAGGTAAACAGCAAAAATAAATAAATAAATTTTTAAACATTTACATTTTTAAACGTGACGCAACCGAGGTGCACACAAACACACACAGAAAAAAGGCTACCTAAGTATGGTGTCAATCAGAGACAACGACAGACAGCTGTCCCTGATTGAGAACTATACCCGGCCAAAAACAAAGCATTACAAAAACATAGTAAAAAGAACATAGAATGCCCACCCTAGTCACAACCAAAATAGAGAATAATAAGCCTCTCTATGGCCAGGGCGTGATATCATACAATTTGGTCTCATTATTTGAAACCTCTTTGAGCGAACACATTTTTAGCAATGTTGGATATATACAGCGAATATACCAGACCAGACAAATACCAGACAGACCCAAAACATAGAGGACATGATCTAGTCAAAACGATGGTTTCTATACTGTAATTACTCTCCTAGAAGTGGTGGTATTTTCACATGTGAAATAGCTGTGAATTGCAGTTTCACGTGTGAAATTTGCGGTTTCACATGTTTAAAACTTTCACATGTGAAAATCAGATATGAAATTCTCCCTTTCACATGTGGAATTGCAAGTTCACATGTAATAAAAACATTCACATGTGAAAATCTAACATGTAAGCTTGCAAAGGCAATCAGTTGTGTTATGACAAAGTAGGGGGGGTATACAGAAGATAGCCCTATTTGGTAAAAGACCAAGTCCATATTATGGTAAGAACAGCTCAAATAAGCAAAGGGAAATTACAGTCTATCACTACTTTAAGACATGAAGGTCAGTCAATCTGGAAAATGTCAAGAACTTTGAAAGTTTCAAGAACCATCAAGCGCTGTGATGAAACTGGCTCTCATGAGGACCGCCACAGGAAAAGAAGACCCAGAGTTACCTCTGCTGCAGAGGATAAGTTTATTAGAGTTAACTGCACCTCAGATTGCAGCCCAAAGAAATGCTTCAGAGGTCAAGTAACAGACACATCTCAACATCAACTGTTCAGAAGAGACTTTGTGAATCAAATCAAATTAAAGTTTATTTGTCAAGTCCGCCGAATACAACCTTACAGTGAAATGCTTACTTACAGGCTCTAACCAATAGTGCGGGGAAAAAAGGTGTGTGTGTGTGTGTGTGTCTGTGTAAAGACATAAAACAACAGTAAAAAGACATTTGAAAATAACAGTAGCAAGGCTATATACAGACACCGGTTAGTCAGGCTTATTGAGATAGTATGTACTGTACATGTAGGTATGGTTAAAGTGACTACGCATATATGATGAACAGAGAGTAGCAGTAGCGTAAAAAGAGGGGTTGGCGGGTGGTGGGACACAAAGCAGATAGCCTGGTTAGCAAATGTGCGGGAGCACTGGTTGGTCGGGCCAATTCAGGTAGTATGTACATGAATGTATAGTTAAAGTGAATATGCATATATGATAAACAGAGCGTAGCAGCAGTGTAAAAGAGGGTCTGGGGGGGCAAAATATGCAAATAGTCTGGGTAAGACTCTTGTTCAGGGGGGTAAAAACTGTTGAGAAGCCCTACCCTCTGAAGTGCCTTGGGGTCGGAAGACGAGCAATTGCTGTACCAGGCAGCGATGCAACCGGTCAGGATGCTCTCGATGTAGCAGCTGTAGAACCTTTTGAGGATCTCAGGACCCATGCCAAATCTTTTTAGTTTCCTGAGGGGGAATAGGCTTTGTCGTGCCCTCTTCATGACTGTCTTGGTGTGTTTGGACCATTGTAGTTTGTTGTTGATGTGAACACCAAGGAACTTGAAGCTCTCAACCTGCTCCACTACAGCCCCGTTGATGATGTGCTCGGTGCTCCTTTTCCTGTAGTCCACAATCATCTCCTTAGTCTTAGTTATGTTGAGGGATAGGTTGTTATTCTGGCACCACCTGGCCAGGTTTCTGACCTCCTCCCTATAGGCTGTCTCATCGTTGTCGGTGATCAGGCCTACCACTGTTGTCATCTGCAAACTTAATGATGGTGTTGGAGTCGTGCCTGGCCATGTAGTCGTGGGTGAACAGGGAGTACAGGAGGGGACTGAGCACGCACCCCTGAGGATCTCCAGTGTTGAGGATCAGTGTGGCATATGTGTTGCTACCTACCCTCACCACCTGGGGGTGGCCCATCAGGAAGTCCAGGATCCAGTTGCAGAGGGAGGTGTTTAGTCCCAGATTCCTTAGCTTAGTGATGTGCTTTGAGGGTACTCTGGTGTTGAACACTGAGCTGTGGTCAATGAATAGCATTTTCACATAGGTGTTCCTTTTTTCCAGGTAGGAAAGGGCAGTGTGGAGTGCTATAGAGATTGCATCATCTGTGGATCTGTTTGGGCGGTATGCAAATTGGAGTGGGTCTAGGGTTTCTTGGATAATGGTGTTGATGTGAGCCATTACCAGCCTTTCAAAGCACTTCATGGTTACGGACGTGAGTGCTACAGGTCTGTAGTCATTTAGGCAGGTTGCCTTTGTATTCTTGGGCACATGGACTATGGTGGTCTGCTTGAAGCATATTAGTATTACAGACTCAATCAGGGATATGTTGAAAATGTCAGTGAAGACACCTGCCAGCTGGTTAGCACATGCCGGGAGCACACGTCCTGGTAATCCTTCTGGCCCCGCAGCCTTGTGTATGTTGACCTGTTTAAAGGTCTTACTGACGTCGGCTACGGAGAGCGTGATCATGCAGTCATCCGGAACAGCTGATGCTCTCATGCATGCCTCAGTGTTGCTTGCCTCGAAGCGAGCATAGAAGTGATTTAGCTCCTCTGGTAGGCTCTTGTCACTGGGCAGCTCGCAGCTGTGCTTCCCTTTGTAGTCTGTAATAGTTTGCAAGCACTGCCACATTCGACGAGCGTCAGAGCCGGTGTAGTATGATTCAATCTTAGCCCTGTATTTACGCTTTGCCTGTTTGATGGTTCGTCGCAGGGCATAGCGGGATTTCTTGTAAGCTTCCGGCTTAGTGTCCCGCACCTTGAAAGCGGCAGCTTTACCCTTTAGCTCAGTGCGAATGTTGGCTGTAATCCATGGCTTCTGGTTGGGGTATGTACGTACAGTCACTGTGGGGACGACGTCTTCAATGCACTTATTGATAAAGACAGTGACTGATGTGGTGTATTCCTCAATGTCATTGGAAGAATCCCGGAACATGTTCCAGTCTGTGATAGCAAAACAGTCATGTAGTTTAGCATCTGCTTCATCTGACCACTTTTTTTATAGACCGAGTCACTGGTGCTTCCTGCTTTAATGTTTGCTTGTAAGCAGGAATCAGGAGGATAGAATTGTGGTCGGATTTACCAAATGGAGGGCGAGGGAGAGCTTGGTATGCATCTCTGTGTGTGGAGTACAGGTGATCTAGATTTTTTTCTCCCTCTGGTTGCACATTTATCATGTTGATAGAGATTTGGTAGAACTGATTTTCCCTGCATTAAAGTCTCCGTCCACTAGGAGCGCCGCCTCTGGGTGAGTGGTTTCCTGTTTGCTTATTTCCTTATTCAGCTGACTGAGTGCAGTCTTAGTGCCAGCACAGCTTAGTGCCAGCATCTGTCTGTGGTGGTTAATAAACAGCCACGAAACGTATAGCTGAGAACTCTCTAGGCAAGTAGTGTGGCCTCCAATTTATCCCAATATACTCTAAATCTAGAGGCTTCCTTAGATTTCGTGCACCAGTTGTTGTTTACAAATATGCACAGACCGCCATCCCCCCCCCCCCTTATTGTCAAATGATTGCACGTAGGCGAGTAATTTTGACGGTAATGGCAGCATTCCTACTCGCTTTCTGCGGGTCCTGACGAGGCCTCCGGCTCTTCGTCCTCTGTACCTGTGTCGCGAAGAACAGGGATGTTGGCCCTGCCAGCTGTTTGGGGAATAGTCTTGAAAAAATCTTTGTCTAATCCGAGGTGAGTGATCGTTGTCCTGATATCCAGAAGCTCTTTTTTGCCGTAAGATACGGTTGCAGAAACATTATGTACAAAATAAGTTACAAATAACGCAAAAAAAAACACATAATAGCACAATTGATTGGGCGCCCGTAAAACTGCTGCCATTTCTTCCGGCGCCATTTTACTAATCAGGCCTTCATGGTCAAATTTCTGCAAAGAAACAAATAATAAGAAGAGACTCGCTTGGGCTAGGACACACATGGACAATGGAACGGTGGAAATGTGTCCTTTTGTCTGAGGAGTCCAAATTTGAGATTTTTGGTTCCAACCGCTGTTTCTTTGTGAGACGCAGAGTAGGTGAACGGAGGACCTTCCCAGTGTGAAACATGGAGGAGGAGGTGTGATGGTGTGGGGCTGCTTTGCTGGTGACACTGTCAGTGATTTATTTTGAACTCAAGGCACACTTAACCAGCATGCCTAGCACAGCATTCTTCAGCGATACGCCATCCCATCTGGTTTCCACTTCCACAACAGGACAATGACCCAAAACACACCTTCAGGCTGTATAAGGGCTATTTGACCAAGAAGGAGAGTGATGGAGTGCTGCATCATATGACCTGGCCTCCACAATCACCCACAACCGTAAGGCTCTCCAGAGGGTAGTGAGGTCTGCACAACACATCACCGGGGGCAAACTACCTGCCCTCCAGGACACCTACACCACCCGATGTCACAGGAAGGCCATAAAGATCATCAAGGACAACAACCACCCGAGCCACTGCCTGTTCACCCCGCTATCATCCAGAAGGCGAGGTCAGTACAGGTGCTTTAAAGCAGGGACAGAGAGACTGAAAAACAGCTTCTATCTCAAGGCCATCAGACTGTTAAACAGCCACCACTAACATTGAGTGGCTGCTGCCAACATACTGACTCAACTCCAGCCACTTTAATAATGGAAAAATTGATGTAAAAAATGTTTCACTAGCCACTTTAAACAATGCCACTTAATATAATGTTTACATACCCTACATTACTCATCTCATATGTATATACTGTACTCTATACCATCTACTGCATCTTGCCATCTTTATGTAATACATGTATCACTAGCCACTTTAAACTATGCCACTTTTATATGTTTATATATATTTATATATATATATGTTACGTACTCGATACCATCTACTGCATCTTGCCTATGCCATTCTGTACCATCACGCATTCATATATCTTTATGTACATATTCTTCATCTCTTTACACTTGTGTGTATAAGGTAGTTGTTGTGAAATTGTTAGGTTAGATTACTCGTTGGTTATTACTGCATTGTCGGAACTAGAAGCACAAGCATTTCGCTACACTCGCGTTAACATCTGCTTACCATGTGTATGTGACAAATAAAATAGGATTTGATTGGATTTGACCTCAACTCAATTGAGATGGTTTGGGAAGGAAAAGCAGCCAACAAGTGCTCAGCATATGTGGGAATTCCTTCAAGACTGTTGGAAAAGCATTCCTCATTAAGCTGGTTGAGAGAATGCCAAGAGTGTGCAAAGCTGCAATCGAGGCAAAGGGTGGCTACTTTAAAGAATCACAAATATACTATATATTTCGATTTGTTTAACACTTTTTTGGTTACTATATGATTCAATGTGTGTTATTTCATAGTTTTGATGTCTTCACTATTATTCTACAATGTAGAAAATAGTAAAAATAAAGAAAAACCCTTGAATGAGTAGGTATTTCCAAACTCTTTACTGGTACTGTATAAATTAATGATGCGTACCCATTGATTCTTGATGAGTATAAAGTATAAATGCCTCATGAACTTCATTCAACTGTAGTACCCCATCAGAACCCAAAATATAAGCTTGTTTAACTTCACTGTTTTTGTAAACAAAGTAAATGTAAACAGACCATTAAACATGGTTAAAACTATAATGTTGATATCATGGATGGTCAGTCCTTGCATCCATAGTGTAGTATATAGATTTGAGAGTGGTCGCATTTCAGCAGCCTCATCCCTCAGCTTTTTACTGAAACTGCGGAGGGGAGAACACTTTATTGATGTTTCAATTAAGGATTGCCGCTTTAATCACCTTATAATAGTGTAATAGTGATTATATGGTGCAATCTACTTTTGTGCCATTAATATCAAGCAAAACTTGATGTCGAGAACTAAATTCTAGAATTGCAAACAAAAATAATGATAATGAAAGCAAAACAAACTCAAAACAGAACATTGCAAGGATTTCTTTTAATGCAAGAAAAAAACATTTTTAAATGGATGCAAAAAATGGGTTTATTTTATTTTATGATAATGCAATTAAATGAAAAACTCTCCCTCTTTCCTGCAATTTTCCCTATCTTAGGTTATGTTACCCTGACATTTTCTTTGGCTGCCTTTTTTTCCAGTTGCAAGTTTTGGCACATTCATTCCTGCCACACGGCACTGTGCACCCCACTGCTGTTTTACTTTGGAAGCTAAGCAGGGTGGGTCCTGGTCAGTCACCGGATGGGACACCAGAAGTAGCTGGAAGTGGTGAAAATAATATTGGGTGATTTTTTTAACATGAGGAAAAAACGTGAACAATTTATTTATGTAAGGATTTCACATTATTTTTATTTTGACATGAGATTTTGATTTGTTCATGTGTGTTCCCACGTGTCCAAAAACCACAGGTGTTTTTTTACACATGATTTTTCATGTTTTTTTGTTCTAATTGTAAGGGACAAGTGTTTTGTTTATTAAAATGTTTACATTTACTGCTCTCATTTAAATATCATTTTCACTAAGAGCCTTCTCAAGATGCTCTGGACCTCCTTATTTCTGACTGTGGCAGTCTTGGCAAGTTATTGCCTGGGATTTTCTAAATCAGCTTAATAATCAAAGAGCAATTAGTCGGATGGCGAGACACTTGCTCTTGCTGTCTGAAAATTCCACTCCATTATCAATGTGTGGAATTAAAGTACTTATTGGCTTATCTTATGACCTATCTGCCATTCTCACGATCTGGCCATGGACACATTGAGCAATATAGGGACCTACAGGTTGAGGTAGTTGTCACCTACAATGTAAACATAGGCCCTGGGCCACAAGGTACAAGCAATGAAATTTGGTCTGAGACCAGTGGTTGGATCTGAATTATACATCCAGACTCTGGGGATTAGGCCTTTCAGTCTGGAGTCACCATCCTAATGGATGAGAGGAAAGGTACTAAAACCTAACATTATAGTAGAAGTACCTCCAGCTGAGGTGCACTTGTAAGTGGTTGATACTGTATATGTGACTCATAATTACCCTTTTGTTTTGTTGTTCATTCCACATACAATCCACCAATACTACAATCCTAAACTTCTGGGGGGGGTACACTTAGGTATCAGTCTCCATAACTACCCGTCCCTGGAGTTTCTTATGAAATTAAATGGAATGCTTTACAGTCCCAACTTCCTCGGTTACATATTTACAGTAACATCAGCAGTTAGCATTAGCAGGGGGTTGATTTGTAAACATCTATTTAGCAGTAAATCACAAGAGAATACTCTTTGTTCCCACTTCCCTCAAATTCGATGATTGGGCAAGCTCTCATTTAAGATTTTAATTCAAATTATTATGTTGTCTATTAGAGCAAATCGATCATTTTACAGAGGTCCAGCACAATCGTATTGCAAAACGTGCCCCTGAAAAATTAGAGAGAGAGAGAGAGAGAGAGAGGAGCGTCTGCTAAATGATGTAAATGTAAATCTAACTCTTTCCTGTAGAAAATTACAGTGCTCCTGGGGCCACTCACTGCAGGAAAACAAATCTGCAGCAATTTAGCTCAAGAGCTGCCACCATGACAACTGATGAAAGGTATGGGTAAACACAAAGTGAATACTATCCTCTCTTGAAATTTAGGAGGATAGTCTGTTTGAGAGCATCCCTAAGGCATTGTCATGTGCAGAAACCCTTACAGTTGAGTCTTGGATTAATTGACTAATGTTGTGATAATACTAATGCACTTTCATTATTATTCTCCTGGATTTCTTCAGGCCCCCTGTGACATGTTGGAGCCAAGACGGGAAATCTCATTCATGATGAATAAATATTGCATAATTGTTAAGCTCCTCAACATTTTGCTAAATGAGCTAAAATAAACAAAGAGCTTACATTTGTTCTCTTCCTTTATCCAATTTAGAAAACTAATCACCATTCATTTGAATTGTAAATTAGGTACTCACATGTTGATGATGTATGTGGTATGTTGTGGTTCTGGGAGTGTGCTATATGTACAGTATTGTGAGTGGTGGTCTTGAGTGCATGACTCTCTTCAAGGAAAGCAACTGAACCATGCATGAGAGCACCAGATGTTCCAGCAGTCTGTGTGATCTCGCTAACTGTAGCCAATGTAAGACCTTTAAAAAAGGTTAACATTCACAAGGCCGTGGGGCCAGATGGATAATTTTTTATTTAACCTTCACTTTTAATAAGCAAGTCAGTTAAGAACAAAATCTTATTTACAATGACGGCCTAGGAACAGTGGGTTAACTGCCTTGTTCAGGGGCTGAATGACATGTTTACATTGGCAGCTCAGGGATTCAATCTAGCAACCTTTCGGACACTCTAACTACTAGGCTACCTGCCGTCCTGGATTACCAGGACTCGTACTCAGAGCTGACATTTTCAACCATTTCGTAATACCTACATGTCTAAATGACTATCGCCCCGTAACACTCACATCTGTAGCCATGAAATGCTTCAAAAGGCGATCATGGTTCACATCAACACCATCATCCCAGAAACCCTGGACCCACTCCAACAACCACAGTCAGAGGCTGGAACTAAGACAGCATTGAATGAGCTATACGGCAAACGGTACCGAAGCGCCAAGTCTGGGTCCAAGAGGCTTCTAAACAGCTTCTACCCCAAGCCATAAATCTCCTGAACACCCAATCAAGTAGCTACACAGACTATTTGCATTGCCCCCCTCCCCCTCTTTTACACCGCTACTACTCTTTGTTGTTATCATCTATGCATAGTCACTTTAATAACTCTACCTACAGTTGAAGTGGGAAGTTTACATACACTTAGGTTGGAGTCATTAAAACTATTTTTTTAACTTCTCCACAAATTTCTTCTTAACAAACTAGATTTTTGGCAAGTCGGTTAGGACATCTACTTTGCATGACACAAGTACTTTTTCCAACAATTGTTTACAGACAGATTATTTAACTTGTAATTCACTGTATCACAATTCCAGTGGATGAGAAATTTACATACACTAAGTTGACTGTGCCTTTTAACAGCTTGGAAAATTCCAGAAAAGTATGTCATGGCTTTAGAAGCTTCTGATAGGCTAATTGACATTAATTGAGTCAATTGGAGGTGTACCTGTGAATGTATTTCAAGGCCTATCTTCAAACTCAGTGCCTCTTTGCTTGACATCATGGGAAAATAAAAACAAATCAGCCAAAGATTGTAGACATCCACAAGTCTGGTTCATCCTTGGGAGCAATTTCCAAATGCCTGAAGGTACAACGTTCATCTGTACAAACAAGAGTACGCTAGTATAAGCACCATGGGACCACGCAACCGTCACACCGCTCAGGAAGGAGACGCGTTCTGTCTCCTAGAGATTAACATACTTTGGTGCGAAAAGTGCAAGTCAATCCCAGAACAACAGCAAAGGACCTTGTGAAGATGCTGGAGGAAACAGGTACAAAAGTATCTATATCCATAGTAAAACTAGTCCTATGTCGACATAACCTGAAAGGCCGATCAGCAAGGAAGAAGCCACTGCTCCAAAACCGCCATAAAAAAGCCAGACTACAGTTTGCAACTGCACATGGGGACAAAGATCATACTTTTTGGAGAAATGTCCTCTGGTGTGACGAAACAAAAATAGAAGTGTTTGGCCATAATGACCATCATAATGTTTGGAGGAAAAAGGGGGAGGATTGCAAGCCGAAGAACACAATCCCAACCGTGAGGCACGGGGGTGGCAGCATCATGTTGTGGGGGTGCTTTGCTGCAGGAAACACTGGTGCACTTCACAAAATAGATGGCATCATGAGAAAATAAAAATTATGTGGATATATTGAAGCAACATCTCAAGACATCAGTCAGGAAGTTAAAGCTTGGTCGCAAATGGGTCTTCCAAATGCACAATGACCCCAAGCATACTTCCAAAGTTGTGGCAAAATGGCTTAAGGACAACAAAGTATTGGAGTGGCCATCACAAAGCCCTGACCTCAATCCTATAGAAAATGTGTGGGCAGAACTGAAAAGGCGTGTGCGAGCAAGGAGGCCTACAAACCTGACTCAGTTACACCAGTTCTGTCCAGAGAAATGGGCCAAACTTCACCCAACTTATTGTGGGAAGCTTGTGGAAGGCTCCCCAAAACGTTTGACCCACGTTAAACAATTTAAAGGCAATGCTACCAAATACGAATTTACTGTATGTAAACTTCTGACCCACTGGGAATGTAATGAAAGAAATCAAAGTTGAAATAAGTAATTCTCTCTAATATTATTCTGGCATTTCACATTCTTACAATAAAGTGGTGATCCTAACTGACCTAAGACAGGGAATTTTTACTAGGATTAAATGTCAGGAATTGTGAAAAACTGTGTTTAAATGTATTTGGCTAAGGTGTATGTAAACGTCCGACTTCAACATGCACATATTACCTCATCTAACCAGTGCCCCCACACATTGACTCTGTACCGGTACCTCCCCGTATATAGTCTCGCTATTGTTATTTTACTGCTGCTCTTTAATTACTTGTTACTTTTATTTCTTATTTTCATCCATACTTTTTAAACTGCATTGTGGGTTAGGGGCTTGTAAGTAAGCATTTCACTGTCCAATACAATTTTATTTTATTTTATTTGAATTTGCATACAGATGCACAGATGGCACAATCTCTATTGCACTCCACACTGCCCTCTCCCACCTGGACAAAAGTAACACCTACTGTATATGAGAATGCTGTTCATTGACTATAGCTCAGTGTTCAACAGCATAGTTTCCTCCAGGACCCTGGAACTGATCACCTCTCTCTGCAACAGGATTCTGGACTTCCTGACAGGCCACCCCGTGATGTTGAGGGTAGGCCAAAACACATCCACCACGCTGGTCACTCAACACGGTGGGCCCCTTAGGGATGCGTGCTTAGTCCCCTCCTGTACTCCCTGTTTACCAACGACTGTATGCACTACTCCCAACCCCATCATTCAGTTAGCTGACGACACAATGGTGGATGGCCTGATCACAGACTACGATGAGACAGCCTATAGGGAGAAAGTCAGTGACCTGGTAGTGTTTTGCCAGGCCAACAACCACTCCCTCAATGTCAGCATAACAAAGGAGCTGATCGTGGACTACAGGAAATGGAGGGCCCAGCATGCCCCCATCCACATCGACATGGCTGTGATTGAGCGTGTCGAAAGCATCATGTTCCTCTGTGTCCACATCACTAAGGAATTATCATGGTCCACACATACCAACACAGTCGTGAAGAAGGCACGGCAACAGCACTTTCCCCTCAGAAGGCTGAAAGGTTTTGGCATGGGCCCTCAGATAGGCATCCTCAAAAGGTTCTAAAGCTGCACCACTGAGAGCATCTTGACTGGCTGCATAACCTCTTGGTATGGAAAATGCTTGGTATCTGACCGCAAGGCGCTACAGAGGGTAGTGCATACAGCCCAGTACATCACTGGAGCCGAGCTCCATGCCGTCCAGGACCTCTATACCAGGCGCAAAGCCACGCATGTCATAGACTGTTCTCACTGTTGCAGTACGGCAAGGTACTGATGCACCAAGTTTGGAACCAACAGTACCCTGAAAAGCTTCTACCCCCAAGCCATGAGACTGCTAAATAGTTAACTAAATAGCTACCCAGACTATCTGCATTTAACTCTTTTGACTCATCCCAAACACTGCTGTTACTGTTTATTATATATCCTGTTGCCTATAGTCACTTACCCCTACCTATGTGCATACTGTATTTCCCTCAATGACCTCGTACCCCTACACATTGACTCGGTACTGGTACACCATGTATATAGGCAAGTTATTGTTACTCATTGTGGATTTATACCTTGTGATATTATTTGTCTATTATGTGTCTATTTTTCTATCTGTAGGGTTGGGAAGTCTACACCTGTTGTTGACGAAGCATGTGACAAATACAATTACATTTTATTTTAACAGGGAAGACATATTGATACCTAGGTCTCTTTTACAAATGTGCCCTGTATATACAACATAAATATACACATTATGTATATGTATATTAAAATACAAAAACACAGTCATGGGAATATTACAAATCACCCAGAAAAACAGTTACATTCCTCCACAAATACGTCCCCAACCAATACTTTGAATTGTCTGAACGGCACCTGAAAATCAAATGAAATGTATTGATGGGAGGATCATATTTACTGTTAATTTAGTGCAATTAGGCAAGGGTCTTCAATCTTTTCTTGCCCAGGGACCCTGGCAACCGGCAACACAGAGGCCCCCATCATATGTCTTGTCTTATCATCAGGTGAATGATAATGGCAAGAAGAATTAATCAACACTTTAAAAGTAATACATTGAATAGATCATTTGTAATTATTTTGATCTCCCCACATTGTGATTGGAAGAGGAAGTAAACATTTTCTTTATTAGCAGCTGTTTAGCTGGTTAAAAAAATGTTAGCCATGTGTTGGCAAAAAATGTATGTTAAAGTCAAGAAAGCTTACCAGCAGGCAGCTGGTGCAAATGGGGATGACCATGGAACAAGTTATTTGCAGTCTTCAATGTCTCGAACATACCGAAGACCCGTTGCCTTCAACTAGCGGAGGATACTCTGCCACCAATCGACCCATCAGCACATCAGTCCATTCAGCAGTCCGCCCAGGTCAGCGATGCCCGTTTATCCCTCCCGGATAAATATGACGGAAACCCATCTAAATGTCGTGGCTTCCTACTCCAGTGCTCCCTCTATTTTGTGCACCAGATGGGAGCTCCCACCCCCGAGAGGTCCATGGTTGCCACGGTTATTTCTCTGCTGACTGGGCAGGTGTTGGAGTGAGCTACAGCCGTCTGGGAGAGAGGAGAGGAGGAGCTGGCTTCGTATGAGGGGTTGATGGCTCTGTTCAGAGGTATCTTCAATCATCCACCAGAGGGCAGAGAGGGGGGTGAGTGCCTACTCCAACTACAGCAGGATGACCAGACCGCTGCAGAGTACTAGCTCACCTTCAGGACAGTAGCCACATCCAACGGATGGAATGAGCCGCCGCTCCATACACTATTCCGAAGAGGACTGCATGAGGAGGTCCAAACGGAACTGGCATGTCATGACATCAACCTCAACTTGGACGCACTCATCTCGATGGCCATCCGTTTGGATAACCTACTTTGGGAGCGTCAGTACCCAAATTGCTTCTCTCCCTCCCTCAGTGAACACTGTGTCAGAGCCTGAACCTATAGAGGTAGGGGTCACACACCTCCCCGCGGCGGAGCAACGCAGACAAAGACAGCTGGGGCTCTGTCTCTATTGTAGTCAAGGGGGGCACCAGCTTCAGCAGTGTCCGGTATGTCCCAACTCGGGATCCACAAGAGCTGAGAGACAGTCACGTGATCTTCTACCTCCTGGGACAGGTGTGAGTATCCCATCTTCATCATTTTCTGTCAAGCCCTTTTCATTGTCGATCACACTAGCTGGCTGTCCCTCATGTACTGTTTCTACATCATAGTGGATTCCGGTGCCGCAGGGAACTTTATTGACCAGACCCTTACCTCCTCTCTGAACATCCCCTCATACTCGCTCTCCTCTTTGTTTCCGGTTCAAGCTCTTGATAATTAGCCACTGGGAACCGGAACTATCACACACATCACCGTGGAGTTCATTCATCAGAAAAACATTCACTAGTGCACCAGCTCACAAGATCACCCTTGGAATTTGGTGGTTGTGGATAGATTCTCAAAATCCTGTCATTTTATCCCTACTGCTCATCAGATCGCTGAGGCACTGTTCCAGCAGGTCTTCCGATATTATGGCCTTCCAGAGGACATCGTCTCCAACCGTGGCCCACAATTCACGTCACGGGTATGGAGAGCTTTCATGTAGAAGCTCAGGGTCATTGTCAGCCTCACTTCTGGGTATAGGCCTCAGTTCATTGGGCAGGTGGAGAGGATTAACCCCTGATGAACCCCTGATTACATATATCTGTCACTCCCTTAGTTCCATTCCCCAGGCAGTATTGACTATGTGTTTCATGTCTAGACGCAACTCTTGTCTTGTATCGTTCCATGTTCATTATAATGTTAAACTCACCACCTGCTTCTCGACTCTGAGCGTCTCCGTTATAGCGATACTCATAATATCACTAGCAAAAACTACCAGGTTGAATACCCATCAAATACTGGGTTGAATAACCATACATTAAGTTATCAAATTCAGGTCTTACATCAGGTTGGCACACAAGCTCTACAGTAGTTCCCGCCTCATAAATGAACTAAGGAGAGTATTTTTTTAGAAACATGGATCTGAACAGAACTAATGACTCAGGCAATGTTTCTCAACCCACCCTGGATTCGATTTGATCACATAGAACTGAACCTGTAGAAAAGTGGAGACAACACATCTTCTGTTTTAATACACTGTCTTCACAGCAAATAGTTATCGGGCCCCTGATTTATAGCATTGTGATATAATGGCATTAGGCAATGGCTGCGAGGAAAACCCATCCTGGTAACTATCATAGCAAGCTGATGAAAGCATGAAACATTAACGCATAGGAAGGAATCAATCATCAGCACATCACAATCCAACCAATACAAGAATCAGTCCAGTCTGGACTGATTAGAATCCTGCAGATTGTGTTGTCTGTACAGGGAAATGAAAGACAGTCAGGCTTGGAGTGCCCACTGATTTTAATGACCTGGGAGCTTGTCTCTAATATGCTGATTGGATTTGCTATTGATTATGTTTCCAACTTGTGTAATGGCCCAGTTTTGGTGATTGCTATTGTACTGCAGTGCAGATTGAACTTGGCGACGGGGAGTCATGGGAACATTTAATCATGTCTAATAGAACAAGAGTATCATACCCTTTACTCAAACACATTGCATTTCCCCAAAATGTACCATAGCTCATACTACAGTATCCTACATCTCTGCAACAACATAACGCTGTTGGAGAAGGGTTATAAATGTATATTTCAAGTACAAATACATGTTAAGAACTGTAATGAAACCATTCTATTTTGTTGTTATTGCACTTCCCAAAACACATTCCACATTTATGTAGTCACACTCCACGGCAATATAGTTCCTGACTCTTCTATTCTGCTTAATTGAACCCATTAAATGGTGTGACCCTGTATTTGTGTATTCAGCAAGCACTGCATTACACAGTCTCTTGTGAAGTGATATTTGACTAATCAAAGTTTCTGGCAGAGTTTGGAACTTACCACAGAAAGTGTATATAGCCCTGCAATCTGGGAATACATTTTGGGCTCCATGTTTCTCACCCTTGCATACAAAATAACCATAGTATTTAAAGTAGATGTAATGGCACATCATCCAAGACATGACGGAATACTACAACTAGTGATTGCATCTGTGAGTTCATAAACAATCAGAGTGTGTGTGGGACTAGGTTATGGTAAACAAGGAAATTCTATTCTTACTTGTGCACTTTTTGATGCCGGATCCTTTCTTCAGAGCATGTCGACTGAGTTTGCACTGAAAGTTGTTTTCCCAGAACTCTGCAAACCAAATATTCCTTCTGTTGTTGTCCAAAGTTCTGCTGATAAAGTAGCGATCAAACCCTAGAGAGATCAATGAGAGGCACAGTTGGATTTAGAACCACCTGCTGAACTACTGCAGAGATGTGTATTGGATTTTCTGATTACTTTATCAACAAGTTTTTTTCAGCACTACCTCCACATAGTACTACTTTCATCTTACAGGTGTTCCTACAGTATATCCTGATGTTGTTTACAGTATATGTCAGTGTTTTATTTGGAAATGTCAGGGTTTTGAATTACATTTGGATTTCATTGTCAAAGACAACAAAAAATAGATACAAATGTCATCCTCACATCACCAGTACTGCCAACTGTCGTGTGTCATTTAAATTTGACAATAAAGAATATAGAACATCATATTCTGTATAACATCAGTACCTCGGATGGACTGCCGTTTAGGTAGGATGGTAACAGCACCTTCTGCCATCTCCTCCTGGTTGAGTATGGGGGAGATCTTAGACCCCCAGCTGTCTGAACCCACCCATATGAAATGTCCTGTCTGGTTGTCCTTCTTAGCTGCTTGAAGAAGCCGCCTGTAGGAGGGGCAAAGAGAGAATACAGTACAATTCTTGCCAATTATATACATGATTCACCTACTCATGGGGCTGGATGATTAGGTAAATACGATGTGTTGGTACTGGACATTAACAACAGCCAAACTACACATCGCGTGTATTGATCCTAGGACCAGCACAATACACTAAAGAAGAACCATGTTTTGAACACTAAAGAAGAACCATGTTTTGACCCCCACCACAACAGGACCACAGTACTGGAAACACAGTCGCTACAACAGGACCACAGTACTGGAAACACAATCAATACAAAAGGACCTCAGTACTGGAAACACAGTCGCTGCAACAGGACCACAGTACAAGAAACACAGTCGCTAAAACAGGACCACAGTACTGGGAACACAGTCGCTACAACAGGACCACAGTACTGGAAACACAGTCGCTACAACAGGACCACAGTACTGGAAACACAGTTGCTACAACAGGACCACAGTACTGGAAACACAGTCGCTACAACAGGACCACAGTACTGGAAACACAGTCGCTACAACAGGACCACAGTACTGGAAACACAGTCGCTACAACAGGACCACAGTACTGGAAACACAGTCGCTACAACAGGACCACAGTACTGGAAACACAGTCGCTACAACAGGACCACAGTACTGGAAACACAGTCGCTACAACAGGACCACAGTACTGGAAACACAGTCGCTACAACAGGACCACAGTACTGGAAACACAGTCGCTACAACAGGACCACAGTACTGGAAACACAGTCGCTACAACAGGACCACAGTACTGGAAACACAGTCGCTAAAACAGGACCACAGTACTGGAAACACAGTCGCTACAACAGGACCACAGTACTGGAAACACAGTTGCTGCAACAGCCAGGTACAATAACAATACAGTGTATCTCGAGTCACTCTGCCACCCCTTTGGCTCACCAGTTAACCCAGAATGAAGTGACAGAGTAATGCATGTTTGAGTTATAATGACCTTTCTCCTACCTCTCACTGAATAAACATGGTTTATTCTGAGCCCCAGCTTTCCCATATTACGCTCTACAGGATAAAATGTCTGTAACAAAACCTACAGTATACTAGTATCATGTCATATGCTCATTTTTTGCCCCCCCTTGAGGTAATTTACAGAACAATCTTGTTAATCACATACAGTAAATACCAGGTGTTCTCATCATGGTGTGGTTATTTAGTGATGAAGGGTTGGCATGACAACAAGGTTTATGTTTAGGACAAAATGCCTTCTGCTAGCCTTAGTGCTGTAAACTCAGAATGTATATTAAAAAATATATATAAATTGGCTGCCAACTCACATTGACTGGGTTCAAGGGTACAGCAGGCACGCTGGGCAGAAATCCCCCTGGCTTTTGTAATTACTGTATATCCAGACCCATTATCAGGCTCGGATAAGTCAATGAGCATTTTGTGTCACTGGCCTACACACAATACCACATAATGTCAAAGTGGAATTATATTTTTAGAAATGTTTACAAATTAATAAAAAATGAATAGCTGAAATGTCTCGAGTCAATAAGTATTCAACGCCTGTGTTAAATAATTTAAGGAGTAAAATTGTGCTTAACAAGTCACATAATAGGTTGCATGGATTCACTCTATGTGCAATAATAGTGTTTAGTGTGATTTTTGAATAACTACCTCATCTCTGTACCCAGCACATACAATTATCTGTAAGGTCCCTCAGATGAGCAGTGAATGTAACTTTATATCCTGAAAACAAAGTGTTATCTTTGGGACAAATCCAACAAAACACATCACTGAGTACCACTTTCCACATTTTCAAGCGTGATGTTGGCTGCATCATGTTACGGGTACTGTATGCTTGTCGTCAGCAAGGACTAGGGAGTTTTTTAGGATAAAAAGAAACGTAATAGAGCTAAGCACAGGTGAAAAAGTGCACAACCATGTGATGGTCTCAAAAAAGAGGTGTCAATTATAGTTGCAACTGCCCCGGCGTTTTGGTAAGAGAACGTAAATGACCAGTAGGAGACAGGGATACAATCAACACTTTATTACCACACTGAACAGACAGGCACACACACACACACACACACCATTAGGAAGAGGAATGGTCAAAGATGCACTAAAGATGAGTCAGGGAGTCCAGAAGACGCATTGTCAATGTGGAAGGGTGCAAATCTGAGTTAATGTAAAGGACAGGAGCTTACAGAGGTTGTCTTAACCTGTCCTCCTCCTGGAAACAACTAAAGAGTTGAGAGGCAGAGTGGGGTTCTGCTGCTTCCAGGCTAGGTCACAGATTGGTTGATCAGGTCAGCGGACTCTGTTCCCTTAATAACTTGTTGAGGATAGGGGGCAGTATTTTCACTTTGGATAAATTGCGTGCCCATAGTGAACTGCATCCTACTCTGTCCTAGATTGCTAATATATGCATATTAGTATTACTATTGGATAGAAAACACTCTATAGTTTCTAAAACTGTTTGAATTATGTCTGTGAGTATAACAGAACTCATAGGGCAGGCAATCTTCCAAACAAGAAGTGAAATTCTGAATGTGGGGCAACTTTGAAGTCATCGCCCCCTCCTTTCCCAACAAGATATGGATCTGGTAGCACTTCCTACGCCTTCCACTAGATGTCCTCATTCAGTAGAAAGTGGAATGGAGCATTTGCTGTGAACTTTGACCGAATGGAAGGGGAAATACTCAGTGTCCCGACAGAATGTCATTTTCCTGTGGTGCATTTCTCTGTGGGTACTACCGCCGTTCCATTTGGCTCCAGCTGAAAACGTATGATCCGGTTGGAACGTTATTGGATATATATGATAATAACATCCTGAAGATTGATTCTCTACTTAGTTTGACCAGTTTATTCGACCTGGAATATATCTTTTGGAAGTTTTCGTGCAAGTTATCCTGGACCAGCAGTCAGTTTTTGGGCACGTGAGCTTAAAGTGATAGCAAATGCAGCTACTTGGACACAAGTATTGGACATTATGGAACAAAACAACGATTTATTGTGGAACTAGGACTCCTTGCCCTACATTCTGATGAAAGATCATCAAAGGTAAGGGAATATTTATGTTGTAATTTCGTATTTCTGTTGACTCCAACATGGCGGCGAAAATACTTTTACGTCTGAGCGCCGTCTCAGATTATTGCAATGTTAGGCTTTTTCCGTAACGTTTAAAAAAAATCTGACACAGCGGTTGCATTAAGAACCAGCGTATCTTTACTTATATGTAGAACATGTATCTTTAGTCAAAGTTTATGATGAGTATTTCTGTTATCTGGCGTAGCTTTCTATAATTCCTCAGCATATTTTGGAGGCAGTTCTGAACATGGCGTCAATGTAAACCGAGATTTGTGGATATAAATATGCATATTATCAAACAAAACATAAATGTATTGTGTAACATATCATATGAGTGTCATCTGATGAAGATTTTCAAAAGGTTAGTGATTCATTTTATCTCTAATCCTGCTTTTGTGAGTATCTTTAGCTGGAAAAAAATGGCTGCGTTTTCCCTTTGATTTGGTGGTGGTCTAACATAAATATACGTTGTGTTTTCGCAGTAAAACATTTAAAAAATCGGACATGATGGGTAGATGAACAAGATGTTTATCTTTCATTTGAGGTATTGGACTTGTTAATGTGTGAAAGTTAAATATTTCGAAATAATATTTTTTAATTCCCTGCGCCACCTTTTCAGCTGAATGGGGGGGTGGAGTTGAAGACAATTTAGACATGGTTTGTGTATGTGTGCCATTCAGTGGCCATTCAGAGGGTGAATCGGCAAGACAAAATATGCCTTTGAACGGGGTATGACATGCACACCAGTTTGAGTATGTCAAGAACTACAATGATGCTGGGGGTTTTCACGCTCAACAGTTTCCTGCGTGAATCAATCATTTGTAAAAAATATTTAACCTTTATTTAACTAGGCAAGTCAGTTAAGAACAAATTCCTATTTACAATTACGGCCTACCCCTAACCCGGACAACACTGGGCCAATTGTGTGCTGCCCTATTGGACTCCCAATCACGGCCGGTTGTGATACAGCCTGGAATAAAACCAGGGTCTGTAGTGAAGCCTATAGCACTGAGATGCAGTGCCTTAGACCGTTGCGCCACTCAGGTCCACCACCCAAAGGACATCCAGCCAACTTGACACAACTGCAGGAAGCATTGGAGTCAACATGGGCCAACATCCATGTGGAATGCTTACGACATCTTGCCCCGAAAAAAATTGAGGCTGTTCTGATGGCAAAAGGGGGTGCAGCTCAATATTAGGAAGCTGTTCCTAATGTTTTGTACATTCAGTGTATATTATATGCTTGTGGTAGTAGTAGGTACTGTAGGTTTTGAATGTGCTGTAAAACATAATGGAACCCACACACATCACCAGCTGTTGCCCCAAGACACTGATCAGGACAATCCTCAGTCCTCAGGACAACTAAAAGTTTTTAACACTGCAGAGGAATGGAGGAAATTGGTAATTGATTGGTAATTGCTGTAAACTAGAAAACCAGTATTAGTCCAAAGCTTGGACATACCTACTCATTCAAGGGTTTTTCTTTACATGTGCATGTACATTTTTAAATAATAGTGAAGACATCAAAACTATGAAATAACACATGGAATCATGTAGTAACCAAAAAAGTATTTAAAGTAGCCACCCTTTGCTTTGATGACAGCTTTGCACACTCTTGGCATTCTCTCAACTAGCTTCTCCTGGAATGCTTTTCCAACAGTCTTGAAGGAGTTCCCACATACGCTGAGCACTTGTTGACTGCTTTTCCTTCACTCTGCGGTCCAACTCATCCCAAACCATCTCAATTGGGTTGAGGTTGGGTGATTGTGGAGGCCAGATCATCTGATGCAGCACTCCATCTCTCTCCTTCGTCAAATAGCCCTTACACAGCCTGGAGGTGTGTTTTGGGTCTTTGTCCTGTTGAAAAACTAATGATAGTCCCACTAAGCACAAACCAGATGGGATGGCGTATCGCTGCAGAATGCTGTGGTAGCCATGGTGGTTAAGTGTGCCTTGAATTCTAAATCAATCACAGACAGTGTCATCAACAAAGCACCTCCACAACAGTCACACCTCCTCCTCCATGCTTCACGGTGGGAACCACACATGTGGAGATCATCTGTTCACCTACTCCGCGTCTTATAAAGACATAGCGGTTGGAACCAAAAATCTCAAATTTGTACTCATCAGACCAAAGGACAGATTTCCACCTGTCTATTGTCCATTGCTCGTGTTTCTTGGCCCAAACAAGTCTCTTATTATTATTGGTGTCCTTGTAGTGGTTTCTTTGCAGCAATTCGACCATGAAGGCCTGATTGACACAGTCTCCTCTGAACAGTTGATTTTGAGATTGAACTCCGTGAAGCATTTACTTTGGCTGCAATCTGAGGTGCAGTTAACTAATGAACTTATCCTCTGCAGCAGAGGTAACTCTTGGTCTTCCGTTCCTGGGGCGGTCCTCATGACAGCCAATTTTATCATCGCACTCAATGGTACTGTTGAAATTCCACAAATTCACTTTTAAATGGCAAACTTGTTAATTGAAATTAATTCCAGGTGACTTCCTCATGAAGCTGGTTGAGAGAATGTCAAGAGTGTGCAAAACTGTAATCAAGCCAAAGGGTGGCTATATTGAAGAAACTCAAATATAAAATATGTTTTGTATTTGTTTAACACATTTTTGGTTACTACATGATCCCATTTGTATTATTTCATAGTTTTGATGTTTTCACTATTCTAAAATGAAGAAAATAGCAAAAATTAAGAAAAACTCTTGAATGATTAGATAAGAAGAACATATCATCAAAATGTAGTTAGATTGAGTGTGTTTAATGTGAACTGACACATATCCCATTCACTGTTGACATCTAATGAAAATAAAGCTGATATAGCTTGCTGAAAATGGTGTATTTCATTTTAGGGATGTTCAATCATGGTGGGGAGGACAATATACTAATGTACAGCCATTTACACCGCAGTGCATCCCCATCTAAACCAATGGGAAAACATGCTGAACGTTGCGTCATAAAACAAAAACTCAGATAAATTGAGATACTTTGTTGGCATCATTTAGTATGTTAGTTTAATCATTTTTTCATTCCTGTAACAGTCAACTTCACTAACCTAATGTCATCTTCATTGGCAAAGAGAATAACAACCCGTGCATTGGGGTTCTCTGACAGTCTGCGGATGATCTTGTCAAACTCTCCAGGCTTAGGTTCTCGTGGTATCTTCACTGACTGAGAGATGCACACACCTCCTGTAATCAAGGGACAGAGGAACATGTAAGGATTATTATAGACAGAGGAAAATAGACATGGATAAATTACACTAGCTGATCTGTCTAGGCTGTCTCTAAATCAGAGTATAAATAAAGTTTATAATCAGTACCTGGGGACCTTTTATCAGGGTACACCATCTCTGATGTAGTTTGTAGTATTGTTAGGGAACACCTGTCGGGCATCAGTACCAGAAATAACTATATCGGTAAACCAGCACAGGGCATCTGCATATAGCTACAGTAAACCTCTATCTAAATGCAGGTTCATCATTCTTAGAATCACCCTCTTTCTTAGTTCTCTGTATCAACTGAAAGTAGGCCAAAGCCAAGTAGAGTTTTTTTTCACTCGCCTAAACCAACAACACTAATCCTATTCATATCTTCAGGACTTTTCATGGATGACTGGATGCAAGACAAAAATTGTGCTGGTGTAATATTTCACAGCATGATGAACGCAAGTTATGAACTAAATATTGTCATGTACCACAAGGGGCATAGCAGAGACACGGAAAACCATAGATTCAGTTTATGGAGGTGCCAATGAGATTGGGGATATTGTGTAGCAATTCGTGACAAACCTACACTCGTAATTGAACATTTGCGAATAGTTGAAATGTTTCTCTCCATAGATTTATTTTTGTTCAACTTTAGCATTGTAAGGCTTTCAGTAAGTTATAAAATACATTAAGTACATCTTGCTTACTGGGCAAGCATACATTTACTGATATTCATCTTTCTACTTTTTCACAGCATTCTTTTTGTTGTGTATTGTATGAATCCAAACATATAACGCATCAAGGAATTCCATTTTCAATGGAAGTATCCACATGACTCATAAAACTGTTCAGTTGGCAGTCAGAAATTGACAGTTACTCTGACATGTCATCAACAAAAAAATTCAAAGTGACATGATCAAAACTCCAAAATAACCCACCCATACATCACACACCATATTATGGAAACCAATGCTATTTAATTTAAATTCAATCAATCAAATCCATGTAACCAGTGGTGTAGTGGAGGGTAAACTCAAGTAGAGTAAACTCCGTTTACCCATTTTTTGTTGTTGTTGGCGGAACAATGCAAGTTTAGGGAGTGTTCCTTTACTCGGAGCGACTGGCTATCAACGTTTACCCACCAATTGTTTTTACCACTACATCACTGCACGTGACCTAATCCTATTCTGACCATTCCTAATCTGGTGTGTTAGACTCTGACACACACAATACACTTACACAATTCCCAAAAGAGAGCAGCAAACTAAACCTTCCCGTGCCATGGTATCCAACAGCAGAAAGAAAGTGAGGGAGCTCCAGCATACGTCCATTGGATAGCAAACAAGCCAAGGCTTTCTAATTCTCAGAGAAACATTTCAGGAGAATTGTTTTGTAGTCCTGCCAAAATGCCACAGAGTCTATGGGCATGCTAATGAACTGTGCAATCAATGCAGGAATAATACCCTCTGGTTCAGTGAATAGCTGCCAGGGCAGCACAATGGATCAGAAAACAAAGCAGCGGCGCCCCAACTCTGATACTAATAGGTTGTGAAAGTGGAAGAAAAAAAAATAGCAAAGACCATTAGATGGACAACAATGGGTGTGATGACAGTCTAGCTTATAGGTGCAAAGGGCCACTTCCGGTTGAGATCCTTTGAGCTAAGGCTTTAGTCAATGGCATGCAACAACACACTGATGTTATTGTACTCCCTCCGAGATACTGTACATGCAAGTAGTTGATTTTTCTTTGATTTTGTGGTTTTACTACCCCACTATACCCAAGTAGCCTACATGAAGCATACACTGGCAGTGCTCTGACCATGCTGTCACTGGGCTGGATAATCGTTTCTTTGAGTCTTGTCTTTCGTCTGTAATGTAGTTTTCGTTATGTGTCAGACCCCAGTAAGACTAGCTGTCGCCATTGGCATCGGCTAATGGGGATCCTAATATATCATATAAATCAAATCAAATTACTCATATCATGGTTCATGTCTGTTTTTTCTAGGGTCAGCCATTGTCATAGTGACAGACCCATGATTCTCCTGCTTCCACGATTCTTTCACTCATTCCTCCAGACGCCAAAATAGATTGAAAGCCATTCGTGGGTCCGACAATTGTCCAATCTATTCAGTGGCCTACACTACATTTTCTCCATCCTACATTCTGTTTTCACTCTTCAATCCTACAGTACTCTGTAAACTTTTCCCAACTAATTATACCCAGTCGAAACTGATTCTCCTGAGGTGTATCTGTCAATCTAGCTGTCTCATTCTATCTAGGTAGCCTGTAGACTTATGGGAAATGTTACTCCAGTAATGGGTGGATCTAGGGTGAATGCTTTAACTATTCTCCTCATCATTACCAGAGACTCTATCCATCTCAACCATAATATCGCTTTGCCTCATAGGTGTCCCAGTCCCAGTCCCAGGGTCCCTCACCATATTCTCTGTGTCTCCACCATAGAGTCTCTGGTAATGATGAGGAGAATAGTTAAAGTCTCCAGTGTATATCTCGCTCCCTTGGCTTCCATCTCCAGAGGCGAGGTCACAGAACAGTAGCAGTGAAGAGGGAGCAGGGAGAAAGGGATAACACTTTCTCCCTGCTCCCTCTTCACTGCTACTGTTCTGTGACCTCGCCTCTGGAGAGGGAAGCCAAGGGAGCGAGATATACACTGGACGTGCTATCTTGTCCCAGACCTGTGTTTTCAACTCTCTAGAGACAGCAGGAGCGGTAGAGATACTCGGAATGATCGGCTATGAAAAGCCAACTGACATTTACTCCTGAGGTGCTGACCTGTTGCACCGTCTACAACCACTGTGATCATTATTATTTGACCCTGCTGGTCATCTATGAACATTTGAACATCTTGGCCATGTTCTGTTATAATCTCCACCCAGCACAGCAAGAATAGGACTGGCCACCCCTCATAGCCGTGTTCCTCTCTAGGTTTCTTCCTTGGTTACGGGCTTTCTAGGGAGTTTTTCCTAGCCACCGTGCTTCTACACCTGCATTGCTTGCTGTTTGGGGTTTTAGGCTAGGTTTCTGTACAGCACTTTGTGACATCAGCTGATGTAAGAAGGGCTTTATAAATACATTTGATTGATTGATTGATTGAGATAGAAAGAGCAAGCTCCCAGCCACTTGCAGTTGAGACCCACTGAACTCACTGGGTCCCCTATTGGGTCACTGGAACACCCCCTTGGGTTGTGCCATGGCGGAGATCTTTGTGGGCTATACTCGGCCTTGTCTCAGGATGGTAAGTTGGTGGTTGAAGATATCCCTCTAGTGGTGTGGGTGCTGTGCTTTGGCAGAGTGGGTGGGGTTATATCTTTCCTGTTTGGCCCTGTCCGGGGGTGTCCTCGGATGGGGCCACAGTGTCTCCTGACCCCTCCTGTCTCAGCCTCCAGTATTTATGCTGCAGTAGTTTATGTGTCGGGGGGCTAGGGTCAGTTTGTTATATCTGGAGTACCTCTCCTGTCCTATTCGGTGTCCTGTGTGAATCTAAGTGTGCGTTGTCTAATTCTCTCTATGTCTTTCTCTCTCTCGGAGGAGGACCTGAGCCCTAGGACCATGCCCCAGGCCTACCTGACATGATGACTCCTTGCTGTCCCCAGTCCACCTGGCCGTGCTGCTGCTCCAGTTTCAACTGACCTGAGCCCTAGGACCATGCCCCAGGACTACCTGACATGATGACTCCTTGCTGTCCCCAGTCCACCTGGCCGTGCTGCTGCTCCAGTTTCAACTGTTCTGCCTTATTATTATTTGACCATGCTGGTCATTTATGAACATTTGAACATCTTGGCCATGCTCTGTTATAATCTCCACCCGGCACAGCCAGAAGAGGACTGGCCACCCCACATATGCTCTCTCTAATTCTCTCTTTCTTTCTCTCTCTCGGAGGACCTGAGCCCTAGGTCCATGCCCCAGGACTACCTGACATGATGACTCCTTGCTGTCCCCAGTCCACCTGACCGTGCTGCTGCTCCAGTTTCAACTGTTCTGCCTTATTATTATACGACCATGCTGGTCATTTATGAACATTTGAACATCTTGGCCATGTTCTGTTATAATCTCCACCCGGCACAGCCAGAAGAGGACTGGCCACCCCACATAGCCTGGTTCCTCTCTAGGTTTCTTCCTAGGTTTTGGCCTTTCTAGGGAGTTTTTCCTAGCCACTGTGCTTCTATACCTGCATTGCTTGCTGTTTGGGGTTTTAGGCTAGGTTTCTGTACAGCACTTTGAGATATCAGCTGATGTACGAAGGGCTATATAAATAAATTTGATTTGGAAACAAAACTCCATAATTCAGCCCTATGCTGCTAGCAGTCCTGCATCATCAGCTATAATATTGCAATCATATTACAATGCATTACCAATCTATGTACATTATAATTGTAGGACTCTAGTATGTATTCACTGTTCGGCAGGTATTCTTATTATTTCCCCATTACAAAGTTGTTTGGTGGGGGATGGGTTGTGGTGGAGTTTATGATGAACTGCGAAAACAAATCCAGCACAGACTACATCTTATTCCTTCTTCAAAATGCCTTTTTATCGATCTAATTATGATTGTTCCCTCGTTGTGCATCTGCTATTATAGTTCATGTAAGGTAATAATCCACCGGTAATTACTGCCTTCCAGGAATCTGGTTCTCTACACAATGCTCTTCTAGATTACATTTAGCTTCAGGATAGGATTAATTAGGAAAACTCTCCCCCTCTCTCCTTTTCCCTGATGAAATTCCCTGCATTGCAGATCAACCATTTTCAATCCACCTACATACGGTATGAACATGTAGACAGAAAGACAGATAGTGAAGCAGTTTAAAAAACACAGTGAATGTTGCAACCGCCCTAGTATTGACATTATTTAACCATTTTCTAAATCTCTGGGGAGATGCATACCAATAATTATCTGTTGATTAATTATGTTCCCTCAAGTCCACCTGACTGTGTTTTTGTCTCTCCAGACTTAAAGAAATTTGGGAGGCTTGCATGAAAAATATAATTACATTTTGTGCTATTTATCAAACTCCAAGCCAAGCAATCTCTCTCTTTTTCATCAAAAATATGATTTATTACTTGAGTGTCTCCTTTTCTCACACATTTTCAAAAACACGATTGGTTAAGGGATTTTAAATCACTAACAACACTGTGCCTGGAAAAATAACCTGAGGGCCCAGTGAAGGAGAAAAAACAAACCCACGTCTCTGAAGGAGAAAAAATGAACCCACGTCTCAGGCTGAAGATGTTGCTGATGAGTTCCAATGAACCGCCAGCCCCCCCATCTCTCCACCTAAAAAACACTACCTCTCACACCTCCTAGACAGGCAATGTGTAAATCATCTCCAAAAATAGCCTTCTTTGCAGAGATCTGCACACTCCTATTCTCTAACCAGCGTCATCTACAGACAGTAGCTGTCTTCTCTTCTCTAGTGGGCCTGAACAGGAATCTTCATTCCTATTAGACTCCCAGGATGAGAGAATGTTGATGTCGTAAACATTAAATACAGCCCACTCAGAGTGGCGGATTGCTGCACAGCGTTTGTTCTCTGTGGAAATACTGGAGAGAGGTTCACTAGATTCACCACACTGAAGGTGCTAAAGATATCCCGATGTGACTAATTCAATGCTATTTGCTAGGTAAACAAGCTGTAAAAGAATCCGGAGTATGGGGTAAAGGTAACCATTATGATTTAATACCACACAGGCACATTGACGCATCATTCTTATGACTGTCATCACCATCACATCATCAGATTAGAAACAACTTGATACTCAATAATCCACATTTATGTTTGCAGTGTCTTGTACATAACAAAGAGATGCACCTTCACGGAGTGGTTTATTTCTTTGCAAATAAAGGATACGTAGAATAACATACAATGTTCCTTAGTAGAAAAAAACGTTGATTGTTGAGAACTAGTATCAAATATCATTTTTTAATTTGAATCACATGGATGGTTCAGCTATTGAATGGGAAGAGATGAACGATCCCAATTTCACCTAACCAATTTGCCATTTGTTTTTAATATTCCATATGCCAAAGCCATTTCTCAGAATTCTCCTTATTCTCCTCTTTTGAACTGAGAAACTTATCAAACCAAAAGGGCACCTGTGTGTATATGCCCACTTCCCAGATAGTAAGGGAAGCTTTGTTAATATTGTAAGGTATGGCAGACACTAGAGGACTTGTCAGAATGTATAAGGCTTACTTTGTTTATTCAGTGTGCAGGCTAATATGAGGCAGCAGCTCTGGGATGGATCGTGGTAGAGTCGAGGGTTCACCGTCCCTGTGGGAGAATGCAGCAGTTCAGTCTTCTCTTTCATATGAAGGGGTTTGTGTTGTGCCCACAGGCCTGATTGTCAAACCCTTTTAGTGCCCATGGGGATTCACACTAATGCCTCTCCTCTCCTACTCTGGTGCTGCTGATCATGTACGTCCTAGTTAATACTGCTCCAGCTACTCAATAATATTTATGTTGATGACATGGCTGACAACTTTGAAAAGATTATGATTTTACATAGCCACTGTGTGTGTATGTGTGTTGCGTGTGTGTTGAAAATGAGCGTATAGTCTCCAAATGCCTCTGCTTGTGGCAGCAGTGGGATGTATCTAAAACATGGGAACATATTGTAGCACGGCAGATGTTTAATAAACACAGACAACAGACTGTACACTTGAAGGGTGTAGGTACACTAGAGCCTATCTAAGAAGAGTGAGCAGGGAGGCGTACTAACAGGAGAGGAGGGAGTAGCTAGTAGAACAGGAGGAATACAGAGAGAGCAGCAAGGCAGCACACTCCCTCTCGGTACAAGAGAACACTGAGGGGAGTATTAGAGCGCTGTGTTATGCCTGGGAGATTTACATCTGGAAACAGAGAGAAACAGGCAGTGGAACTATTAGTGGAGGCGTATTAGAAAAGCTGTGAAGTAAAAATAGGTTACGCACCCTCAGTGCTAGCTGAGTACATAACAAAACATAAACGTGTAGGTCTCCAACAGAGGCAAATATGACTTTGTTTGGACTTATCCTTATCCTGTTCTTATCTCCCTTCAACATACCGTATGACCAGGTGGTCAAAGATACGATTCAGAGTGTTAGACTGCGGCTCCCGAATGATTGTTTGCAAAACGTCTAACATTAATTATTTCCCCAGTGAACGACTTCCCAACAGCCTTAATTTAAGTAATTACACAGAGATTTTAAAAAAATCTGTATCAACATTAGTGTTATAAATTGCATACACAAAGGTCAAGTATATTAATATTCTGCTATTATGAATTTAAAACAATGATTATCCCCTCTAAAGGGAAGTGGTACTCGATGATCCATTGAATGTACCATAGGCAGATTTTTCCATCCATGCCATAGTAAGGGGTGAAGTGTTGTTCCTCCGGCTTTTATTCTTGCCTGAAGAGTTTGGTATTTTCATCAAGTGAATTCTTGAACCAAGCTCTTTTGGAATGAAAGTGTTTCCCAAAGCTCCTAGAAGGTTCCATGGACAGTGGAATGTAATGAAGGGATTGAGGGCAAACATTCTTTCTAATTTTAAAGAACTAGGTAGTAACTAAGTTGTACCATTTCCCAACCCTCCTCATGTGTGGTGCTATTTATTGTATGTGCTACTGGTTATGGGACTGACTACTTTTGTTGGCACACTCAGACAGTGGAACTGGATCAGATAATAAACCCTCTCCCCGGATAGGGATATAAATTGAAGATAAGTTGCCAAAGAGTTCCACATTGTATTTACTACTACTTTTCCTCCACTAGGGTGAATATTATTAACACTACTAGAGAAACAGAAATACGTTTATTTTCCTACTAAAGATGGCAAATTAAACAAGGAACCAGGAGAGGATTAGAAAAATAGAGAAATAGCCTGAACGACAGAGAACTCAACCCTTTTCATGAGCATGAGGGTTCATTGAGAATGACCTAACATTTGGTCAGGGGACGTGTTCCTGCTGGTGGTCTGTTGAGCCATGTCGCCAGACTGCTGTGCTAAGAAGCCTTCTCAGCTTGTCCCATCCTGCAGATACAAACTCCCAGCATGCAAACACCCTGACACCATGTTTTAATTTCTGTCATGAGATCATCTCTATTTGACTGAAATGAAATGATTACTGGTAAATGATGAAAATAGCACAAAACCAAACATGGCACTGTTGGGTGTTTTTATCAGAGGAACAGAGATAGATCTTGACATGCTCCATTTCTTTAACTAGGCAAGTCAGTTAAGAACAAATTCTTATTTACAATGACAGCCTAAGAACAGTTGGTTAACTGCCTTGTTCAGGGGCAGAACAACAGATTTTTACCTTGTCAGCTCAGGGATTTGATCCAGAAACGTTTCAGTTACTAGCCCAACGCTCTAACCACTAGTCTACCTGCCGCCCCAGGTAGCCTAGTATACATACATTTTGAATCACAAATAGTATCTCAGAAGAGTACAATGTGCAATAAAATGAGGCCCACTTCTAGAGTGAATAAAACAGTTGCCTCTACTTAGATCATGTTCTGTATATAGGTGTATTCAATGGCTGTGGTGTTTGATGTGGAAGCAAAGGCAATTAACCAAACAGCAGTAAAGTTGAAAACATGCTTTGTACTGTAGCTAAATTGAGAAGGATAAGAATATCCATGTATGACAGAGTGTGATATTTGTTCAACAGGATCTCCACTCACTGGCAACTATGGACTATGTGTGAATTCATTTATTATCCGGGTCTTTGTGAGAGAGTAGCTGCAAGAGTATGATGTCAGTGGCAGTCGGTGCGGTTTAAGATGAGGGAGTGCGATTTAAAAAAAAAATCTTATGAACATGGCCTTATTTCTTTTACAATACATTCACCCAGCTCAATGTAACATCGACGGGTTTAGGCTACTACATGATACTCAAATTTCCCTATACCCATCATGAGGTTGCTACAACCTAGCCTATAAATGAAAGGTCAAGAGAAATTTGGGTAATCAAGGTGACAGACATTGACACATTCATACCGCCTTGCACAACCTTGCCTGCATCTAGCCAATCTTGGGTGTAATCATTAATCCAACAGTTGCAAACAAGAGTTTCTATTGGACAAATTCAGTTATGGTTATCCCCGTTTCATTCCATTTGCTTCCGTTTAAGAAACATTTTTCAACAGAATCAGTGGAATGAATACACCACTGATTGCATGCAAACACAGTTTACTATAATAGCAGCCACATACACAGCAGGATCCCTTTGATCGTTGGACAATTACTTCTCGCATCTACGCACGCTCCTCCTCTCACCTTTTCCCTTTCCCAATATGGCTTGAAATGTATTGGCCACTTTCTTACCTATAGATTTGAGTGGTGGTGGTAACTCTTTGTAGCTAGTTAGATAGCTAGCTAGTTTGGTTGGTTGATTTCACTTCAATATTGCCTTGCTAAACCCGGGGCGACAGGTAGCCTAGTGGTTGGAGCTTTGAGCCAGTAAGCGAAATGTTGTTGGATTGAATCCCCGAGCTGACAAAATAAAACATCTGTCATTCTATCCCTGAACAAGGAAGTTAACCCACTGTTCCCCGGTAGGCCGTCATTGTAAATAAGAATTTGTTCTTAACAGACAAGCCTAGTTAAATTAAAAAATAAAGCCTCAGATCCACATTACATTATTAAAGTGGCATTTGGAACAAATGGTTGATCCACTGTAACCCTGGGAGAGGGTATAAGGAGGCTTTCTTGTGTGATTGTTTCTATTGTACAGCTACGCCATAAAATGTTTGCAACCAAATTTAACTTAAATATGACATTGTGTGTAATTGCATGTTGGTGAAGTTCCAATACAAAAAAAGCAAAAAGTTGAAAAAGTTGCAGCTTCGGTTCTCTTATGGAGATTTCATCAATCAAGGTGAATATACAGTTGAAGTCGGAAGTTTACATACACTTAGGATGGAGTCATCAAAACAAATTTTTCAACCACTCCACAAATTTCTTGTTCACAATCTATAGTTTTGGCAGTCGGTTAGGACATCTACTTTGTGCATGAAACAAGTCATTTTTCCAACAATTTCCAAAAATTATGTGTTTATGTTGAAACAACATCTCAAGACATTAGTCAGGAAGTTAAAGCTTGGTCGCAAATTGGACTTCCAAATGGAAAATGACCCCAAGCATACTTCCAAAGTTGACTTAAGGACAACACAGTCAAGGTATTGAGGTGGCAATCACAAAGCCCTGACCTCAATCCCATAGAAAAATTGCTGGCAGAACTGAAAAAGCGTGTACGAGCAAGGAGGCCTACAAACCTGACTCAGTTATACCAGCTCTGTTAGGAGGAATGGGCCAAAATTCACCCAATTTATTGTGGGAAGCTTGTGGAAGGCTACCCCAAATGTTTGACCGAAGTCAAACAATTTAAAGGCGATGCCACCAAATACTGAGTGTATGTAAACTTCTGACCCACTGGGAATGTAATGAAAGAAATAAAAGCTGAAGTAAATCATTCTCTCTACTATTATTCTGACATTTCACATTCTTAAAATAAAGTGGTGATCCAGCTGACCTAAAACGGGGAGTTTTTACTTGGATTAAATATCAGGAATTGTGAAAAACTGAGTTTAAATGTATTTGGCTAAGGTGTATGTAAACTTCTGACTTCAACTGTTTGAATTGTCTGATGTATTTTCTTAATTGAACCCTCAGGCTTGATTTAGATTAGACCCATTCTGTTGCCCCTTATTTATTTTTATTTTTTTATTTCACCTTTATTTAACCAGGTAGGCTAGTTGAGAACAAGTTCTCATTTGCAACTGCGACCTGGCCAAGATAAAGCATAGCAGTGTGAGCATACAACAAAGAGTTACACATGGAGTAAACAATTAACAAGTCAATAACACAGTAGAAAACAAAGGGGGGGGTCTATATACAATGTGTGCAAAAGGCATGAGGAGGTAGGCAAATAATTACAATTTTGCAGATTAACACTGGAGTGATAAAAGATCAGATGGTCATGTACAGGTAGAGATATTGGTGTGCAGAAGAGCAGAAAAGTAAATAAATAAAAACAGTATGGGGATGAGGTAGGTGAAAAGGGTGGGCTATTTACCAATAGACTATGTACAGCTGCAGCGATCGGTTAGCTGCTCAGATAGCTGATGTTTGAAGTTGGTGAGGGAGATAAAAGTCTCCAGCTTCAGCGATTTTTGCAATTCGTTCCAGTCACAGGCAGCAGAGTACTGGAACGAAAGGCGGCCAAATGAGGTGTTGGCTTTAGGGATGATCAGTGAGATACACCTGCTGGAGCGCGTGCTACGGATGGGTGTTGCCATCGTGACCAGTGAGCTGAGATAAGGCGGAGCTTTACCTAGCATAGACTTGTAGATGACCTGGAGCCAGTGGGTCTGGCGACGAATATGTAGCGAGGGCCAGCCGACTAGAGCATACAAGTCGCAGTGGTGGGTGGTATAAGGTGCTTTAGTGACAAAACGGATGGCACTGTGATAGACTGCATCCAGTTTGCTGAGTAGAGTGTTGGAAGCCATTTTGTAGATGACATCGCCGAAGTCGAGGATCGGTAGGATAGTCAGTTTTACTAGGGTAAGCTTGGCGGCTTGAGTGAAGGAGGCTTTGTTGCGGAATAGAAAGCCGACTCTTGATTTGATTTTCGATTGGAGATGTTTGATATGAGTCTGGAAGGAGAGTTTGCAGTCTAGCCAGACACCTAGGTACTTATAGACGTCCACATATTCTAGGTCGGAACCATCCAGGGTGGTGATGCTAGTCGGGCATGCGGGTGCAGGCAGCGACCGGTTGAAAAGCATGCATTTGGTTTTACTAGCGTTTAAGAGCAGTTGGAGGCCACGGAAGGAGTGTTGTATGGCATTGAAGCTTGTTTGGAGGTTAGATAGCACAGTGTCCAAAGACGGGCCGAAAGTATATAGAATGGTGTCGTCTGCGTAGAGGTGGATCAGGGAATCGCCCGCAGCAAGAGCAACATCATTGATATACACAGAGAAAAGAGTCGGCCCGAGAATTGAACCCTGTGGCACCCCCATAGAGACTGCCAGAGGACCGGACAGCATGCCCTCCGATTTGACACACTGAACTCTGTCTGCAAAGTAATTGGTGAACCAGGCAAGGCAGTCATCCGAAAAACCGAGGTGGCTTATCTCCCTGTATTCTTATCAGTCTCTCTTTTTTGTAGTCTAAAATAGGTTTGGACTGCCCTCTGCAGCCCAAATACAATTTTTTGATGATTCCTAAACTGAGGTGGAGGAGGATATCCTGCTGGACCTGATTGAGGCCAATCCAGACCTGTGCCTCACAATCAAATATCATGATGAAGGTATCTTTCTACAGACTTACATACTTTTTATTTAACCTACATTTAACTAGGCAAGTCAGTTAAGAATAAATTCTTATTTACAATGACGGACTACCCCGGCCAAACCCGGACGGCGCTGGGCCAATTGTGCGCCGCTCTATGAGGCTCCCAATCACGGGTGGAAGTGATACAGTGATACAGCCTGAATGCGAACCAAATCAAATCATATTTTATTAGTCACATGAACCGAAATGCGTGAAATGCGTACTTATGAGCCCCTAACCAAAAATGCTGTTAAAAAAATACGGATAAGAAAAATAAATAAAAGTAACAAGTAATTAAAGAGCAGCAGTAAAATAACAACAGCAAGACTATATACAGGGGGGTACTGGTACAGACTCAATGTGAGGGGGCACCAGTTAGTTGAGGTAATATGTACATGAGGGTAGAGCTATTAAAGTGACTATGCATAAATGATAACAAAAGAAAGTAGCAGCGGTGTAAAAGAGGGGGAGGGGGGATTGCAAATAGCCTGGGTAGCCATTTGATTAGGTGTTCAGGAGTCTTATGGCCTGGGTATAGAAGCTGTTTAAAAGCCTCTTGGACCTAGACTTGGCACTCCAGTACCGCTTGTCATGCGGTAGTAGAGAGAACAGTCTATGACTGGGTTGGCTGGGGTCTTTGACAATTTTTAGGGCCTTCCTCTGACACCGCCTGGTGTAGAGGTCCTGGATGGCAGGCAGCTTTGCCCCAGTGATGTACCGGGCCGTACCCTCTGAAGTGCCTTGCGGTCGGAGGCCGAGAAATTGCCGTACCAGGCAGTGATGCAACCGGTCAGGATGCTCTCGATGTTGCAGCTGTAGAACCTTTTGAGGATCTCAGGACCCATGCCAAATCTTTTTTGTTTCCTGAGGGGGAATAGGCTTTGTTGTGCCCTCTTCACGACTGTCTTGGTGTGTTTGGACCATTGTAGTTTGTTGTTGATGTGGACACCAAGGAATTTGAAGTTCTCAACCTGCTTCACTACAGCCCCGTCGATGAGAATGCGGACGTGCTCGGTGCTCCTTTTCCTGTAGTCCACAATCATCTCCTTAGTCTTCGCTACGTTGAGGGATAGGTTGTTATTCTGGCACCACCCGGCCAGGTCTCTGACCTCCTCCCTATAGGCTGTCTCGTCGTTGTCGGTGATCAGGCCTACCACTGTTGTGTCATCAGCAAACTTAAGGATGGTGTTGGAGTCGTGCCTGGCCATGCAGTCATGGGTGAACAGGGAGTACAGGAGAGGACTGAGCACACACCCCTGGGGAGCTTCAGTGTTGAGGATCAGTGTGGCATATGTGTTGCTACCTACCCTCACCACCTGAGGGTGGCCTGTCAGGAAGTCCAGGATCCAGTTGCAGAGGGAGGTGTTTAGTCTCAGGATCCTTAGCTTGGTGATGAGATTTGAGGGTACTATGGTGTTGAACACTGAGCTGTAGTCGATGAACAGCATTCTCACATAGGTGTTCCTTTTGTCCAGGTAGGAAAGGGCAGTGTGGAGTGCAATAGAGATTACATCATCTGTGGATCTATTTGGGCGGTATGCAAATTGGAGTGGGTCTAGGGTTTCTGGGATAATGGTGTTGATGTGAGCCATTACCAGCCTTTCAAAGCACTTCGTGGCTACGGACGTGAGTGCTACGGGTCTGTAGTCATTTAGGCAGGTTGCCTTTGTGTTGTTGGGCACAGGGACTATGGTGCACTGCTTGAAGCATGTTGGTATTACAGACTCAATCAGGGACATGTTGAAAATGTCAGTGAAGACACCTGCCAGTTGGTCAGCACATGCCCGGAGCACATGTCCTGGTAATCCGTCGGGCCCCGCAGCCTTGTGTATGTTGACCTGTTTAAAGGTCTTACTCACGTCGGCTACGGAGAGCATGATCACTCAGTCGTCCGGAACAGCTGATACTCTCATGTATGCCTCAGTGTTACTTGCCTCGAAGCGAGCATAGAAGTGATTTAGCTCGTCTTATGCTTCCCTTTGTAGTCTGTAATAGTTTGCAATCCCTGCCACATCCGACGAGCGTCGGAGCCGGTGTAGTATGATTCAATCTTAGCCCTGTATTGACACTTTGCCTGTTTGATGGTTCGTCGCAGGGCATAGCGGGATTTCTTGTAAGCTTCTGGGTTAGAGTCCCGCACCTTGAAAGCGGTAGCTTTACCCTTTAGCTCATTGTGAATGTTGCCTGTAATCCATGGCTTCTGGTTGGGGTATGTACGTACAGTCACTGTGGGGACGACGTCCTCAATGCACTTATTGATAAAGACAGTGACTGATGTGGTGTATTCCTCAATGTCATCGGAAAGAATCCCGGGAACATGTTTCAGTCTGTGATAGCAAAGCAGTCCTATAGTTTAGCATCTGCTTCATCTGACCACTTTTTTATAGACAGAGTCACTGGTGCTTCCTGCTTTAATTTTTGCTTGTAACCAGGAATCAGGAGAATAGAATTGTGGTCGGATTTACCAAATGGAGGGCGAGGGAGAGCTTTGTACGCGTCTCTGTGTGTGGAGTGCAGGTGATATAGAATGTTTTTTTCCCTCTGGTTGCACATTTATCATGTTGATAGAGATTTGGTAGAACTGATTTAAGTTTCCCTGCATTAAAGTCTCCAGCCACTAGGAGCGCCACTCTGGGTGAGTGGTTTCCTGTTTGCTTATTTCCTGATACAGCTGACTGAGTGCGGTCTTAGTGCCAGCATCGGTCTGTGGTGGTAAATAAATAACCATAAAAAGTATAGCTGAGAACTCTCTCGGCAAGTAGTGTGGCCTGCAGTTTATCACAATATACTCTACTTCAGGTGAGCAAAATCTAGAGACTTCCTTATATTTCGTGCACCAGCTGTTGTTTACAAATATGCACAGACCGCCACCCCTCGTCTTAGTGTGTGCTGACCTATCCTGCCGGTGCAGCGTGTATCCCGCTAGCTGATTATCCTTGTCGTCATTCAGCCACGATTCCATGAAACATAGGATAATATTACATTTTTTGATGTTCCATTGGTAGGATATTCTTGATCGTACCTCGTCTAGAGTAATGTCCAATGATTGCACATTGGCGAGTAATATTGACGGTAACGGCAGCTTTCCTAGTTGTCTTCTTCGCCCTCTGTGCCGCTTCCGTTTGCGAATAATTGGTATGTCTACCTTGTGGGGTGTTTGGAGAATATCATGTGAGTCCTGCTTGTTGTTGTTGAAGAAATCTTTGTCTAATCCGAGGTGAATGATCACTTTCCTGATATCCAGAAGCTATTTTCTTCTGTAAGATACGGTTGCAGAAACATTATGTACAAAATCATTTACAAATATTGCGAAAAAAAACACATAATAGCACAATTGGTTAGGAGACCGTAAAACGGCGGCCATCACCTCCAGCGCCATTTTCTCATCAAATACTAATTGAGTGTATATAAACTTCTGACCCACTGGGAATGTGATGAAAGAAATAAAAGCTGGAATAAATCATTCTCTGTAGTATTATTCTGACATTTCACATTCTTAAAATAAAGTGGTGATCCTAATTAACCTAAGACAGGGAATTTTTACTAGGATTAAATGTCAGGAATTGTGAAAAACTGAATATAAATGCAATTGGCTAAGGTGTATGAAAACTTCTGACTTCAACTATATACAGTGCCTTGCGAAAGTATTCGGCCCCCTTGAACTTTGCGACCTTTTGCCACATTTCAGGCTTCAAACATAAAGATATAAAACTGTATTTTTTTGTGAAGAATCAACAACAAGTGGGACACAATCATGAAGTGGAACGACATTTATTGGATATTTCAAACTTTTTTAACAAATCAAAAACTGAAAAATTGGGCGTGCACAATTATTCAGCCCCCTTAAGTTAATACTTTGTAGCGCCACCTTTTGCTGCGATTACAGCTGTAAGTCGTATACTGGCACTGTATACTATATTTTATACCATCTAGTGCACCTTGCCTATCTATGCCGCTCTGCCATCGCTCATCATTATACTTATATGTACAGATATTCTTATTCACCCTGTCGTGTCTTTGGCTATGCCGGATTATGTGATATGACATGCTATTCTATAAACTAATTTCTACGTAATTAATATCACCTGATTGAGCTAATCATGTAAATGTAATTAACTAGAGAGTCAGGCACCACAAAATAATATTTATAGAGCTGTTATCTTCCGAATAAACTCTTAAAAGACCTAGTAATATTTTACATCAATAGCAGTCAATATCAATTGTCATCTTACTTCAGTCTCATCTGAAAGTTGTAAATTCTTGGTTATCTGCAAGAATCCTGGCTAACAATTTGAATCAGCAATACAAAATTGGGTTTAATCATTTATTTACTAAATACCTAACTAATCACACATACACAAAATTAAATCATAACTTGATTACAAATTACGTCATAAAGGAAAATGTCCCTAGCAGGTGGAACAGATATGTCAGCTTGTTACACAAAGGAAAAGGGGCTGGGTCGAGTGAAAGAGCGGGAAGACAGGAACAAAGGCGAAGCTGTGCTATCGTAAATACAGTATCTTATGCATTCTAAATTACCGCCTATTTGGAAAAGGAAAATGCAATAAATATTTACACTGAGCTGCGCTTCAGTAGGTTGGTGGTAGATGGAAGGCTGTGTTGCCAAACCGAGTCCTCTGTCCTTTGAAGAATGTCTCTGGTTGTCAATTGGATACGTTGTAGTAACGTCATTTTGTGATAGACGGGATACTCTGTCTGTTCCTTCCTAACCTGCGTTTGCAGCTGCGGTCGCTAACTCAACAGCTAGGAGGTATCACTTCTGTAGTGAATAAGAGTTCAAAGTTCATACCATTCGCAACCAAAGCTCATGCTGATGTTGGCTTCATTCTGAACCATTCTGACATAGGACCGTCTCCCTCATATCCTCGGAACAGGAAGTTATGTTGTCGTCAAGGCTTTATATAGGAAGGAAGAAAAGGGGTGTGTGTCATAGTTTATTTACAACCTCTGTCTCTTCACGTGGACGGGCCACTGAGCTAGCAGCAATATCTTATGAAAACCCACATCTCACATTTTAGAAGCTAAAATCACATTTCATCCCATCACAAATAATTTCATATTCAAACATTTAAATTGAACAACAATTCCATGTGAATCCGATAACTCTGATGTGTAGACTTTCCACTGTAGAGTTTATGTCATCTTATAATTGATGAGAATGTCTCAGATGACAACCGAACTGACATCATATTCATTAAGTGCCACTGCATATGTTCAATTGTTTGGATTACCAGAATATAGTTCATTTCCCCCCACATTCCGACGTTCCCAGAATCTCTATGTTAACCAGGGTAACCTCAGTAGGGTAGAGAGGAAAAAGGGGGGAAGAGATATTTATGACTGTCATAAACCAACCCCCAGGCCAACGTCATGACAACCCCTTAGATTTGTGTGTTTTAGGTAGTTGCTGGGAAATTGATAGATTACTTGTTAGATTTGTGTGTATTAGGTAGTTATTGGGGAATTGTTAGATTACTTGTTAGATATTACTGCACTGTTGGAACTAGAAGCACAAGCATTGCGCTACACTCACATTAACATCTGCTTACCATGTGTATGTGACAAATACAATTTGATTTGAAACATCCTCTAAGACCCTTGAAAAGAGGGACACTGTATTAAAGCCTAAAGTCATCAAATTGACTACGTCCACCGATTTGCGTCGCCTCCTGAAGTCTGCAGAAAAACAGCCAGAGAATGACAGCGAAACCATTAAGTGGTTTCTCTCGTGGGTTGTGCAGTTTCAATGTGATTTGGGGTGTTTGCCTTTTCTTGCCCTCAGACTTGTCCTCCCTGCTGCTGCATCATCTCCTCCTACCACCAGCAGGAGGGAAGAGGACCAAGATCAGTGACAGAGATGCTGTGAGCAGACTAGTGCACTTTCATAAGCTAAGATGATAGTTATTGTTGTGTAATTTATTTTTGAGGTTGTCTCTTCATTGTCTTATCATGGAGAGTAATTTAAAAATACCCTTTGTGTGTTGCAGTCATGCTGCAGCATTGAAGACCATCTTGATGGGAGTCATGGTCGACAGCCATACCTCCTTGCCAATGGAAGAAGACAGAGCAAGATTGACAACTACTACATTGTGGTGGACAAGAGGCTTGTTCCCTGCCAGGCAACTAGGGGTCTGTTTGCATTTGATGAACTGTTCAAAGCCCACTTTGTCTTTAACCTGACATATAATGATGCTGTTGTAACTTCTACACATTTGTGCAGGCAAAACAATGTAGGCAAAACAAGAGAGGCCCCTAGTGTAATAGAGTTGAGGGCAAAACTTCTTAACTTCTTAGATAAATATATGTTAAGGTGATTTTAGTGTCAAGCGTTGCACAGAAACAGCCAGTCATTGAGCCACCAAGTTTAGATTGGTCTATGCTCAAGATGGTTGTAGATGGCAGTTTTCAACATACTCAAGTTTCAGAAAACATTTGAATACTATTCATAAGGATATTGGTCAAGTAGTTGATGCATTAAGCTTTTAAGGGCCCTCTCGTGTTGGTGATTCTCCAGTCCAGTCAGAAGCTCCACAAATGGTTTGCGACATTGGTGTCCCACATGATAATACTCAAAGGGATTGTTTTGAGAATAATTGACTTGCAAAAGATATGTGTGCCTCCAACATTGCCAAGTTGCAATCTAGCGGTGTTGCAACTAGTGTTGTGTCAACAGTCGTTTGTGATTTAGAAGAGCTTACTACTGGGCTGCACTCCAAAATTCAACAAGTTCTGTCAGTTGTGCCTATGGATAACCCATATACATCTGCTGTAAATGATAGTTTTGAAAACTTTGCCAGTGTTAACACAGAAACCACGAGAACAAAGTACTCCAACCAAAAATGGGGTGTTGTGGAACCAGTAGAATTGGTGGTGGGAGTTAGATATGTATATGTGATAGCAGGCGAGATAAACAAACAGGCATGTATGATCCAGTCCCAGTGAAATACACTTTTGTATATATTCCTATACTGGAAACATTGACGTTCATGTGTTGCAATTCTGAAATCTGTAAGTTATTGGAAAATACACCTAGGGATACATCTGTGGAAGACACTTATGAAGACTTTTGTGATAGAAGTTACTTTCAGACTTACCCCTTGTTCTCAAAACATAGAAATGCTTTTCAGATCCAATTGTACTATGATTTGATGACTTTGAAACTGCCAACCCGCTTGAATCCAAGCGCGGTGTTCACAAGATAGACGGCATTTATTTTGTCCTCGGGAATCTGCCACCTAATTTGAACTCTGCTGTGATGAATATTAATTTTGTCTCATTATTTCATGATAAAAATCTAAAGAAATATGGCTTTGATGCCATTCTGGAGCCCTTGGTTAATGATGTTAAAAAACTGGAGAGTGATGGTGTAAATTTGCCTTATTCCACTGATAGAGTTTATGGCACTATCTGCCAAATAACTGGAGACAATTTGGTGATGCATGAAGTCCTTGGTTTCACAGAGTCCTTCAGTGGTCATTACAATTTCTGGTTCTGTTTGATAGAAAAGTCTAATGCTCAGACGGATTACAGTGAGGATGACCCTAAGATTGTCTTGCGTGGTAAAAATCTATTTGAAATGCATTTGAATCAGTTGCAATCAGACCCACAGCTCCCATCTGTGTATGGTGTAAAGAAAAATGATTAACTAAACAGTTTGCAGCACTGTGGACGTAATGCATAACATTATTGAAGGGGTGGCTCAGTTTGAGTTAAAATAGTTGTTTGAATATGTCTCTGAATATGTTATTTCGAAATGTCTGATTCTCTCTAGAATACTTGGAGCGCAAAAAACGTCCAACTAAAGTCAACCTAGAGAACATTGGAAATAGCATAGCACTTCATTCTATTTAAACACTGTGCCTTGTGAGAAACGTTCCCTTGATTTTGGGTGATGTTGCTCCACCAGGAAATGAGAACTGAAATTTGCTGCTCATCTTACTGCAAATAATCAACATCGTTTTTCCCCCTTTTCTTAGCCAGGGCATGGCTGTGTATCTAAAGCATTTGATAATTGAACATCACATGCTTTTCAAACAGTTGTACCCACATAAAAACTTGATACCCAAACATCACTTTATGATACATTACCCAGCATGCATAAGACAAATCGGTCCTTTATTACATTTGTGGAGCATGAGGTTTGAGGCAAAGCACAAACTCTTTAAGAACACCCTCAAAAACTTCAAGAACATTACTAAGTCCCTTGCCAAAAAACACCAATTTGCTATAAGCCATCACTGGGAGACATCACCATTGCGACATATTGAGTATGGACCGATAAAGGCATTTTCCCTGAGTGATTTTACTGGTGGTGAGGAGTTGGCAGCATCACTTCAGTTCACTATGCAGAAAGCCATTTACTCTACCAGCTGGGTTAAGATGGATGGCACAGAGTACAGAGAGGGACTGCCTGTTTGCAATAAGATGGAGCATGAAATGCCTGTCTTTTGTAAAATAACTAAGATTATTGTGGTTGACAATATTGTATGCCTAATAATTTCAGTGAACATTACCATGCATTCACTGTGTTTGATGGTTTTGATGACAAAGTCAAGTTTGTCAAAGTCGATGATTTTATAAGCCTTTTGTCCTTCAAAGTTCTTAAGGTGCCGATGAGAGCCTTTATGTTGTTCCTTTGTTTGTTTGACATGATTGAGTAATAGTCAGATTATTGGCAACTTTGTCAGGAAAAGTGCATACCTAGTTTTAGGAGGACTTCCACTTATGTTAAATAGCAACTCTGCAAATACTCTTGTTCTCATATACTACATGTACTGAGGCGCCTGTGGTGCACTGTTTTCATTCTGATGCACCTGTGATGCACTGATTTCATTCTGAACTCACCTACAACTTGCAGGCTTGATTTATGAGTGGGAAAGAACCAGAAAAAAAGTTATTTCCTAGTGTGAATATTTATCACTTCCTGGTGTCAATTCAGATACAGTATTCATTCTCTAGAGTTTCCCAACACTGAAAGGTGTTGCTGCTTAATACTGAGGGTGTTGAAAAAACACTCCCATGGGTCATTTGAACAACTACAAGTGTTTCAATATGAACACTACCAAAAGTGTTAAATGAACAGAGTGGCCCTATATAAACACTGTATGAGTGAGAGATAAAAACACACACATGGGTCATTTGAACAACACCTGAAGTGTTATATCAATGTTAACACTACAAAAAAAAATAACACTGATGAGAGTGGATCTATATAAACACTGGACAAGTGTTAAAATGAACATGCCTGGTGTTAAATTAACACTCACATTTGCTGTGTAGGTTTTGTATTGAAATCAATGTACCCAGGGGAGGATAGAAACTAGCTGTCCTCCAGCTACACCATGGTGCTACCCTTCATAGTGCTGTTAAGGCTACTGTAGACCATTGTGAAACAGTGTGTTTCAATCAATTATTTGGTGGCATGTGAATATATTTAGTATAGTTTTATCTAAAAATGACAACTTTTTCTCACCATTTGTATTTTTATGGAATTCACTGAGGATGGTCTTCTCCTGGGGTATAAGTCTTCTCCTGTGCTAGTGTGTAGCTTTAGTCTAGTCACTCCTTGTAATACATGGATGTCATCCACCAAAGGAAACTGTTGTTACATGAAACAACTAGTGATCGTGACTAGAAGGGAGATGGGGTCAATTCATCTAAAATGGTCCTCTTGTGCAGTGGGCATCGCTCAATCAAACAGAAGCCTTTTCAGAGGCAGAATCAAATCAATGCTCAGCAGTGAGTGCTTTTATTGTTTACATGAGTCGGGACCAATGTCTTGTGCATATTATTTCCTATCATTAGTCAAGCCCATTGCCCCAAAAATATACTTGGTATGGCAAATGAATAAAAGGACAAATTAAATTGTGTATAGGATCATTAACCTCTAGAGCAGAAAAAATACAGATCTACAGAGAGCTGGAAAGAGACATGCAAAGAGAGGAAGGGGCAATGGAATTTGCTTCTAAAGCAAATGTCAGTGTTCAGTTAAATAAATTATTAGTAATGAAACTGCAATATCCACTCATTAAATATACAGTGAATCCTTAGATGACGAAAAAGAAGTTTAATTCACGAATGACCTCATCCCCCGCCTCACTACGATAGGCAGCCAAGAACACATACTGTACGCCATCATGCCTCCAGCTTCAAATGCCTAAAGTCTAGAAAATAACCTGACTCTGCCATGTTGGTGAGGAAAGTGCTGTCCCCGACCAATTTGGTATCAAAGGGGGAAAATATGAAACAAAATCCCAGGGAAGGATTCTCCAGTTTGCTGTGTAGTCTTACGTAATGCTTCCTTAATGTACTCTATAGTGAGGTTCTCTCTCTCTCTGATGTTAGTCGGCAAGATCCTACTGCCAATAAGAGAGCTTACTGTATGCTGGATAAAAGGACATTAGAATTGCTACTGTGTGGAAGCACATGTTTTCATCATGTCATTTGTTGTTTTCTGCTTACAGTATTTATGAAGTGAACCTTAGAGGTATTGCATATTGCACAGAGGCCACACACAATGGTGTAGTGCAATTTGTTATATGAGGGAGCGCAAAAAAAGATTATGTAAATGACATCATACTTCCTCAATCAAAGTTTGTACCAACAGATGTAGCCTATTACATATCATTGTAGAATTGGCCTACAGTATGCATACAATTCATACTCCAATTGCAACGTCTGCCTATGCCCACACATATTGTCTCAATATTTGTTTATATTTTGAATACACTCAAACAACAAGTTAGGCATAACTAATTTCTAAATAGGCAATCATCACTGTCAATCGTAAATGATTATTCTTTATGTTTTACCGGTGAAATGTCAAACAGCATGCCAATCATTTGATCTCTAATCTGTTTCATGGGAATATGCAATTAGATCTTATTGAATTACTGTTTCATGGGAATATGCATTTAGATATTATTGAATTACTGTTTCATTAGTGAATTAAAGCAGATGGTGTTAAAAAAAACTATTAGCCTTTCTAATGTAACATTTTACAGGCCTTCTATGCTACAGTATACTGTATACTATTATAATTATAATAAAACACTAATTCATTATTATGTGATATTGCGAGACATTGATTCAGCTTTGATCTAACTACTAAACAAGCACTATTTGGCGTAGGCAATAGATCTTGATGAGGGTTATTTTAAGTGATTTGAGCACCCTTTCATTCGTGGTGCTGAAAGGACAGCACCGTAACCAAGTGGTCACATATGATTCTGGGTTCCACTACACAAGCGGGGGTCTGTGGAGTTTTATGATCCTAGATCTCATTGGTGTGATGATAAGGTTCATGTGCTGGTTCTGTTTTTCTGTATACACAATAGAGCTGGTACGTTTCTGTCAGCTAATCACTCGGACTGTAGAGCGGGTTAAAGTGTGTACATGAGCCCCATAATGAACTGTTTTGAGGACAGCTGTTTAGCAACCCCTGGTAGAGTTTTCTGTCTGTGGATATTCTTGTTACATTGAATTTGTGGTGTATCAAAGTGGTATACATATTTATTTAGTTTGTCATTGTATAATTTTCATGGAATTTTTGTAGTAATTAAATATAAATATAATGAGTGCCACCCCCTTGCTACGGCAGCACTACATCCAGTATTTAAGTAAATACTGTACAAATTACTGTACAATCTGTTGGAAACATGGAGAAATCATGAATAATAACTAATCAAAGCAAATAAAGCCATGTACTATTGTACGTTAATCGACAGATACATTAGTGCCACAATGCCGTAAACTGTAGTAGCTGAAATATAAAGCGTGTGAGCGAAACCATTAGCTGCCATAATCAACAGTTATCTAGTCAAGCATGTAAGTAACAACATTGAGGATATAACTAATCCGTCATGAACATCATGCATGAGAACACAACTGGGTTGGATCTGTACTTGTAGATATACACTGGCCTTTTTTAGATGATGTATCAACTGTATGTATTAGTTGACAGGCCTAGTTTCCAAAGCTTTGGAAAGCGAACTGCAACAGGGCCTAGTAAGCCATCTGTCAGCAGCCCTGATTTCATCTGTAAGCAGTCTTATTCCCATGGGGAAATTGACATAGACTCTCTATTTATCCCTGTCACATGGGAAGCAGTTACGGAGCAGCAAGTGACAGAACATGTTATTGTGCACATATTAGTCTCCCCCAGTCCCACCCCCTCCAAAACCAGATCTGGGCAGGTACGCAATCCCACACACCATATCACATGTGCAGTGTCCAAAAGAAATGTGATTACACAAATTATTAAATACAGAATTTTCACACCATAGTTCACTGAAATAAACCATACCATTCAAACAGGAACTTTTTCCTCTGATACTGAACAACAACAAATCTATTCTAGACTTCCAGTGGCATCTGGATAGTACAATAAAATGTATCATTGCTAATTTTGACTGTTCCTGCATTTTTGCTTGAACTTGTCCTTAGTACTACTCTGTTCCCTGGACTAAACAATACTTGACAGCAGGCTCTGGGGCAACCATAAATTAGAATTAAGAATGACTAAATTACATTTTCTTACTTGGGCTAAATGATTTATACTTAGAGAACAGCAGGGCTAAAGGCTCTCAGCGTTGTGAGATGAATTGTACTGTAGGCAGGGTTATGAAATTACTCACCTGAGCCCCGGGAGTCTTGATTCACCCCCGAAGGATTGCCCTTAGAGCACAGCTTTCCTTTAAAATTTAAAAAGGCAAAAACCCTATGCTTTCAAGTATAACAAAATCAGTGGTAGAAAAAGTACCCAATTGTCATACTTGAGTAAAAGTTTAGATACCTTAATTAAAAGTTACAAAAGTAAAAGTGAAAGTCACCTAGTAAAATATTACTTGAGTAAAAGTCAAAGTATTTGGTTTTAAATATACTTAAAACTTTTTAAGGTATAGGGGGCATCATCAACTTCCTGCTACTCATGCCAAGAATATAAGTTATGCATATTATTAGTAGATGTGGATAGAAAACACTGAAGTTTCTAAAACTGTTTGAATCATGTCTGTGACTATAACAGAACTTATGTAGCAGGCAAAACCCCGAGGACTAACCGTTCAGATTCTTTTTTTGTCTGTTCAGTGAGTTCTCATTGGGAAACGATATTTCTTAGGAACTTGTTTTCAGTTTCTACCGCTTCCACTGGATGTCACCAGTCTTTGGAATTTGGTTGAGGTTATTCCTTTGTGCAATGAAGAAGTATAACCATCTATGAACTGCGTAACACTGTTGAGAGTTGCGCAAGTCTTGAAAAGTAGCTTGGTTTGTTGTCTTCCTGTATTGAACACAGATAGACCCGTCTTCAATTTGATCGATTATTAACGTTTAAAAATACCTAAATTTGTATTACAAAAGTCATTTGAAATGTTTTGGCAAAGTTTACAGGCAACTTTTGAAATATTTTGTAGTGACGTTGTGCAATTTGGAGGCTGTTTTTTTCTGGATCAAACGCGCCAAATAAATGTACATTTTGGATATATATGGACGGAATTAATCAAACAAAAGGACCAATTGTAATGTTTATGGGACATATTGGAGTGCCAACAAAAGAATATCATCAAAGGTAAGGCATGTTTTATATTTTATTTCTGCCTTTTGTGTAGCGCCTGCAGGGTTCAAATATGCTACCTTCTTTGTTTACTGCTGTGCTATCATCAGATAATAGCTTCTTATGCTTTTGCCGAAAAGCCTTTTTAAAATCTGACATGTTGGCTGGATTCACAACGAGTGTAGCTTTAATTTGGTATCTTACATGTGTGATTTAATGAAAGTTTGATTTTTATATCATTTTATTTGAATTTGATGCGCTGCATTTTCCCTGGCTATTGGCCAAGTGGGACGCAAGCGTCCCCTATAACATAATACGTTTTTTAAGTATCAAAAGTACATTCAGTTGCTAAAATATTCTTAAGTATCAAAAGTAAAAGTGTAAATCATTTAAGAGTACTTATATTAAGCAAAGTGGAGGGCACCATATTCTTGTTTTTAAAATGTACGGATAGCCAGGGACACACACCAACACTCAGACATTATTTACCAAAGATGCATTTGTGTTTAGTGAGTCCACCCGAACATAGGCAGTAGGGATGACCACGTGTTCTCTTGATAAGTGCTTGAATTTCACAATTTTGCTGTTCTGCTAAGCATTCAAAATGTAACGAGTACTTTGGGTTGTCAGGGGAAAGTAAAAACTATGATATTTTCTTTAGGAATGTAGTGAAGTAAAAGTAAAAGTTGTCAAAAATATACATAGTAAAGTACAGATACCCAAAAATCTACTTAAGAAGTCCTGTAAAGTTTTTTTTACTTAAGTACTTTACACCACTAAACAAAATTTGCTGCTTCCATTTGTAGGCCAATCCACTTGGTTGGTATGACCTCCTGAGAGCTGTTGGACATTAGGTTCCAGCTACTTTCAAAGTTGTGCTCACTGTAGCTCTTGACAGGGCTGGTAAAGGACTTGTATAGTGTCAGCAACTGGAGACAAGGCTCAGTGGCCTTGACCAACCTCATTGTGGCTTATGTTTGGACTGGTCCTTCTGCAAATACAATTGAATGCTGTTCTCTCAACTAGATTTGGGCAAAGAGTCAATATGAATTTTGGCCAAATGAAAAAGCATTTTACTATTGATCTTGACCAGGTGATTTGATAGGAAATCACTTTAATGCTTTGTTCTAGCTGTCAAGGTCTGCATCCCTCCTAATTACATACTCAATACCACAACCAGCAGTGTTTTATTATGATGAGTCTGGGCCTTGTCTGCTGGTGACTGACTACTACCTGAGTTTAACCAGAATTAGGTTAAAACTGATTCATATACTGTCTGAGATATAAAATTCCTGACGGATCCTGAAGCCTGTCAGTGTCAGGTATGAGTGAAAGAAATCTGTTACGCTGTCAAGACCCTTCAACTCCACATATCTTCAACACAAGGACCTTTGAAAATGTAACCACTTAGTTTATGTACCTGGCATGAGTTGCAGGAATGCTCTATTACGCTTTCAATCAACTTCTTCAATAAATGTGTTGCCACAAGGTACAATGTCAACTTTTTTGTAATGAAAGGCCATTCACACAGTATTGCTTAATGAACTAAGTTCTACTTTAAAAAGAGAGAACTAGGAATTTAAATATGCCTCTCTTGCAATTTATCTAAATGTGAAAATCCCTCAGGTCACAATGACAGTGAAGAACATAGAGCTCGCCAGCTTGAGTCCTAAAACCCTGAAATGAGCTATCTCTGGTTCGTCCAGCCATACCTGAGGGGGGAATTAATAGGGAATAATAAATAAGTGTTTTCAAATGTACTATAAACAAGGAGAGCTACCTTATACTTGGAGAGAATCTCTGATCAGTCTTTATACATAAAGAAGATCAAATCAAAATCAAATCAAATTTATTTATATAGCCCTTCGTACATCAGCTGATATCTCAAAGTGCTGTACAGAAACCCAGCCTAAAACCCCAAACAGCAAGCAATGCAGGTGTAGAAGCACGGTGGCTAGGAAAAACTCCCTAGAAAGGCCAAAACCTAGGAAGACACCTAGAGAGGAACCAGGCTATGTGGGGTGGCCAGTCCTCTTCTGGCTGTGCCGGGTGGAGATTATAACAGAACATGGCCAAGATGTTCAAATGTTCATAAATGACCAGCATGGTCGTATAATAATAAGGCAGAACAGTTGAAACTGGAGCAGCAGCACGGTCAGATGGACTGGGGACAGCAAGGAGTCATCATGTCAGGTAGTCCTGGGGCATGGTCCTAGGGCTCAGGTCCTCCGAGAGAGAGAAGGAGAGAATTAGAGAACGCACACTTAGATTCACACAGGACACCGAATAGGACAGGAGAAGTACTCCAAATATAACAAATTGACCCTAGCCCCCCGACACAAACTACTGCTGCATAAATACTGGAGGCTGAGACAGGAGGGGTCAGGAGACACTGTGGACCCATCCGTGGACACCCCCGGACAGGGCCAAACAGGAAGGACATAACCCCACCCACATTGCCAAAGCACAGCCCCCACACCACTAGAGGGATATCTTCAACCACCAACTTACCATCCTGAGACAGGGCCGAGTATAGCCCACAAAGATCTCCGCCATGGCACAACCCAAGGGGGGGTGCCAACCCAGACAGGATGACCACATCAGTGAATCAACCCACTCAGGTGACGCACCCCTTCCAGGGACGGCATGAGAGAGCCCCAGTAAGCCAGTGACTCAGCCCCTGTAATAGGGTTAGAGGCAGAGAATCCCAGTGGAAAGAGGGGAACCGGCCAGGCAGAGACAGCAAGGGCGGTTCGTTGCTCCAGAGCCTTTCCGTTCACCTTCCCACTCCTGGGCCAGACTACACTCAATCATATGACCCACTGAAGAGATGAGTCTTCAGTAAAGACTTAAAGGTTGAGACCGAGTTTGCGTCTCTGACATGGGTAGGCAGACCGTTCCATAAAAATGGAGCTCTATAGGAGAAAGCCCTGCCTCCAGCTGTTTGCTTAGAAATTCTAGGGACAATTAGGAGGCCTGCGTCTTGTGACCGTAGCGTACATGTAGGTATGTACGGCAGGACCAAATCAGAGAGATAGGTAGGAGCAAGCCCATGTAATGCTTTGTAGGTTAGCAGTAAAACCTTGAAATCAGCCCTTGCTTTGACAGGAAGCCAGTGTAGAGAGGCTAGTACTGGAGTAATATGATCAAATTTTTTGGTTCTAGTCAGGATTCTAGCAGCCGTATTTAGCACCAACTGAAGTTTATTTAGTGCTTTATCCGGGTAGCCGGAAAGTAGAGCATTGCAGTAGTCTAACCTAGAATTGACAAAAGCATGGATACATTTTTCTGCATCATTTTTGGACAGAAAGTTTCTGATTTTTGCAATGTTACGTAGATGGAAAAAAGCTGTCCTTGAAATGGTCTTGATATGTTCTTCAAAAGAGAGATCAGGGTCCAGAGTAATGCCGAGGTCCTTCACAGTTTTATTTGAGACGACTGTACAACCATTAAGATTAATTGTCAGATTCAACAGAAGATCTCTTTGTTTCTTGGGACCTAGAACAAGCATCTCTGTTTTGTCCGAGTTTAAAAGTAGAAAGTTTGCAGCCATCCACTTCCTTATGTCTGAAACACATGCTTCTAGCAAGGAGATGCTACTGACTGTAATTCATATAGACCTCGCTCTGCTCCAAAACTATTCCAAACGTCTTGCTTCCATCTTTTTAAAGATACTAAGAAAGGTCATAACTCCAATACATTGTTATAGAAAGTTAGCAAAATTAGATAAGATCTTGCTACCATGAAAAGGAAAATACCTGTCTATTTGTTGAAAAATCACCCTGATTAACTCATTAGTGATATCACAGTTTACCTATTTGCTTATGGTTTTGCCTACACCTAGTGACCTGCATTTTAAATTATATGAACAAAAAATATAACATTTTATTTGGAATGGCAAGCAAGAGAAAATTAAAAGGGCCTATTTATATAACGAATATGAACTCGGAGGTCAAAAATTATTAAATATTAAAGCATTAGACCTCTGACTAAAGGCATCAGTCATACACAAGTTATACTTAAATCCATACTGGTTCTCTAGGAAATTGGTAGGAATGTCTCATCCTATGTTCAAGAAGGGCCTTTTTCCCTTTATTCAGATTACACCTGCTCACTTTCGGTTGTTTGAAAAGGATATAATCCTTTATTTTTTAAACAAGCCTTAGAAAGTTGGTTGCAATTTCAGTTTAATCCACCTGAAAAGACAGAACAAATAATGCAACAAATATTGTCGTTAAACTCAAATATACTAATTGATTAAAAAAATGTATTTTTCGAAGAATGCTTTTTAAAAAGCTATAATTTTAGTGAATGATATCACAAATAGGACTGGTGGAGTTATGTCACACATGCAGCTAACACAGACATATGGAAATGTCTGCTCTACCCAAAATTACAACCAACTAATTAAAGCATTACCACAAAAATGGAAGCGGCAAGTAGAAGAGGAAAAAAGGAAGGAACTTGTATGTCAGCCCTGTTTTAAACAACATAAATGGTTAAAGAAAAGTATGATAAATAAAAACATACACCAATATAATTTAAAGACCAAAAAACTGACAGCTGTGCCATATAAATTGCAAAATAGTTGTGAAGAGATTTTTGATGTACCCATTCCATGGCACATGGTTTATGAATTGACACGCAAAACAACGCCGGATTCAAAACTTCAAATTTTTCAACTTAAATTACTATACAAATTCTTTCAACCAAAATAATGTTATTTATATGGGGATACAATCTTCCCAGCTCTGCAGATTTTGCTGTGAGGAGCCAGAGTCATTAGATAATTTATTTTGCTATTGTCCATATGTAGCTCATTTTTGGTCACAGGTCCAGGATTGGCTGAAGAATTGCGACATTTGCCTAGAACTAACGCTGCAGATAGCAATACTGGGTGATTTGAAAAGCCATAGTCAATCAATCAATAATATAATAATTATTTTAGCAAAAAAAAACTTTTGTGAAGCACCACAGCATAGTTGAAAAATATATGGCAAATAAACATCCAAAATGGATGTTGATGAGAGATAGATAGGAGAAGTTGAATGGAGCTGAAGGGTGGGACTAATAACAAGATAACTAATGGAAAACATACGGGGTCTGTAAAATATATATAGGTTCAGAAATGTTGTGAAATAGTACAGATACAAATATAAATTAATTTTTAAGTAATTAATTTGCATGACATGAGTATTTGATCACCTACCAACCAGTAAGAATTCCGGCTCTCACAGACCTGTTTGTTTTTCTTTAAGAAGCCCTCCTGTTCTCCACTCATTACCTGTATTAACTGCACCTGTTTGAACTCGTTACCTGTATAAAAGACACCTGTCCACACACTCAATCAAACAGACTCCAACCTCTCCACAATGGCCAAGACCAGAGAGCTGTGTAAGGACATCAGGGCTGAAATTATAGACCTGCACAAGGCTGGGATGGGCTACAGGACAATAGGCAAGCAGCTTGGTGAGAAGGCAACAACTGTTGGCGCAATTATTAGAAAATGGAAGAAGTTCAAGATGACAGTCAATCACCCTCGGTCTGGGGCTCCATGCAAGATCTCATCTCGTGGGGCATCAATGATCATGAGGAAGGTAAGAGATCAGCCCAGAACTACACGGCAGAACCAGGTCAATGACCTGAAGAGAGCTGGGACCACAATCAAAGAAAACCATTAGTAACACACTACGCAGTCATGGATTAAAATCCTGCAGCGCATGCAAGTTCCCCCTGCTCAAGCCAGCGCATGTCCCGGCCCATCTGAAGTTTGCCAATGACCATCTGGATGATCCAAAGGAGGAATGGGAGAAGGTCATGTGGTCTGATGAGACAAAAATATAGCTTTTTGGTCTAAACTCCACTCGCCGTGTTTGGAGGAAGAAGAAGGATGAGTACAACCCCAAGAACACCATCCCAACCATGAAGCATGGAGGTGGAAACATCATTCTTTGGGGATGCTTTTCTGCAAAGGGGACAGGATGACTGCACCGTATTGAGGGGAGGTTGTAAGGGGCCATGTATTGCGAAATCTTGGCCAACAACCTCCTTCCCTCAGTAAGAGCATTGAAGATGGGTCGTGGCTGGGTCTTCCAGCATGACAACGACCCGAAACACACAGCCAGGGCAACTAAGAAGTGGCTCCGTAAGAAGCATCTCAAGGTCCTGGAGTGGCCTAGCCAGTCTCCAGACCTGAACCCAATAGAAAATCTTTGGAGGGAGCTAAAAGTCCGTATTGCCCAGCAACAGCCCCGAAACCTGAATGATCCGGAGAAGGTCTGTATGGAGGAGTGGGCCAAAATCCCTGCTGCAGTGTCTGCAAACCTGGTCAAGAACTACAGGAAACGTATGATCTCTGTAATTGCAAACTGTACCAAATATTAAGTTCTGCTTTTCTGATGTATCAAATACTTATGTCATGCAATAAAATGCAAATGAATTACTTAAAAATCATACAATGTGATTTTCTCACAGTTGAAGTGTACCTATGATAAAAATTGCAGGCCTCTACATGCTTTGTAAGGAGGAAAACTTGCAAAATTGGCAGTGTATCAAATACTTGTTCTCCCCACTGTATGTGTATATTTATGCATATGTGTGTGTATGTATATGGATATATATATACACTGCTCAAAAAAATAAAGAGAACACTAAAATAACACATCCTAGATCTGAATTAATTCTTATTAAATACTCTTTTCTTTACATAGTTGAATGTGCTGACAACAAAATCACACAAAAAATCTAATTTATCAACTCATGGAGGTCTGGATTTGGAGTCACACTCAAAATTAAAGTGGAAAACCACACTACAGGCTGATCCAACTTTGATGTAATGTCCTTAAAACAAGTCAAAATGAGGCTCAGTAGTGTGTGTGGCCTCCACATGCCTGTATTGACCTCCCTACAACGCCTGGGCATGCTCCTGATGAGGTGGCGGATGGTCTCCTGAGGGATCTCCTCCCAGACCTGGACTAAAGCATCCGCCAACTCCTGGACAGTCTGTGGTGCAACTTGGCGTTGGTGGATGGAGCGAGACATGATGTCCCAGATGTGCTCAATTGGATTCAGGTCTCGGGAATGGGCGGGCCAGTCCATAGCATCAATGCCTTCCTCTTGCAGGAACTGCTGACACACTCCAGTCACATGAGGTCTAGCATTGTCTTGCATTAGGAGGAACCCAGGGCCAACCGCACCAGCATATGGTCTCACAAGGGGTCTGAGGATCTCATCTCGGTACCTAATGGCAGTCAGGTTACCTCTGGCGAGCACATGGAGGGCTGTGCGGCCCCCCAAGAAATGCCACCCCACACCATGACTGACCCACCGCCAAACCGGTCATGCTGGAGGATGTTGCAGGCAGCAGAACGTTCTCTACGGCGTCTCCAGACTCTGTCACGTCTGTCACATGTGCTCAGTGTGAACCTGCTTTCATCTGTGAAGAGTACATGGCGCCAGTGGCGAATTTGCCAATCTTGGTGTTCTCTGGCAAATGCCAAACGTCCTGCACAGTGTTGGGCTGTAAGCACAACTCCCACCTGTGGACATCGGGCCCTCATACCACCATCATGGAGTCTGTTTCTGACCGTTTGAGCAGACACATGCAAATTTGTGGCCTGCTGGAGGCCATTTTGCAGGGCTCTGGCAGTGCTCCTCCTTGCACAAAGGTGGAGATAGCGGTCCTGCTGCTGGGTTGTTGCCCTCCTACGGCCTCTTCCACATCTCCTGATGTACTGGTCTGTCTCCTGGTAGCGCCTCCATGCTCTGGACACTACGCTGACAGACACAGCAAACCTTCTTGCCACAGCTCGCATTGATGTGCCATCCTGGATGAGCTGCACTACCTGAGCCACTTGTGTGGGTTGTAGACTCCGTCTCATGCTACCACTAGAGTGAAAGTACCGCCAGCATTCAAAAGTGACCAAAACATCAGCCAGGAAGCATAGGAACTGAGAAGTGGTCTGTGGTTATCACCTGCAGAACCACTCCTTTATTGGGGGTGTCTTGCTAATTGCCTATAATTTCCACCTGTTGTCTATTCCATTTGCACAACAGCATGTGCAATTTATTGTCAATCAGTGTTGCTACCTAAGTGGACAGTTCGATTTCACAGAAGTGTGATTGACTTGGAGTTACATTGTGTTGTTTAAGTGTTCCCTTTATTTTTTTGAGCAGTGTATTTACCTAAAAACATATATGGGGGATTGGAAATGATGCAGACAATTACATTGATGCAAGCAACAATCTTTCTACAATATTAAGCTGATCCCCAAAAAAAGAAAAAAGGTCATAACATATATTACACTGTACATCCTGATCAAACGGGGTTCATTGCTGCTTGTCAACTGTCGGATAATATAAGAAGATGCCTAAATGTTATATCATCTGCCCAGACTCAAGGTGGGGAAAATATGGCACAGGCCCTTGGATGCACAGAAGTAATTTGATCGAGTATCATGGCCTTATCTGTTTAAAGTGCTACATGAATTTGGAGTTGGCCCCACGTTCATTAGACGGGTCCAAATCCTTTATTCGACAACCAACGCTAGAGTCAGAGTAAATGTACATTTATCAGCACCTTTTATCATTAAAAGAGGGGTCCGGCAAGGCGCTCCTTTTTGCTATTAGTATTGAACCTCTTGCCCAGATGACAAGAACCAGTCTGAATATCAAAGGCATATAAATTGGCGAGGAAGAGCACAAGATTTCTCTGTATGCTGACAATGTATTACTGTATATGTCTGATGTACGCAACTCTGTGACATGCTTGATGAAATGTATAAAAATATTTGGGATTTACTCAGGATATAAACTAAATGATAGTACGTTGGAAGCCTACTCTATGAATGGGTTCACCCCCCATCAGGTACCCTGTCTGTGATTTGTTTTCAGGTATTTTTACATTGGACCCTTATTGTACCAGGTAAGGTGACTGAGAACACATTCTCATTTACAGCAACAACCTGGGGAATAGTTACAGTGGAGAGGAAGAGGGATGAATGAGCCAATTGTAACCTGGGGATGATTAGGTGACCATGATCGTATGAGGGCCTGATAAGGGAATAAAATACCTAGGTATTACTATCCCTACCTCTCCTGAGGAACTGTAGAAAACGAACTATACCGAATTAATTGACATGATAACCACAGATCTAAGAAGATAGACAGTAAAGGTGGAAACAATACAGATGCACATTCTCCCCAGACTTCTATTCCCATTTCAGATGGTACCTGTTCTGCATCCAGAATCCATTTCAACAATCAAATTTCAAGGTTCCTATGGCAAGGTAAAAATAAAAAAACATGGGTGAGGCACAAAACACTCCAACTGCCAAAGGAATCAGGTGGCCTAGTATTACTAAACTTTAGGTGTTACTACTGGGCCACCCAATTGCAAACAATGATTACTTGGATAAAATCTGAATCTAGATTGGCTCGAAATAGAAAAAAGCTAAGGTGGTCAATACCCACTAGCAGTAAGACCTTTCCTGGGGAAGAGGACAGACAGTGATAGTACGAACCTGTGGTCCAAGCATATGCTCCAGATTTGGAGGAAAGTACAACGCAGCCTATGACCATATCGTCACTAGCTGGTATTTCATATCTTACATATTTCGTCCCATTTTCACTAGATTCAGGTTTTCAAAGGTGGTCAATTCTTAATTTGCAATATGTACAGTATACCAGATTTTTAAGAACAACCAAGTTAAATCATTCAGTGAACTAAGTTCAGACTTCCATTTGACAAAGTCAGATTTCTTTAGCTATTTACAGCTAAGAGACTATTTATTAAAACACCCTAACTGGGTAGAAATTAAGGCTGAATCCTCTCCCATAAAAAAACACCTTATCACTACTTGGAAAAGGGCAACTGGTAGTAAACAAATATCAAAACTATACCTATATTGATTTCATGACACAGAGCAATACTCTGCAAACAAAGCGCAAGTGAGAATCTGAACTTTGGGAGAACATAAAAAATGAAACTTGGGAAGTGATCTGTAGGAATGCTCATACCATTACACACTCAAACAAAGGGAAAGAGTATCAATGGAAAATCATTAGTAGGTACGGTCTAACTCCAGATAAAATGGTGAAGATAAGACCAGAAACAACCAGCGAATGCTGGAGAAAATGTGGGGAATTGTTTGCAAACTACCTATATATTTTTTGGTCTTGTCCTGGAATATGTTTTTCACTTGGAAAAAATGTATTTAAATGTTTCCTGTCAAAGAACCCAAAGAGTGCCATACTTGGAGTAATCTCTGAACTCTTTCAAAATGCCTATCTATTAAATATGCAGTACTTGTATACTTGTCTGCAGCAAATACATTTATTAGGACACATTGGTTAAATAAGACCATTCCTACTATAGAAGAATTACCTTGTAGAGTGAAAGAAATGTATTTAATGGAAAAGATCACCCATAACATAAAACTGTATGTAAAAAATCATGTGAACCGCTCCTTGTAAATAATAGTGTAGACATAAGACCTATTAGACTCAAAGCAACCAAACATATGATGCATTTGATGACTCAATTTAGCATTTTCTTTCATTTTTTACAATTATTTTTGAACTATTTCCTTGGATTATTTTTGCTTAATTGTATAGTTATCTGGTTTGTTGTATACTTTTGTATACTACGTTTATATCTCAGAAGACCAGAACCTTAATAATAATCACCGTATTTACTTCTTAAACATGAATTATGCTAGTTGACCGCACATAGTAGTGGAAAAGGGTAAGGGTATAGAGACAGGACCGCAGCGACCCCGCTGCTGTCAGAGATCACAGACTGACTCAAGGTAGTCTGGGGTAGGGGAGCTGGACAATAGTAATGATGATGCTTCCACTACCTATATGATGAGTTGCTGTACTGTAAGCCTACTCTTGAAAAACCTTAAAAATGTTAGTAAAAAAATAAATAAAAGATTGAGAATTCCAATAGTTCACCAAGGACACATATTTTAATAGACTTTCAAAGATTTAGATGTTTCCATTAACTAGATATGACTAATAGAATAAACTAAAATTGAAAACACTCTGCCAGCTACCATGATTGAGTAAAGGTCAAAACTAAACTTCTCAAGTAATTTCTTCTTTAATGTATATATGTTCCTGTCAAATATCATAAGCCTCTATCTAAAACAATTGTGTACTGCTTTTATGTAAATATACATCTTAAGGGTGGTTGGCATTGGGCTACATATCCTGAAGCCACTCATGCATTTCATGTGTACACTTGCTGACCAGCATATTACCCAGACTCCTCTCTGCTCTACCTGGAGTCTCGAGCCACCGGAGGGCCTATGTATGAATAATGCAAAGCAGGGAGACGCTTGGTGCTTGGTGGTGTATGGGAAAAAATGCGAGAGAAAGGGGTCGGCTTTGGCAGAGTAATTTCTACTGATGCCTCCTGATGCCTGATGCCTCCTTTAGTGGTGTGGGGGCTGTGCTTTGGCAAAGTGGGTGGGGTTATATCCTTCCTGTTTGGCCCTGTCCGGGGGTGTCCTCGGATGGGGCCACAGTGTCTCCTGACCCCTCCTGTCTCAGCCTCCAGTATTTATGCTGCAGTAGTTTATGTGTCGGGGGGCTAGGGTCAATTTGTTATATCTGGAGTACTTCTCCTGTCCTATTCGGTGTCCTGTGTGAATCTAAGTGTGCGTTCTCTAATTCTCTCCTTCTCTCTTTCTTTCTCTCTCTCGGAGGACCTGAGCCCTAGGACCATGCCCCAGGACTACCTGACATGATGACTCCTTGCTGTCCCCAGTCCACCTGGCCATGCTGCTGTTCCAGTTTCAACTGACCTGAGCCCTAGGACCATGCCCCAGGACTACCTGACATGATGACTCCTTGCTGTCCCCAGTCCACCTGGCCATGCTGCTGCTCCAGTTTCAACTTCCACCTGACTGTGCTGCTGCTCCAGTTTCAACTGTTCTGCCTTATTATTATTCGACCATGCTGGTCATTTATGAACATTTGAACATCTTGGCCATGTTCTGTTATAATCTCCACCCGGCACAGCCAGAAGAGGACTGGCCACCCCACATAGCCTGGTTCCTCTCTAGGTTTCTTGCTAGGTTTTGGCCTTTCTAGGGAGTTTTTCCTAGCCACCGTGCTTCTACACCTGCATTGCTTGCTGTTTGGGGTTTTAGGCTGGGTTTCTGTACAGCACTTTGAGATATCAGCTGATGTACGAAGGGTTATATAAATAAATTTGATTTGGATTTAAAACCCACTAAAGCTCTGTTAAACCAGCCTAGTCCCAGATCTGTTTGTGCTGTCTTGCCAACACCTATCCAATCAAATCAAATGGTATATATTTAATGTGCCAAATATAACAAGTGTAGACCTTACCATGAAATGCTTACTTGCAAAGTCTTAACCAACAGTGCAGTTCAAGAAAGAGTTAAGAAAATATTTACCAAATAAACTAAAGTAAAAAATAATAAAAAGTAACACAATAAAATAACAATAACGAGGCTACAGTGGGGCAAAAAAGTATTTAGTCAGCCACCAATTGTGCAAGTTCTCCCACTTAAAAAGATGAGAGAGGCCTGTAATTTTCATCATAGGTATACTTCAACTATGACAGACAAACAAACAAGCAAGATTTCTGGCTCTCACAGACCTGTAACTTCTTCTTTAAGAGGCTCCTCTGTCCTCCACTCGTTACCTGTATTAATGGCACCTGTTTGAACTTGTTATCAGTATAAAAGACACCTGTCCACAACCTGTCCACAATGTGCGGGGGTACAGGTTAGTCGGGGTAATTTGTAGGTAGGGGTGAAGTGACTATGCATAGATAATAGACGAATTGGGGGGGGGGGGGGTCAATGTACATTTTTGGGGTTTTCCTCTGACTAGTTTATAGGTTCTATACTACTCTCAGTAGTGCCTTACGGTCAGATGCCGAGCAGTTACCATACCAGGCGGTGATGCAACCGTCCAGGATGCCCTCAATGGGTGCAGCTGTAGAACTTTTTGAGGATCTGGGGACCCATGCCAAATCTTTTCAGTCTCCTGAGGTGGAAAAGGTGTTGTCGTGCCTTCTTCATGACTGTCTTGGTATGTTTGGACCATGATAGTTCATTGGTGATGTGGACATCAAGGATCTTGAAACTCTCATCCCGCTCCACTACAGCCCTGTCGATGTTAATGGTGGCCTGTTCGCCCGCCTTTTCCTGTAGTCCACGATCGGCTCCTTTGTCTTGCTCACATTGAGGGAGAGGTTGTTGTCCTGGCACCACACTTCCAGATCTCTGACCTCCCTATAGGCTATCTCATCATTGTCAGTGATCACTGTTGTGTTGTGTCGTCAGCAAACTAAATGATAGTTTTGGAGTCGTGTTTGGCCACGCAGTCGTGGGTGAACAGGGTGTACAGGATGGGACTAAGCACACACCCCTGAGGGACCCCAGTGTTAAGGATCAGCATAGAAGATATGTTGTTACCTGGGGGCGGACCGCCAGGAAGTCCAGGATCCAGTTGCAGAGGGAGGTGTTTGTCCCAGGGTCCTTAGCTTAGTGACAAGCTTTGTTGGCACTTTGGTGTTGAACGCTGAGCTGTAGTCAATCAACAGCATTCTCACATGGGTGTTTCTTTTGTCCAGGTGGGAATGGGAAGTGTTGAGATTGCATCATCTGTTGGCATTGGACATTGTCAAGTTGGCAGGATAGCACAAACAGATCTGGGACCAGGCTACTGTGAAGCAGTAATCAGTGTTACATTTGTCCTGACTGTTAAAATGGTTGATTGTCCAGTCTGTAAGGGATTTGTGCTGTTTTAAAAATGGAGTGGAGGAGAGGTTCATTCACTCCTCTCTTCAAAGACCTTGAATTCTTCCCCTTGAAGTACAGTATATGATTTTGGGATCCTTCTTTCTTTTTGTGCTGAATTAAATCTTGCTTATCTAAATGTTAATCTAAATTAACTATATCTTACAGGGTAGTAAGACATACATAAAATTATACTTTTACTAGATGCTAATGTACAATGATTTACTGACTAATTAGGCAATTTCATGCTAATATTGACTTATTAACCATTTTAGGCATAATCCTCAAAGCAGGAATTTGGAATAGTGTTTGAGAATTATTTTTCCAAGCAGGTGGAAATTATCTCTCATTTTAAAACCACCTGCACTAAAAAGCACCTGGCACTACAAATTGAAGCAAAACATTTCTGAGGATTTGGAAGAGAATATGAAATTGACTGTGTGAGACAGACAGTAATAATATCCAAAAGTCTGTTGGATATTTTGCTAGGTAAAGTCTCTGTTGAAGGGAAGTTTTCTAATCATCACTCTCATTCTTGACATTCCTGTCATGCCAAAGGGACACTGCCCTCAGAGCTAATATTTGCATAATAAATCTCCCTGCTATCACTCTGCCCTGTCTTCCTCCACTGCCCTCCTTGTTGCTCCACATGTCAATCATAAAAAGTTTCAGTTGGCCCTAGAACTCGAAATAACCTGCCTCCCACATTGATATGCAGCGGTATAATAGTGCTCTATTGGACAATTACATTGGGCTGTTCACCACGGGAAGCCTCAGGTACACTAAATGAGTTCTGAAATATTGATGAGGATCTCTCTTGTGGGAGAAATAGTCCTTTTGTCATTACTTTCACATATTATAGTTGTATAGCTGCATCCAACCATCTATAGGTGTCGCACACAGTGTGAGAGGAACTCCTTGTTTTGGTATTGATTTCATTATGGAACAATGAAACCATTCATCAATGGGTTGAGTAGGCACTTTGGTTGCTCTGACTATTATAGACCCTATATTAGGGTTCTATATCTATTCTGACTACTATAAGGTCAGTAGTAAATATTATAAATACTAAAAATACAATTTACTGTAAATACTATGTATCTGGCATAATGGTTTAGATTTACATTCACAAATCTTAAACACACCCACAATTAAATATTTTTTTCCCTAACCCCCTCAGAAGAAAAAAAATACTATATATTTTTCTTTACCAGGCTTTTAATCAATGGCTATTGCATTTGTGTGGCAGTATAACCCGGTTATTGTGTGTGGGAGTAATTTGGCTGACACTGTCTCGGCACAGATGTTGAGGATGTTTGTCACCTTTGTGACAAATGGAATCAGCAGGGGTCAGGCTCAACCTCAATCAATGCTCAAAGCCCCCTCTTCCCCCTAGTCCATTTTTAGACAGACTATTAGACTTTAGGCTAAAGAGCAAGCATTTTAGCCAGGTAGCCTAGGACAACAAATATCACAACACATAGGTTGTAATATGGCTTTTCTTCCTGGCTTGGCTTCCCCAGTGATTTTACCCACGCACCGCTCCTGTGCACTGCACTAATGAAATTTCAGCTTTGTGACCTCGGAAAGCAAGGCTGTCGTCAATGTAGTGATCTGTTCTCTGCTCTGTATGGGGTTTCATTTTGTCCACCGTGACCACTATTGTTGAAAAACGGATCTATGCTCACATCTTATTAGAGACTCCTTGGCACTCTGGAAATGACCCCTTTGCCATTTTACTTAATAATTCTGAAAAGAGCTGTGTTGGGAATGTTCAGCGCCTTTGGTGAGCAATGCCAAGGCAATATCATATTTCCTTGGCCTCATGTTTTAAAACCTCTTAAGGATCATACCCTTGTTTTCAATTTTCGCCTAAAAATGAAAATACCCAAATCTAACTTCCTGTAGCTCAGGACCTGAAGCAAGGGTATGCATATTCTTGATACCATTTGAAACAGCAGGGGTTCAAACTTTCGAACCCAGTTCCTACATTTGAATATAAAAAGGTCTTTTATCAAACACAACTATGCTACGTTTTATCTCTGGGACTCTCAGGATGACAAATCAGAGCAAGATTACTGAAAGTAAGTACATTATTTACCTTCAGACGTGAATCTATCAAACCAAGTGCCGTAATAAAAGTTTTTTGTTGTTGCGCACTCTCCTCAAACAATAGCATGGATTTTTTTCACTGTAATAGCTACTGTAAATTGGACAGTGCAGTTAGATAAAGAATCATTTAAGCTTTCTGCACATATAAGACATGTCTATGTCCTGGAAAGTTGGATGTTACTTGCATCATCATTCTAGTCACATTAGCGCACGTTAGCAACAACTGTCCCGGTATAGGGACACCGATCCCACAAGTGGCTACCTATTTGGGATAGGGGGCATCATTTTCACTTTTGGATGAATAGCGTGCCCAGAGTGAACTGCCTCCTATTCTATCCCAGATGCTAATATATGCATATTTTTAGTATTGGATAGAAAACACTCTGAAGTTCTAGAACTGTTTGAATGATGTCTGTGAGTATAACTGAACTCATATGGCAAGCGAACACCTGAGAAAAATCCAACCAGGAAGTGGGAAATCTGAGGTTTGTAGTTTTTCAAAGCTTGGCCTACCGAATACACAGTGTCTATGGGGTCAAGTTGCACTTTCAAAGGCTTCCACTAGATGTCAACCGTCTTTAGAAACTTGTTTCAGGCTTTTTCTATAAAGGAGGGGGGAATCGGAGCTGAATGAGTCATGGGTCTGGCAGAGTGTCTCAGGCTCGTGATGCGTGCTCCTGACAGAGTTAGCTCTCGTTCCAGTGCTTTTCTTCAGACAATGAAATTCTCCGGTTGGAACCTTATTGATGATTTATGTTAACAAAATCCTGAAGATTGATTCCATACATCGTTTGACTTGTTTCTACGACCTGTAACGTAACTTTTCAAGTTTTTGTCTGGACGAAGTGCTCGCGCCTCATGAAGATGGATTACTGGGCTGAACACGCTAACAACAAGTGGCTATTTGGACATAAATGATGGACTTTATGGAACTTTATGGGACAAATAAATCATTTATTGTCAAACTGGGATTCCTGGGAGTGCCTTCTGATGAAGATCATCAAAGGTAAGTGAATATTTATAATGTTATTTCTAACTTCTGTTGACTCCAACATGGCGGATATTTCTTTGGCTGGATTGGGCTCTGAGCGCCGTACTCAGATTATGCTTTTTCCGTAAAGTTTTTTTGAAATCTGGCACAGCGGTTGCATTAAGGAGAAGTCTATCTTTAATTCTGTGAATAACACTTGTATCTTTTATCAATGTATGAGTATTTCTGCAAAATCACCGGATGTTTTGGAATCAAAACATTACTGCACTTAATTTTTGGATATAAATATGCACATTATCGAACAAAACATACATGTATTGTGTAACATGATGTCCTATGAGTGTCATCTGATGAAGATCATCAAAGGTTAGTGATTAATTGTATCTATATTTCTGCTTTTTGTGACTTCTATCTTTGGCTGGAAAAATGGCTGTGTGTTTTTTTTTACTTGGCTATGACCTAACAATCATATGTTGTGCTTTTGCTGTAAAGCCTTTTTGAAATCGGACACGATGGGTAGATTAACAAGAAGTTTATCTTTCATTTTCTGTATTGGACTTGTTAATGTGTGAAAGTTACATATTTCAAAAAAATATTTTTTTATTTTGCGCACTGCCTCTTCAGTGGAATGTTGTCGAGGGGTTCCGCTAGCGGAACGCCTGCCCTAGGAAGGCTAACTTCCTTTCATGGGAAAATATGTGCAAGGCCTGTCACACCCTGGCCATAAAGAGGCGTTTTATTCTCTATTTTGGTTAGGCCAGGGTGTGACAGGCCAGGGTGTGACGAGGGTGGGCATTCTATGTCCTTTTTTCTATGTTTTGTATTTCTATGTCTTGGCCTGGTATGGTTCTCAATCAGAGACAGCTGTCTATCGTTGTCTCTGATTGAGAACCATACTTAAGTTAACTTTGTAGTTGTTCAGGGCACATAGCCCAAAGCTTCACGGTTGTTTTTTTTGTTCTTCGTTTTGTCGGCGTCATTTTTAAATAAAGTTCAAATGTACGCTTACCATGCTGCACCTTGGTCCAGTCCTTCAGCCAGCCGTGACAAGGCCAGTTAACTTAGTTAACATTAGCCTGCTCCATCTACATATTGAGCTTCCATCCTCTCAGGTCAGGGGCACAATGTATGAATTTATGGTTGATCCGAATCGTTGGCCAGCATGGAGAACTAAGTAAAACCACAAGTCCAAATCTCTATCTCCATTCATGGCTAATTGAGGAAAGGGATGATTTTTTGCTAGCTAGCTATCCACCGGAGAGAAACGACACAACAAGGGCCGCTGTTTCCCATGCTCACATGCTTTCTCCGGTGAGATACATTCAGCCTCTTGCGGATTGAAGGAAAATTATGAAAACAGAGAGATGTCATTTTTGAGGGGCTGACTGGCATCCTTTGGCATCCACGAGTACACGCAACTGGCAGTGCAAGCATAGCACATTGAAAATGTTATTTTATCCCTGGTCAGTCTCTAGCAAATATGCTTGGCAATATGACTCCAGCACCCCTTTATCCATCAGGAATATTTAAACATACGCATGACAGGCAGTGAGAAATGGCCATGTACTGTATGAAGTCTCTACGGGGTCTATCGGTGCAGCCAGGGATCATTGCTCAACATGGTAATGAGATGGTACTACAGGTTTAGGTTCTTAATTTTATCACTTTTTTGTTGCTGAGAATTTGCAGGAAATGCAGATGAGCTTAGTGATTTACATACATTTACTAAAAACCCACACTAACAGGTGGTTATATCAACAGTATTACACTTTTCATGTAACCTATATTTGGCCAGCTAATAGCATAACCACAGATCAAGAAACATTATGGACTAAACGTTTAAATCCCGTCCATCAGGATTATTTTGCTGTAACAAAATAGGTCAAATTAAGATCCTACAACTGTATCTGAACAAGAGGAGGAGGGTCATAAGAATGTATCTTCTTACCTTGTGAACTATAACGAACCAGGCCTCCCATCAGAAGATGGTTAGAGATAAGGAGCCAAAGGATCCCGTGGTTCAAGTGGCAAAGATATAGTGGCCCATCTAATATCTTTCCATATTTAGCCCATTTTCTTGTTTTTGTATGAGGAATATTCAAACCAATTACATCTGCCTCTGTGCCTTGGGCAGGCAGATGTGATGCTAGAGGGTTGCAAGGAAAGATATATGATTAGAGCTGAATCCTGGCCAACAGCTATACCCCACGTATACACACACACACACACACACAGATGTACTCACACATGCACATCTAGCACTAAATAATCCTAGAATTCCATTACCCCCTGTGCACGGATGCACAAGTGAACAGGTGCAATAATCTGTTATAATTGGATCAAATAAACCCTGAATATGCTACCATACAAGACTATCTGTAATAACAATATACATTGTGGTGAGTGGTGGGGAAGCTGTTAGATAACCCCTTGAAACATGGAATCTGTTCCTCAACATAAAACATACATGTACACTACGCATTTTTAACCACTGTAAAACACATGAACCACAGAGCCAACTCTTGGTCATTAAATACAAATTGCATGATTATAACACCACTGAGCACATCATGGGGAACGTTACTCCCATAATGAATAACCTGGAGCCCCTGGTCTGACTATATAAAGCTGGGGAGTCCCCAGACCCTGATCATTCCCTCAGCTGTCACAATGAAGCAATGATACTGAACTACCATTCAGCCTCATACTGTACCAATTCAGTTCTTATTCTCAGCTTATGCATATACAGTTGAAGTCGGAAGTTTACATAAATTTAGGTTTGAGTCATTAAAACTCATTTTTCAACCACTCCACAATTTTTTTTTTTAACAAACTATAGTTTTGGCAAGTTGGTTAGGACATCAACTGTGTGCATAACGCAAGTAAATTTTCCAACAATTGTTTACAGACAGATTATTTCACTTATAATTCACTGTATAACAATTCCAGTGGGTCAGAAGTTTACATACACTAAGGTGACTGTGTCTTTAAACAGCTTGGAAAGTTTCAGAAAACTATGTCAGGGCTTTAGAAGCTTCTGAGAGGCTAATTTACATAATTTGAGTCAATTGGAGGTGTACCTGTTGATGAATTTCAAGGCCTACCTTCAAACTCAGTGCCTCTTTGCTTGACATCATGGGAAAATCTAAAGAAATCAGCCAAGACCTCAGAAAAAGGTCTGGTTCATCCTTTCTAAATGCCTGAAGGTACCACGTTCATCTGTACAAATAAGAGTACGCAAGTATAACACCATGGGACCGCTCAGCCTTCATACCGCACAGGAAGGAGACGGGTTCTGTCTCCTAGATATTAACGTACTTTGGTGCGAAAAGTGCAAATCAATCCCAGAACAAAAGCAAAGGACCTTGTGAAGATGCTGGAGGAAACAGGTACAAAAGTATCTATATCCAAAGTAAAACGAGTCCTATATAGACATAACCTGAAAGGCCGCTCAGCAAGGAAGAAGCCACTGCTCCAAAACCGCTTTGCAACTGCACATGGGGACAAAGATCATACTTTTGGAGAAAGGTCCTCTGGTCTGATGAGACAAAAATGGAACTGTTTGGCCATAATGACCATCATTATGTTTGGAGGAAAAAGGGGGAGGCTTGCAAGCCGAAGAACACCACGGGGGTGGCAGCATCATGTTGTGTGGGTGCTTTGCTGCAGGAGGGACTGGTGCACTTCACAAAATAGATGGCATCACGAGGAAAGAAAATTATGTGGATATATTGAAGCAACATCTCAAGACATCAGTCAGGAAGTTAAAGCTTGGTCGCAAATGGGTCTTCCAAATGGACAATGACCCCAACCATTTTTCCAAAGTTGTGGCAAAATGGCTTAAGGACAACAAAGTCAAGGTATTCGAATGACCATCACAAAGCCCGGACCTCAATCCCATAGAAAATGTGTGGGCAGAACTGAAAAAGTGTGTGCGAGCATGGAGGCCTACAAACCTGACTCAGTTACACCAGCTCTGTCAGGAGGAATGGGCCAAAATTCATCCAACTTATTGTGGGAAGCTTGTGGAAGGCTACACAAAAAGCTTGACCCAAGTTAAACCATTTACAGGAGATGCTACCAAATACTAATTGAGTGTATGTAAACTTCTGACCCACTGGGAATGTGATGGAAGAAATAAAACCTGAAATAAATAATTCTCTCTACTAATATTCTGACATTTCTCATTCTTTAAATAAAGTGGTGATCCTAACTGACCTAAGACAGGGAATTTTTACTATGATTAAATGTCAGGAATTGTGAAAAAGTAGCATATAATGTGGTATTAAGGCAACATGTGTCAGTGTAAAATAATGCTATTATTCACATTTCTCAAGCGGTGTTAAGTAACTGAGGCAGCCCTCTCAGAGACAGAGTGCTATCAACAGCTGTGTGAGCAACCTGTCAGACTCTGCATTTGTATCCTTAAAAATTCCATTAGAGAGAGAGGGTGAGAGAGAGGGAGAGAAAGAGGTTGAGTCACAGAGAGTAACCAACGAGTTATATGCTTGCAAATCACCCTGCAGCCCAAACTGCAGCACATACAGTCAAGTGACAAAGCATGCCATAGAAAGGTTTTTGAAATGGCAATTTGCAAGAAGACTGCAGAGACAAAGAAAGAATGATGGCTTTGATTTAAGGTGTGTCAACGTATAAGGGGCTTTTGTCTCAAATAAGGCATGCAAACAATATGCTATACATGATCTTACAGAGCCTAAGGACAGAGGCTGGGATTCAACCTCACCTGCCATAACAATGTTTACACAGTGACTTTGTTTACAAACGAATGCCCACACACACAGTCCATTATGTATGTTGAAGACGTGACACATTGTGCTGCGTCAAAATAGCATCATAGGTCCATAGAGAGAATGAGTAAATGATTTCCTGAATAATAAATTCAAGCACATAAATGTAGCCTAATCAGGATTATAAAGATTATAAGGATTATAAAGTTGACCAGGTGAGCCATTCTACACTTTGCCAGATTTGATAGCTGTTTTATTGCCACCAGGATTGGATGATATCCTGAGGCAACGGAGAAAGACTAGCAGACCATCTCCAGATCCAACAGATTTAACGTACTGTATGTGGACACAATATCATGAATTATTCCAGCTCCCTCTTACATCACTTTTGATTATTGCTATCTCACATTGGCGTTTGCTCATGAGTTAACCTTTGAGCCGCATCCTCCCTGTTTTTCACATTTCATTTGTGAATGTTTGCTGTGTCTTGTGAGTCTCTCACTGGTTATATGTGCTTATATTTGCTTCGGGCTCCTTTCAGCAAATAAACAACCAACCAACTGTCCTTTTGTTGATGAAACAGCCACAGCTGTATAGATACATTCGATAAAGCAGTGCCACTTTGAGAAGAAGCTGCGTTTCAGGTGGCGAGATAGGATTTCCACAGAGCTGCCGCAAACTAATGTACTGTGAACCCTGACCAATATCCTGCAAGGTGTAATGGGATACACTGTGATTGGGAACAGAAATGAGAAAACTTGCTCTCTGGTTTTCAGTTGAGCTGTATATAGTCCAGATAGGGCCCCTCTAGACTAGGACATAGGTTTGTCCAGTCACAGTAACACAGCACTATACTCCTGTATATAAAAACAAGTTACTCTAATGGAACTACTACAGTTCACCAAACTATCTAAATCTAAATTCCACCCACAACCACTGTATGTTAAATTTAGTGGCATACTGTGGCTCTTTCACCAAAAAAAAGACATTCAGTTGAAAATAAAAATGTTAACTTGCTGCACCATACATTCCAGCACATTTTTGTCCATCTTCCAAATGATGTTTTATTCTACCATCTAAGGCAAGTAAGACCCATACACAAGACTCTATATCACAGCAGTAGCAGTCTAATGGAGATGTTGGGTTACTACATGTCACAGCAGCAATCTGCTAATCCCCAACGCTGGGCAGAGGAACTTTCTGATCACCAGTCACCAGACGACACATTATTCAAAAGCCTTAGATCATCAAGAGGCTGATTACTGCCACCCCTCGGTCTAATAATTACCACTCCAAATTCAATTACATACAGTAAACACATTGCTACAAGACACATTGGATTAGAGTCATCAGTGGGGATGTTGGAGGAATCTGAGATGGTAAATAAACAGATGTAAATTATATTTTTTTACAAACTGAGTGAACGGCTACAATCAAAATGACTGTGCAGAAAATCATGTGAAAAAGTCAATAATGCTAACATGTATAATGACAAATTATTGTAATCATTATGTAAACGTAACTAATCTTCAGCATTTTGACATACACAGTGCACTTACTATGCATTTTCCACATTGTGATGTGGGGCAGCCCCTCTCGGTGTACCTTGTCAGGGGGGTTAGGCCGTGGTGGAACAGAGTAAAGCCCAGCGGTATTGACTCTGTCTCTGTTTTGCTGATTAATGAGAGGCCACATCCCTCCATCTCTGGCCACTCCCTCAATGAAGAAAGGGGGCCTCTCTGGAGGCTTTGTACAGGGCCGGCTCTAGACATAAGCGGTTGCCTTCAGAAAATATTCACATCCCTTAAAATTTATAAAATGTCAAGTTTTCTTTTACTGTGGAATTATGTTTTTTTAATTTTTTTTTACAAATTCATTGAAAATGAAAAGCTGAACTGTCTTTAGTCAATAAGCATTCAACCCCTTTGTTATTGCGAGCCTAAATAAGTTCAAGAGTAGAGTTTGCTTAACAAGTAATGTAATATGTTGTATGGACTCACTCTGCGTGCAATAATTGTGTTTAACATGATTTGTTCATGACTACCTCATCTCTGTACCCCACACATACAATTATCTGTAAGGTCCCTCAGTCCAGCAGTGAATGTCAAATACAGATTCAACCAAAGACCAGGGCATTTTTTCAAATGCGGATAGATTTTTTTTAAAAGCAGACATTGAATATCTCTTTGAGCATGGTGAAGTTATTAATTACACTTTTGATGGCGTATCAATACACCCAGTCACTACAAAGATACAGGCATCCTTCCTAATTGAGTTGACGGAGAGGAAGGAAACTGCTCAGGGATTTCACCATGAGGCCAATGGTGACTTTGAAACAGTTACAGAGTTTAATGTGTGATAGGAGAAAACTGAGGATGGATCAACAGTATTGTAGAGTGAAAAGAAATCCTGTACAGAATAAAAATATTCCTAAACATGCATCCTGTAAAGCACTAAAGTAAAACTTCAAAAAATGTGGCAAAGAAATTCACTTTATGTCCTGAATATAAAGCGTTATGTTTGGGGCAACACAACACATCACTGAGTACCACGCTTTAGATTTTCAAGCATGGTGGTGGCTGCATAATTTTATGGGTATGCTTGTCAACGGCAAGGACTAGGGAGTTTTTTAGGAGAAAAATAAATGGAATAGAGCTAAGAACAGGGAAAGTCCTAGAGGAAAACCGTGTTCAGTCTGCTTTCCAACAGACATGGGGAGACAAATTCACCTCTCTGTAGGGAAATAACCTAAGACACAAGGCTAAATAGACAATAGCGTTGACTACCAAGACGAAATTGAATGTTCCTGAGTGGCCTATTTACAGTGTTGACTTAAATCGGCTTAAAACTCTTTGGCAAGACTTGAAAATGGCTGTCTAGAAAACAACCAACTTGACAGAGCTTTAAAAATTTTAAAAAGAATAATGAGCTAATATTGTTCAATCCAGGTGGACAAAGCTCTTAGAGACTTACCCAGAAAGACTGACTAACATGTATTGACTCAGGGGGAATACTTTTCTAATCAAGACATATTCCGTTTATTTTTTTTTTTTACAGAGGTTAGATGTAAAAATGTGTCATTTAACTTTTAACATATTACCTTTTATGTGTGGCATAAATACAATTAGTCACAATGTTTTAATCTGATTAGGTTACTTCAAAAGTCTCCTTTAGGCTACCTGCTCACGTTCATCCACTCCACTCGAATATAATTCCAGCATCCAAATGGTATTCAGATATCGTCAAACCAAGTCTTAAGTACTGAGTAGGGAGGGATGTATTTTCTGTTTGTCAAGATTGACATACTCTTGATTGTGGTGTTAAAACTCAAACCATGATGATAAGTTCTCAAAATTGGTAACCGATATGCAGTTCTAAGTTGCTTATTGGTTGCGTGGTGCATTGGAACCTGTTGGTGGAAAATTCTTTGCATAATATTTTTATATAATTATGTTGAAAATCTGATTCCCCTAGATGATCATGGTCTTCATCCGACAATGATCGTAGTGTAATCATACAGGCAGTGAGCTCTTCCATGGGGGTTGGCGAACTCTTAGCCCTGTGTGGTATTGACTATGCCACAAAACCATGCTGAAGTGGTAAAATCGATATCCACGTTCGTGAACACAGGATTGCTACAGTTATTTATGGTTGTAATAAAAAAAAATAACAATTCATTTTATGAGGGGGAAGAGTGTGAAAATAATTACAGTACGAGAGAGGAGAGCGCAATTTTTTTTGCAGGGGGAGGATCACGTGAAAATATTTTTCACATGGGGGAGGGGGTGCATTGTTATTTATTACCTCGAGTTAAACCAACATACATTGTGACATAATCGACAGTATCAATGTACTCTGAGTACAATGACAAGTCCAAAGTATGCTGACTTCAATATAACATCCTACAAACAGTGTAGCTTGGGTTGTTATAAGGATCAGTGAAAAGGGCCCTGCTGTCAATATCATTAAAGTGCAGGGTGTAATGGTCTGGCGCATGGAGACTTGGAGTGCACGGACCTTTTGAAGTTGAGTGCTCACAACAGGGAAAATTCAGCAGCACAGGGCTGGGTGAGAGGAATGCTAATTGGAGATGTCATGGTTTGGTGGGTATTCATAGACGTGTTGGATTGCTTCCTGTTGCCACAGTGAATAAGAAGCCAAGTAATAATGATGGTTCAGCAGGTTGGCTTGGCAGCTAGATGGTGTTTTTACTTTCAGGCAGAGATGCTTGAAAAGCTACAGTACATTAACCTACCATTTTGTCTGTCTATCGGTGACATTAAGTGAGTTTGGAAGTTGCTGCTTCAGTTGAACTGAGCTCAACCTGCAAGAAATGAGCTCTATCCTGGCTAATGTATGGTAGCCTATACTTGGAACTCCCTTTCTAGAGGCTCCCCATGGTGCTCTCCACCTAGGGGCTCCAAACTATAAATCGCTGAGCCGGCTGAACTCTCCTCATATTAACTCCTGCTCCACAGGGCTGAGCCGGGGAAGCAGGAGGGCTCTGCAGGGACACTCCTCTGCTCCCTCCGCCACTGGTCTCTCTCCAGAGATAGTTACGGTACAGTATGATGTGCTGCAGCTTGGCGCTGGCAGAGGAAAGTGATGCAGTGGCACAGAGAACAGTAGGCATGTCGGTAGTGATTACATTCAGCCCCAGCGGGGGTCAAAGGTCAGGCTGAGCATGTGTGGTCTGCTCCCTGCTCAGGGCTGACTGTATTCCCAACGCTGTGCTACGCCCACTGTAGTTCCAGGGCAGACATGCTCTCTTCTACTTCTCCCTCTCAGTTCTCTCTTGCTTGCTCACTTTCTAGCTATTTCTCAATACCGATTTATTTTCGCTTCATCAACACCTGTGCAATCTCATTGGAAAAATTGCTTTGGTTTAACCAGAAAACTGAAGATAAACGTGGCCCATTTTAGGACACTGACACTCGTAAGCTGACAGAGGACGTGGTGTCAGCAAGGACAAGCTTCATCAGCACATGAATCAGAGTCATAATAATGACAAAATACACACGGACAATGTACACAAACAATTATCCTCTATGAAAAATTTGAATAAATAAATTACTGTTTTCTATTAAGATATACATTCATCAACATGGATAATTCATTCAGAAGCACTGACCTGTTTTTCCTCCCCATATTTGAATTATTCATGCGCATTATGTTACAAATCAGTATCCACTTATTTTAAGATTAAGCTGCCAAATACCCATCAACGTGGGGCAGATTTGAGGCCAGGGAGACAGAGTTGAATGGCTAGCAAACAAAAAGTAACAGAATCAGTCATTCCTTACAATGTCCCAAGCATGGCTGTACTACTGCAATGTGAGAACATCTTCCAGACTATTTTCTTTGATTTTCAAATACAGGTCTCAGAAAAACACATGTTGCAAGTTATTTAAAACTAGTTAGGGATAGGCGGGACACAAATGTCTCAACTGGCCAATTGCCAGGGAAAATGCAGAGCGCCAGATTCAAATAAAATACTATAAAATTTAAAAAAACTTTCATTAAATCACACATATAAGATACTCAATTAAAGCTACACTCATTGTGAATCCAGCCAATATGTCAGATTTTAAAAATGCTTTTCGGCGAAAGCAAAATAAGCTATTATCTGATAGCCTGCACCATCTGCACCAGCAGGAAACAAAGGAGTTAGCATGTTTCAACCCTGCAGGCGCTACACAAAACTCTGAAATAAAATATAAAACATGCATTATCTTTGACGAGCTTCTTTTGTTGGCACTCCAATATGTCCCATAAACATCACAATTGGTCCTTTTGTTCGATTAATTCCGTCCATATATATGCAAAATGTCCATTTATAAAGCGCATTTGATCCAGAAAAAAACTGCTTACAAAAAATGCAACGTCACTACAAAATATTTCAAAAGTTGCCTAAAAACTTTGCCAAAATATTTCAAACTACTTTTGTAATACAACTTTAGGTATTTTTAAACGTTAAAAATCGATCAAATTGGAGACGGGGCAATCTGTGTTCAATACAGGAATGAAAACAAACCAGCGCTGCTTTTCACGTCTTGCGCAACTCACAAAAGTGTCCCCAGTTCCTAGTTGGCCTACTTCTTCATTGCACAAAGGAATAACCTCAACCAAATTCCAAAGACTGGTGACATCCAGTGGAAGCGGTAGGAACTGAAAACAGGTTCCTATGAAATATCCCTTGGCAAAGACAAGTCAGGGAACAGAGAGGGGAAAAAAATAAAACATTCTGAACAGTTAATCCTCAGGGTTTTGCCTGCTACATAAGTTATGTTATACTCACAGACATGATTCAAACAGTTTTAGAAACTTCAGAGTGTTTTCTATCCAAATCTATGAATAATATGCATATCTTATATTCTTGGCATGAGTAGCAGGAAGTTGAAATTGGGCATGCTATTTATCCAAAAGTGAAAATTCTGCCCCCTAGCCCCATTAACAAAAAACATGTATTTGATGGCTGCCAAGTATGAAGTACCAAAAACTACAACAGTTAGTTGAATTAGGCTAAATATATGATCATAAGCACCTGGTTTGGAGGGCTCTTATATATGAATCTTAATATAGCCTATAGCCTTGAATTAAATAAATGAGAGACATGGAATCTCCTCAACATTAGAGTAGACCACTTTTTTGACTCAAAATGACCAACACATTTATTTTCATAATGCGTGACACACAAGGAGGTACACTTGATATCAAATTCTTATACATGTGTAGTAACTTAATGATTATTACAATAGCAACATAGTTGTTACATAGGATGTTCCTTTGTAAATGCATAATAATGTAGTGCTTACATAAGTGGAATAAGGAACAGTCACTAGTCCTCTTGTGTACAGTTTTTACAAAAACTCTCAGCTTATTTCTATGCAACTGAAATGCAATAACCAAATTATTATGTGACCTAACATGCTATTAAAATGTTGCTTCAAAAGTAATTACAGTTTTATTACACAGGCACAAGAACAGTTTAATGTTAAGTGTTACTGAAAATGCTAATAGTAACAAAATGTGGCTAGTAGGTGCAGAAAGTAAACAAAATATCCCAAAACTGTCTTCTTGAATCAACTACAGCCAAGGTAGGTGGAAAATAGTTTGTATTCTGAGTAAACTATCCCTTTAAAGATGGTGTCGTGTTTGTTTGAAACAAGAACAGATGGACAAAGAGGTAGCTTTTAATTACTCTGCAATATTTTCAGGTATTGAAAAATGAGTTGCAGCCTTTGACCTTTTCAGTGGCATGTTGAAAGAGTCATACAGAAGTTGAGCATCACAACTTATTTATTCTTATCTGTAAAAAATATCATTGGTTTATTGGTTTGACTTGATTATGTACACCTGGGACAATGGATATTCAGAATAATGGACATTTACTAAATGTTTAGGTAAAAATGTATTGTGTAGATACAATATGACTGTTCGATAGATTAGAATAGTATGGGAGATTGTGTGTGCTCTATTCATTCTCTTTCTATCTTCAACACACAGTTCCAGATACAGCCTTGTCATTAGTTGAAGGCAGCCTGTCCAATAGTTTCAGAAAAGTAGTCACTTCCTGAGATCTGTATTCAAATATTTTTTTACGTTGTTGATTCCTCAGGTCTGTATTCAAATAGTTTTAAAAGTAGTTATTTTCTTAAATCTCTATTCAAATCGTTTTAAAAAGTAGTGACAAATAATTGTAGTCAACTCCAAAGTAACTATTTGTTCCCCAGGAAAAAATGTACTTTCCACAAAGCATCGTAAGCATCGTATGGTAACACTTTATTTTAAGGGTTGTAATAAACCATTTCTAAGGCATTTCTAAACCATTTGTAATGCATTAATAAACAGTGTGCTCACCATGTATTAATCATTACTCCCACATTTGTAAATGTTATTAGTTATTAGTTATCTAGTTCCTCACAAATGCATATATATTTCCTTAAATATCGTGTTGTGTGCTTATTCTTTTACCAGGTACTGCTGGAATGTCTACCAATGGCATGCCCATTTTTTTGTGAGAAATTACACTGGTCAGTAAAAAATGCATAAAGTATTCATAAAGGGCTCACTTTAGATTAGGGGCTGCGACTTTACGAATGATTAGTAAATGGTTTATAAATGTGGAAGTAATGATTAATACATGGTGAACACACACTTTATAAATACCCATAAAATAAAGTGTTACCGTGCTGGATAAGGTTATATGTTACGCTGTGAACTGTCAGATAAACCATTCTGTATTTGGTTGATGAAAATGTGACAGTAAAATCATTCTCGTACGGTATGATGCGTATGATGGATGATTGTCATAATGTTGTTGGCTGTACTACCCAGTCGTTCAGTCTTTTTGTTCTGTATCTATGAACGCGACCCAGTCGTTCATTCTAAATGTTCCATTGCCATACTGGCTGGCAACAGTCGTATCCCTTGCTTGCTAACTATCCAACTACGGTTAACTTACAGTCACGTCAAACAGTGCAGAAAAAATAACAACAGTAGCTGCATTTGTTTACGCCGTTTTCTACTGACATTTATTTGGATACATCCATAGCAATGAGCTAATGAGTCACGATTTTGCCTGGTATGCCTCTCGTTAGGACACTGTTGCTCATAGGATCTAGCCAACAACACAGCTAACACAATAACTTCAAACTGAAGCTGGAAAGACTGCAAACTAGCTGCACTTCGTTTCGTTTGACCTTTTTCCAATATACATTTCTTTGTATATATCCATAAAAATGATGCCAGCTGATTCATGATTTCGATTGGCTGAGAAATGCTGCCTGTCTCTCTCTCTCGTCCCGACTCCCGACACGTTCATTACTAAGGGACAGTTGGAGATTGAATTTGAATATTGAAACAATGTTGCAAATGTTGGAGAGACAGAGAGTTCAAGGTTTATTAAAATCTCCGCTGTTGAAAACTAAATGTTATTCTAAAAGAAATGTGAGATAATGTCTAGATGCTTTTTGTAGTGGAGATCAAGTTTATAACTTCCCTGCCTGGGCTGATGTGACAGTGAATCGCACAGTCAGATGAAACAGAGTAAATAGGCATTTTAACGTCATAGATTTAGCTGGTGGTAACTTGTATAATAGACAACGGCTGGAATCCGCTTTTAACCAATCAGCATTCAGGATTAGACCCACCTGTTGTATAATACTATTATATTTAACACTTGTTGTTTGATCTGTGGATGGAATGCTCAAATAGAACAGGTATTTTATGACTGTCATTTCCTTTCATTTGAATTCTGCTGGGTCACAACATTTGAACTACCCTGAAAACTACAGACCTCTCTGCCTCTAATGCTTCCTAAGGAGACACAGCTAAAGTGGCATAATGCCATACCTGAGCGCCTCCAAAGTAGATGCAGGCCGTTGAGTCAAATAATACTGCAGAGATAAAAGCACTCAAAAGGTCAATTGTAATTCCCAATGAGTTCCCCTGATTTGTTTGATTCTGTTCCTTGAACAAAGCAATTATTCAAGGACAGTCTCTCACCACGACATCTGCTATACACATAAAGGGTCAAGTGCCATTCAATCTATGTTAGTGTTTGCATTGCATAGAGATGGAATCATTTAGCAGCAAACAATTGATTGCGCTTTTCAAGCCAGTGGCTCTTAGGTAAATGAAAGTGCAACATTATGTACAAACATGGCATCTATGGTAGCCCTTTACATACGTACCCATATACAGGTTGAAAATGGCAGATTTGGAACGTAGTGGCTGTACAGTAAAATGCTATACATGACATCAGAGCTCTGGCTCTGCGCTTCAAAGCGTTGTATTGGTTTTGACTGACAGCCGTTCTGAACTTGAGCACCGCACACAACAAGACGTTGCCCCCATCCCTCCCTGTAATTGGACAACTTTTGCATTTTTTTTGTTGTCTGAATAAGGGAAATGCTGTAAAAGATGACTCAATGTATTTTGAATGATGAGAGGATTGAGGATTATAATAAATACTGCTTTGATGTCATACAAGAAAGCAAGTCCAAATGTGCACAATTCCAAATCATAAACTGATGTCATATACTGTGTCACTATGTTTAATGTACAGTTACAAGATGACAGTGTCATACCCTTGGTTGTTCTGAACAGAATGAGCCTGTGTTTGTTTTATTACATCTAAACTCCTTTCTATGCTCACCAAAATTACAATCTGTTTCTCTGAATTGCCTTGTGAAAGTTTAACACTATAAGATTGTATTTTATTTAACGAGCCATGTTGGAAATAGAACAAGCTTTCAAATTATGCCCACCTGACCCAGATTTGGATTTAAAATGTCCGTTATTGTATTGCGTAAACAACAACTGTAACTGTGTGATTGGCCTAGCGCCGTCCGGCTTAGGGAGAGTTTGGCCGGTAGGGATATCCTTGTCTCATCGCGCACTAGCGACTCCTGTGGCGGGCCGGGCGCAGTGCACACTAACCAGGTCGCCGGGTGCACGGTGTTTCCTCCGACAAATTGGTGCAGCTGGCTTCCGGGTTGGATGCGCGCTGTGTTAAGAAGCAGTGCGGCTTGGTTGGGTTGTGTTTCGGAGGATGCATGGCTTTCGACCTTCGTCTCTCCCGAGCCCGTAGGGGAGTTGTAGCGATGAGACAAGATAGTAACTACTAACAATTGGATACCATGAAATTGGGGAGAAAAAGGGGGTACATTTTTTTACAAATAATCCAAATAAAAGTGCATTGAAATTGCTTAGGGACAGTGCAGACTTTGGAGAGGTGTGTGGCCACTTGAAGACACCAGTTAGTCCTCTCACTCAAACCCGTGTCAATTTTTGGTCTTATGTTGCCCCTACCCCACATTTTACAGGAACAGTCTTGTTATGTTACTGAATGTATCCAGAGTATTTTCAGAGTGCAGTAAATGCGAAATGTACATAAAATCAACAGTGTAATGTTTCGATTCAGTCAGTCTTGTGTCAGATTTACTCACATTTGATCTAGAAATGTTCCCATTATCTCCAAACTGTTCCCTTTCAATTGCGACAATGATTATGCATTTAATATTTTATGTCAAAAACATTTCAATTTAGCCCTTTCCATATATGCCAATTCCCACGAGTGTAAAGGGTTAAGTGATTGGTTTCATTTTAATATGCCAAATTCAACCATGATAATGGTGTATCCATATAACTAAATGTAGCTTTTTCATGTCCATAAACTGCAGAACTTTAGCATTGCCACTTAAAAGCATAGTCCCCCCATCAATACAAATCTACCTCATTTATCAGACAGGTTATCAGGTTAGCGACACAAAACATTGGTAAGTTTCCATACCTGACCAATTTGTGAAGCCATGTGATGCCATAATAGGTTTCTGATTGCAGGAGCCAATAATACATCATATTTCTCTAAATTGGACACAGCATGCATGTGGAACAGTGAAAATAATGTTCAGGAGAGATGGAGATGACTCACCCTCTTCGCGGGACTTCTGTATGAAGGCATCCACACCGCTTTCTCCATAGTTACCCTCTGATGCTACTGTGGAGACATAATTCCAGCGCATGGCTTTAACTATGTCCACCATGGCCTGTGCCTGGTAGGTGTCCGGGGGCACGACTCGGGAGAAGAAGTCGTAGCGCGTGTTATCACTCAGCTCTGGAGCCGTGGAGGCATAGCTCACCTGGGGGATCTGAGGAGAGAGTGAACAAGAGAACATGGTGTGAGCACATACTGTACTTCCAGTTTATAGCACAGGAGGTTGGTGGCACCTTCATTTAGGAGGACAGACTCATGGCAATGGCTGGTGTGGAATGGTATCAAATACATCAAACACATGGGTTCCATGTGTTTGATGCCATTCCAATCGTTCCTTTCCAGACATTATTATGAGCTGTCCTTCCCTCAGCAGCCACTGGTTTATAGTATTGCGATATGCTAGGAGGAATGTTGGAAGTTAAAACATCTGAATTATTCACAATTATTCATTAATTGCCACTTGTTACAATTGTTATGAGATTTTGTTGTTATGAGATTTTATCAAGTCGGCTCTTGTTCAAGATTAGTACTGTAGGTCATTTCTAATTTACAGAGGTAATCAACACCTTTGTGAAAGACTTCGCTTTGTGAGTAGGCTGTCAGCTCTTTGTTTTCATATTCGTCCCCTAGCTTACAGAATATATGTTAATAGCTGAGTTGCAAAATGTAGAGGCTTGATTAGCTGTGTTAAAATCGGACTTATATAATGTCGAGGCTTGATTGGCTGTGTAAAAATGTGATTTATATAATGTAAAGGCTTGATTGGCTGTGTTAAAATCGGACATTATTTAAGGGGTAAGAGCTTGTAATAAAAGAGATCCGTTGTAATAAAACTAGTTTGTAAGGGGTCATTTCATATAAAGTAAATCTAGTACCTAAAGGGAAAGGTCTTTGGTGGGATGATGGTAACATAATTGAGCACAGTGTATCACACATTTATGCTCTGAGTTGTTTCATTAACCACCCCTCTCATTTCTCTGATGTTGATCAATACTATCAAACGATAGACGTACACCATGCTTGTAAGGTCAAATGATGAAGTATAGAGATCAATTCTGGGTTTTATATGGGAATAGGGAATATGGGAATAGTGTCAAATATGGGAATAGTGTCAAATAGCTGATGAAGAGGTAGGCTTTCCTGTTCATTAAGGTTACTGCTGAGTAAATGGACTGAGGTGATCATCTGGATTTTACTCCATATATGGAGGGTGTACCTCAGAATAATGTCTACTGTATTATTCTTCTGGGATATTACACAGAAAGTTTGACACCTATAGACAGTTGATACAACTGTTTCAAAAATGAAGAAAATCTACCACAAACATTTAGTCTCGGTCTGCTCACTCTCACAACTATACCTATACCTACAGTACAACTAACCGGTGCCCCCGTACATTGACTCTGTACCGGTACCACCTGTATATAGCCTCGCTACTGTTATTTTCACTGTCATTTTACTGTTTTTTTTATTTGTATTTCTTTACTTATCTATTGTTTACCTAATAGCTATTTTTTACTTAAAAATTGCACTGTTGGTTAGGGGCTTGTAAGTAAGCATTTCTCTGTAAGGTGCAGGTGACAAATAAACTTCGATTTGATTTGATTTGAACTATGTGCACAGACTTGGAGCCGCTATGGTGTCATATAGTACTCTACAAAAGTGATCACAGCATTTCTCAAGAGTTAAGAAAACTCTGAGATTAAAGCTCAAAGTAGAGATGTAGGCAAAGTGGTATTCGAGTCAATCAAGTAGCACAAAAGCTATGAGCAAATTAAAATGTGATTCTCACAGACTAGAAGTGATTCATTTGTGGGTGAAAGGTGTTAAGAGACAAGGGCCTTTGTTCCAGGGCCTGTGATAACACATTTTAAAGAGCCAATTAAAGCAATAAACACCCTCTCTAATAGAAAAATACCTATGTGGAATATTAGAAACATTTCTTCTAGTGTCAAAATCGACTACAAAGTGTAAATAGGATAATTCTGGTCATAAAGTCAGTCTCGTCCAAAACTGAGATTAGCAAGATAATTAGGAAAAAATGGTATGTCACAGAATGAAGTGTACTGTAACAGTTTTCATTGGGTTGGGTTTATTTCAACCCTGCCCACATCAGGCAGGACCCAAGTAATCATCAATTTCAGCGCAGCTGCACAAGACCCGATCTTAATGCTCATGGTCAATTTGGTTTGACAGTCGATATACCTATGGGGCTAGTTAAAGACCATAAGTAAATAATACAATTTATATAGGACAGTATTTCAAATACACTTTAAAGCCTAAATCCAACCATAAATTGTATAAAATAATTTCCAAATATTGAAAGCATTTAATGAGACAACGAAAACGTTGTTCCATCTACATTAGTGCCGGGACGATACCAGTAACGCGATACTCGTTAGTACCGTGGCAAGGAAACAAAACACGAAGCGGAATTAAGGAAAACAGCTCCAATGTTGTAAACAAACATCTTTATGTTGTCACCCAGAGTCACATGTACTTATTTTCTAAGCTATATAAACCACCAAATAGTTTGTTCTGCTTCGTGATTTCATTTTTGCCATGGAAAAAATATTGTGATACTAGTATCGTCCCTGTCCTAATTCACATTATTGTAATTTATTGACCGTCGCTAACTAACCCCACAGATAGACTATCCAAAGTCAAACCAACTTTTCCACGGTTGCACACCAGCTACCCTGCTAGCTATTCTAAGTGACTTCAAGACATAACACCTGGTTAGACTGTTTCAAGTTATCTACAAAGGTGAGTGACTGTAACTGTGTACGGTTTTGGCAGAGGGAAAGTGCAAACACTTACCACGTTTGAATAAACACAATAGACACCCGCATAAAAGCATGCCTCCAAGACCCAAATCTCGATCTCAGTTGAACATCCTAATAAGGAGAATTCAAACCAAGGCTAAATCAGAAAGTGCAGTCCTCCTTTAAAGTAACTTGACAAGGCAGTCTTGCGTTTTCCCGGCGTTCACAAGGGCAACATATAGACTTTTTATTAGTGGAGAGAAGATGAATATGGTGTTAATGTACAATGCATTCAGAAAGTATTCAGACCCTTTGACTTTTTCCACATTTTGTTATACTACAACCTTATTCTAAAACGGATTAAATTGTTGTTGTTTTCTCAACAATCTACACACAATACCCCATAATTACTAAGCAAAAACAGGTTTTCAGAAATGTTTGCCTTTTTAAAAAAAGAAATATCAAATTTACATAATGTTTTCAGACCCTTTACTCAGTACTTTGTTGAAGCACTTTTGGCTTCGAGTCTTCTTGGCCCTCGAGTCTTCTTGGGTATGATGCTACATGCTTGGCACAGCTGTATTTGGGGGATTTCTCCCATTCCTCTCTGCAGATCCTCTCAAGCTCTGTCAAGTTGGATGGGTGAGCGTAGCTGCACAGCTATTTTCAGGTCTCTCCAGAGATGATTGATCGGGTTCAAGTCGGGTTCTGGCTGGGCCACTCAAAGACATTCAGAGACTTGTCCCGAAGTCACTCCTGCTTTTTCTTGGCTGTGTGCTTAGAGTTGTTGTCTGTTGGAAGGTGAACCTTCACCCCAGTCTGAGGTCCTGAGCGCTCTGTCTCAGCCTCCAGTATTTATGCTGCAATAGTTTATGTGTCGGGGGCTAGGAACAGTCTGTTATATCTGGAGTATTTCTCCTGTCTTATCCGGTGTCCTGTGTGAATTTAAGTATGCTCCATCTAACTCTCTCTCTGTCTCTTTCTCTTGGAGGACCTGAACCCTAGGACCAGGACCATGCCTCGGGACTACCTGGCCTGATGACTCCTTGCTGTCCCCAGTCCACCTGGTCGTGCTGCTGCTCCAGTTTCAACTGTTCTGTCTGCGGCTATGGGACCCTGACCTATTCACCGGACATGCTACCTAGTACCTGACCTGCTGTTTTCGACTCTCTCTCGCTCTCTCTACCGCACCTGATGTCTCTAACTCTGACTGATCAGCTATGAAAAGCCAACTGACATTTACTCCTGAGGTGCTGACCTCTACAACCACTGTGATTATTATTATTAGACCCTGCTGGTCATCTATGAAAGTTTCAACATCTTGGCCATGTAATGTTATAATCTCCACCTGGCACAGCCAGAAGAGGACTGGCCACCCCTCAGAGCATGGTTCCTCTCTTGGTTTCTTTCTAGGTTCCTGCCTGTCTAGGGAGTTCTTCCTAGCCACCGTGCTTCTACATCTGCATTGCTTGCTGTTTGGGGTTTTAGGCTGGGTTTCTGTATAGCACTTTGTAACATCGGCTGATGTAAAAAGGACTTTATAAATACATTTGATTGATTGATTGAAATTTGATTTAAGTATTGTAGGCTAGGCTACCTATTTAATTATTTAATTCATGGATTAAGCATCAGCCCTCATTCTGATCTTGTTCCCAATGATCAGTGATTTAGTTTATTATGTTGCTGTCAACCGGTTCTGAATTTGCGATGCACCTGACTGTCCATGTTTTTCTGTGCAAAAACCTTTAGATTTGAACATTTGAACAGTTTTGGTGTGTGTACTAGGCTATTTGATTTAATTTATACACATTACATGACCAAAGCGTGTAGACACCTGCTGGTCGAACATCTCATTCCAAAATCATGGGCATTAATATGGAGTTGGTCCCTCTGTGCTGATATACTGCAACACCCTCCAATCTTCTGGGAAGGCTTTCCACTAGATGTCAGAACATTGCTGCAAGGACTTGCTTCCATTCAGCCACAAGAGCATTAGAGAGGCCGGGCACTGATGTTGGGCGATTAGGCCTGGCTCGCAGTCAGCGTTCCAATTCATCCCAAAGGAGTTTGATAGGGTTGCGGTTAGGGCTATGTGCAGCCCAGTCAAGTTCTGCCACACCGATCTCGACAAACCTTTTTTGTATGGACCTCGCTTTGTGCACTGGGGGCATTGTCATGCTGAAACAGGAAAGGGCATTCCCCAAACTGTTGCCACAAAGTTAGAAGCACAGAATTGTCTAGAATGGCATTGTATGCTGTAGCGTTAAGATTTCCCTTCACTGGAGAGGCCTAAGAGGCCAAGCTTGAACCATGACAATCAGCCCCAGGCCATTATTCCTCCACCACCATTACAGTTGGTACTATGCATTGGGGCAGTTAGCATTCTCCTGGCATCAGCCAAACCCAGATTCATCCGTCGGACTGCCAGATGGTGAACCGTGATTCATTACTCCAGAGAACGTGTTTCCACTGTTCCTAAGTCTAATAGCGGCACACCTTACACCACTCTGGTCTACCCAAGAAAGACATTTGTCAACTGCAAAACATACATAATTCTGCAGCATGGGTACTCTTGGTCTCTGCACTAGTTTTAAATCAATTCACGATTGTGCGCCCCAATACATGTCAGACATACTGTTAAGTTATGTACCCAGTTGGGTCCCTCAGGTCCCCTCAGGCCTTTTAACTATCCCAAAGCCTATGACCAAGAGTTATGGAGAGGCAGCCTTTAGTTACTATGGCCCCAGCCTCTGGAATAGCCTGCCAGAGAACCTGAGAGGTGTGTATATATAGTGTATGTTATATAGTGTATGTTACAGCACTTTGATTTCACTAATAAATGTGTTGAAAATGGAACCAAATGATCTGTTTCTGTCTTCAGTCCTTTTTAAATAGCATAGATGGGCTATATGAGCTAAGGTTGAATGTGATTGTAAGGGGTGCGTAACTGGTGGCAGGGAAGTCAGACGCAGGAGAGTAGAACTGGGTAATAACCGGAGCAGTTTAATTATCAAAACCAACGGCATCCAGAAATACAAAATATGGGTACAAAACGCGTCGCGCACCAGTCAAAATATGCACAAGAACTTACAACAAACAATTTCACAGACAGACATGGGGGAAACAGAGGGTTAAATACATGACAAGTAATGAGGGAAATGTAAACCAGGTGTGTGGGAAAACAAGACAAAACAAATGGAAAATTAAAGGTGGATCGGCGATGGCTGGAAGACCGGTGACGTCGAACGCCGAACGAACAAGGAGAGGAACCGACTTCGGTAGAAGTTGTGACAGTGATAGTCTGCCTATAACCAGCCTGAGTAGGCCTATAACTCCATTTGTATTCTACTCAGAGTTAAAAGAAGTTAATCAAATTGGAAATGTGCTATTATCAGGCTGGTTAATGCGATTCCTGTCTGTTGAATTTGAAAAAATCCACCCGCACTCGGCCCCATCCCACCTACTCAGACAATCAGGATCCGCTACTGCCTTGCGGCCGTGGCATACAGTATACTTTTTACTAAACGATACATGCTAAAAAGTATGTGACAATGAGTACATAGTATGCAGTTTAAGTACAGTGGGGCAAAAAAGTATTTAGTCAGCCACCAATTGTGCAAGTTCTCCCACTTAAAAAGATGAGAGAGGCCTGTAAATGTTTATCATAGGTACACTTCAACTATGACAGACAAAATGAGAAAACAAATCCAGAAAATCACATTGTAGGATTTTTAATGAATTTATTTGAAAATAAGTATTTGGTCAATAACAAAAGTTTCTCAATACTTTGTTTATATACCCTTTGTTGGCAAACTTGCACAATTGCTGGCTGACTAAATACTTTTTTGCCCCACTGTATGTAGTAACCTAGTATACGTATTCGGACAATGCCAGTATCACTAATATCCACTGATATTCGTGTAAATCTGCTCATATTCTAAAAAATCCTAAACAGAAGTCCCGTCTTTGTACACTGAAGCTACAGTACCACTATGTGTCTGTTCACACTGAACTGCAATAGTCACTGTCCATCCTGAATAATTTATTTGAAACAAGGTGAGTCGTGGTTACCTGAGGAGAGAGATATGTGTGAGCTATGACTCATGCTGCTGAGTTCAGCTCAGCGTACTATGTTCCGGAATGAACTGATGCATTTCGCCAGTCTGTAGATCAGTGGCTAAACCTCTGCAATACAGGAGTAGAGTTAACCTGCAACTACAGTACAGTATTCCTCTGTGGTCTAGTCTGACTGCTGTAGCGCTATCCTCTCCTCTCCTCTCCCTGTCTCACACTGTAGTTGGCTTTGATGTGTTCAGCTGCAGCTCCCATTGATCCTGCCACTAGTGTGTTCACAAGCTGTGCCCAGTGCCTGCAGCCCCTAACACCCACGTCAGCCTTCCTCCCGCTCCCCTATTCCTCCATCCACACGGATGTAGCGGTTAAATTATGCAAATGAACAACAGCACCGCAGTAGAGCATCATTTCAAGTGACACCTGGAAAGTAAGTCACTATTGAAGTATAGTTTTGTCCCTTAAGAGACATCATCTTAATCCTTGGAATGTTAGAGCAAAGATGTGTCACGACTCATCTTGTGTGAGCAGAATACCATGTAGGTGGATGTGCTTGATGTGTAATGACTGATGATAGAACATGAGATGAGTCTGATAGGAATGGTCCTTAGTCCTGTTACCTCAACTCCTTGCTCTACAATGACAAAAGGCCAAGCAGTCCTTCCAGCCTGAAAAGGCCACTGTGTGTCTCTCTGGGCACCCTGTGTCTCATAATTTTAGAGCTCATCGGGACACTCAAACGTCAGTCGTGTCTGTGGTCTATTGCACATGTCCAGAGGGCTCCCTAGGAGGGCTCCCTAGGAACCGACAGAAGTCACCAGACTTAAACAGCTGGTTGTGAGGGGGCAGAGAATGACAGACGAAGTATCCTACAGGACACATATTCAAGGAACACTGTCCTCACACCTCACCTCCCAATCTTTGCTCCACTTTTGTCTCTTTTGAGGTTAAGTGAAACTGTTTCCTGTCTCCTTTGAAAGGGAAATAAGTGTTCTGGCTTTGAAGAAATGGAGAAACTTCAATCTGTGTTCTGCTCTGCCTCCTAACTGAACATCATTAAAGGGGCTGCTAAACTGTATTTGGAAGCTGCTAACAATGTCTTATTTTAGAGCTCTTGAATATTCACTATTTCACTTTCATTTAACTCATCAAAGACTTCCACCTACATCCAACAGAGTTCTCTCTCAAGGATATGATTGCATTGTACTGCACAATTCTTTTTACTATCCTCGTGTGTTTTCACCTGTGCTTTTGTGTTACTTTGAAAGGAAATAAATATATAATAGTACATGAGAAAAGACAATGGACTGTTCCTGTCACACGTTGTGGGGTTGCGGTGCCACCCACGAGGATCACTCAGGCTTTCCTCCCAGGGGAGCTTGTCTAAACACAGAACACACATAAATCAGGATAGCAGCTGACATCACGCATCAATGTAGACTACCTGCAAGCCTCGCTTCCATTGTTCCTCTACAAAATAACAGTTCTTACCTCTTCAAGCTTTAAGAAAATGTCTCAAAACTTCGCTACTGTAAAGATGTATGGGACTATCCAAATGAAGTATTACCAAGACTATGAAACATAGCATTTAAGTTTTGGGGTGCTTCATAAATCCAGTAATAGCAAATGGACTCCCTTTAAGAGTTGGGAGTTGATTACAGGGTAGCACAATGACATTAAGCAAAATGCTGTTAATTGCTAAATGTTGAAGAGGGATATATATACATGTTTTTGTTTCTTTTTCAAGCAATGTATGGTGGTGTTACCATGACAACTCTGGGAAATATATCAGCGAAATAAAATGACTGTAGATATTCAGGGACTATGTGTAATGTTTCATTTCTCAACTGATCGATTTTTCCTCCTGTAACAATCACTACATTTCAGCATCAAGGCAAGAAGCAGGATAGGCTGAGCTTATCATGTTTTTCATTTGTCAGATTTCTCACTCTCTCTCCCTCTCTGGAGTACAGTGATAGTACTGAAGCCTGATGTTCTCATTGAACACAGACACTTCCACACTTTGACAGAAGGAATTAAACTCCCCAGCCAAGCTCCTCTCTGACCCATGAGAGAACATGAGTTAAGACAAACTAGAGAAACCTTTGCTTGGATAGAATATTGTACCATGCACACATACAGCCCAGTGAACACCTTTTCCATCTTAAACCATAGGCACTGCCAGGTGTATCAATGTGGCTTGGAATTGTATCAAGATCAAAGAGAGATACCTAAAAGCAGATTCCTATATATAGAGAGTTGGGTCAATGCGGTTTCTGTCTGAACCTACCGAGAGCGTTACTTTGTCTTCCATAGCCGTTGCTAAGTGAAAATTGACACTTCCTCATTGTACTGTTAATTTCTTCTAGTTTTCACAACCTATGAAGTGAAAGATATGGAATTTGTTGACACCACAACACAGTACAGACTTGGACACACATTATCCCGAATGCAAAAGAAACACTGTGTTTTGCTTGTTTACAGTGGGTCATTTCATAGGGAATTGTCAGAGGCCCTCTCATACTGTTACATCACCAGAATTTCAAGAATAAAGGCGTGTTGTAAAATACAACAGATAGGTGCAGAAAAATACTCTGTTGTTTTACAGGGTCAGCCATAGTAGGACTCATGGGGTAATGTTTTCAGCTTGTCAGCTAGGGGATTTGAACCCGCAACCTTTTGGTTACTGGCTGAACACTCTAACCGATAGGCTACCTGTTGCTAACATGGAAGTTGTTCTAAGACCTGGCCAAACTCCTCATCCACTTTCTCTAAATCAGCAAAGCTTTTTGCCCTCAATAGCCAGGTGTCCACTGACATAAACCTGATCTCCTTTGCTGAAAACGGACATTGCCCACAGATTTGTTATAAACATGATCAGAAAATTGAGGGAAAAGCAATGGTGTCTAGTATCCTCCCCAATTTAGGAATGACCCCCTTACCCCTCAGCCCTCCACATCCATTTGATTTCTAATGGGCTTGTGGGAGACATGCTTAATTACAGCGATGGAGTCTCAAGCAGATTTTTTTATGCAGTTTTAATGTTCAAATCGCTTGCTTTTGAGTTCATTTGGAACAACATCAATGCAGAAGTAATGATGTTTATTAGAAGCCTACAGAAATAATATACATCTGAACTGTGTGGCTGGCAATGTAACATCTGAAGCATTATGGCTGGCACTGAAACTATTTTGCTTGGTGAATATTTCAGTCAAGTCTGTTTGTCTGACTGTGCATTTGCCAGCCAGGCAGTGAAACAAATAGTACAGGTTTATGACTTGAAGTGATTCATGTCTATTTGATATGGATGTCTGAGATTGGTGAAGTTAGCTACCAGTCTGCCAGGTGGCTTTCTATCCAATGAATTGTACTTTACTGCTGTTCCAGATAATGCTTTCTGACTGTCACTATATATCCTTAATATGTACTAAAACGACCGTCCGGGCCTAAAAACGACCGTCCGGGTAGGCTATGTCTGCGGCTCTCTTTGCGTGGTAGAGCAGCAAAGAGGGATTTAGTCAGATGCCCCCACAAATACTGTACCATGACAACACACACAACGACAGTTTCACTTTATCCCTCAGGCTGCCAGTCTCCCAGTAGGGGTCTGCAGTCGAACATTGGCTAGATTGTTAGTGGTACGCGGGGGGCTTCACACATGTCTGTCAGGTTCAGTTATTGGCAAACCCTGTCACGGCAAGTCCATCTGCTCTCAGTTGGCTCTCAGAGGGTCCCTGCAGAGCTGAACACCACATGCTGCAGCCTCCTCATTCTCCTCAGTCCCCAGGCTCAGGTTACAAATGATGGAAACTTCAGACACCTTCAGACACAGAGCAGACTCCTCCAATAAATTAAGAAGCCTCCAAGGAGAGGTACAGTAGCTACTGGGTGGGATTCAAGGTCTCCCATTGCCTGACAGAGTGAGGGATTCTGTTGATAGGAAGGAGAAGAGGGTTGTTCTACAGTGGCCCTGAAGTGTCAACTATTGTTTAAAAAGCATTAGCCTTCAAATAATGGTATAGATGGTTTCTATGGTTGATGACGTGTCCCACCTTGCTTCCTAACTGCATCATCAACATCAATTCATCTTCAAAAAATATATATGGTATGTGGCAGAATGAGACAAATTCTGCCAAATTTAGAACTGACTCAACAGACCCACAGTCCTCTACACAGGAACATGAACAAAATATATTTCTCTCTCCTGTCATTTTTGCAATCCTCCAAGCAGCAATAGCTTTGTCATAAAATGCCTTGTTTGCTCTGTCTCAGGGTATGAGAGATTCCGTAACACAAACTCCTCCAGCAGCAGGCAGGTGACTAGAGACCCTATGCTCCAGTCTGTGCTACCGGTGTTGTCCATCCTGGTTATAATACTGAATCACAGAAGATTTCTACTTCTACCAGTAGACTCTTTGGCTTGATCCTATACTGAATGTATGCCGCAGACCCATTCTCCCATTTGGGACAATAAAGTAACTGCTATTACTACTGTCTAATCATGTGAACTACTGGAACCAATGCACTAAATACTATGAAAACCACACTATGATATTTCCATTGTGTTTAACTATGATGGATATTGTGAGGCTTCGGCGAGAAAGATGGGGCCTGGGGACCCAAAGGGGACAAGTCCATCTCATAGGATAATTTACAGCTCTTGGCTTGGAGTCCATAATTAATAGATGTTCTGCCTAGAAAGCTGAGGACTCGAGAACAGGTTTTGCACTGCATAATATCAAAAGGGACACCTTTTTATCACCACCGTTTCAACTTGTGAAAATGTCAAACGCCCGAGTATAGGGTGTTTATTGTATACCTACTGTATCTCTGGCAGTTATTGTGTACTGTACTTTTCTCTAAAGCCCATTGTTAACTGGGTGATGAACACTGAGAGGTGAAAGTTATGAGCTATTCTTTTTTAAATTTAAGTTTCAGAAATGAATATCTCTGACAATTCACTTCTAAATTTGTTGCTAGCCTCCTAAATATGACATATATCCTCTCACGTGGTATTTCAGGTGATATACAGTAATTACCACATATACAATGACATAATGGTTATATATTAGATTTTACATCAAATGATTTGTGAGACACTGTCAGCTCAGGTGCTATTTGATGTTAGTCATCACACCACACTAGGCTACCTCTAATGTGTCTGTGTGAGTAGCTCTTATCCCATCTTAAGAGCCATTGAAATGTTAGTTATTCACCACTGTGCATTGCACCATTTAGGATCACCTGCGTAAATACTGTATATCCCCATGCTATTCACTGAGTAGATGAGAACACTCACATTACAGAAAGCATCACTAAGCAAGTCATGCCTGAATAAGCTAATCTTCCAGCTCACTCCAGAATGGCGAAAAAACATAGCTTTTACAACAGTCAGTCTATTTCCGCTCCGTAGTGTCATAGCCCACAGCATAAGACAACTGGGTAACCTGAGCCAAGTGGAATAATTGCTATGACCAACAGTGACGATGTAGGAGACTGATGCCAACATTTTTTTAATTGTGTCTGAACAAATCAGCGCTTCCTGTTCAGTGGATGACACCCCTGCTGCTCAGCTTCAGGTCTGTGACAAGTGTTTTCACAGGATATGGGAGATGACAGATGTTGTAGCATAATGGTGAAGGGTCTTACTAATCAATACTATGCTAACTTCTCCTATATTTAATGAAAAAAAGTATTGGGCCATGAATATGCATACTGTAGCTGTGTGAGGTCATAAAGGGACGACCCACATTAAAAAATACTATAGTATAAATAATACTATAGTATTCACTGTAGTGTTTTTGTTGACTTTACTGTAGTATTCACTGTAGTATGCTGTAGTATTAAGTGTTTTTGTATGGATAATACTGTTTACTATAGTATACTACAACATTCTATAGTAAGTACCACACATGATCAAGAGATACTACATATAATATTCTACAGTACACTACAATTGACTATATAATTCTATGGTAAGTACTGTAGTACTATATAGTAAATGTAGTATTTTTTCATGTGGGTATGGGCATGATGTATTGTTACAGATACTGAGCAGATGATATAGGGTCTTCATCTTAGACCTGCTCAGGTAGTAAACTGTTATATGCAGTTGTCTTACTTAAGTCTTAGCTATGTGATTGTTGAGTGTTCACTAACCAGCAGGTTGATTTAGAGGACTGCCGCCATTACCAGAGAATGAAGGAATCCATTTGGCACCATGGTACAGTGTTTCCTCCTTTAAAAGTTGCATCATACATTCTGTGGCACGTCACTTAATTGTCAGCCATTCTTTCTGTTACTGCAAGTTATTGCTAGTTTGACCACCAGAGGGAATCTATGAGAAGCATTTGATAGTTTTCCGTATTGGCATTACCAGAGAATTTAAAACCTTTTTGTAATAACATGGTATAGGGGATTGATTTTAAGAAGATTGGCTTAATTAATTTGATTAATATTATGGTGTTTCTATTCAGAGAAAAATTAACAACGAAACCCTCAGGGTTTCCGTTAGGATGGAATGCAAAATATGGCATTGTACAACTTGATGGTCGGGAGTAGGCTACAGGATTGGAGGATTCTAAATTGTTTGCCTTCATTAGACAACTTTGTTTCAATATTTCTGTAAATCAGTGATATATATTCCCATAGTAATTCATTATGGATCCATGACTAAATCAACATCTGTATTTTGAAAGAGTATTTTTTGTCATTATTTTATTCACGAAATAGGTTTATTTGTTTATAAGGCTACTGTGCAGTCTACAATACATACTTTAGTAAACATGGGAAGTACGTTATTCCTTACATAAGGGAGAGCAGGCCATGTCTGTACTAGAGGTTGACCGATCATGATTTTTCAACGCCGATACAGATTATTGGAGGACCCCAAAAAAAATTTGATAATCAGCCGATTAAAATATATATATATTTGTAATAATGACAATTACAACAATATCTGAATGAACACTTATTTTAACTTAATATAATACATCAATCAAATCAACTTAGCCTCAAATAAAATGAAACATGTTCAATATGGTTTAAATAATGCAAAAACAAAGTGTTGGAGAAGAAAGTAAAAGTGCAATATGTGCCATGTAAAAAAGCTAACGTGTAAGTCTTCAATATTCCCAGGTAAGACGTTTTAGGTTGTAATTATTATAGGAATTATAGGACAATTTCTCTCTATACGATTTGTATTTCATATACCTTTGACTATTGAATGTTTTTATAGGCACTTTAGTATTGCCAGTGTAACAGTATAGCTTCCGTCCCTCTCCTCGCCCCTACCTGGGCTCGAACCAGGAACACATCGACAACAGCCACCCTCGAAGCAGCGTTACCCATCCACAAAAGCCGCTGCCCCTGCAGAGCAAGGGTAACAACCATTCCAAGCTTCAGAGCGAGTGATGTTTTAAACGCTATTAGTGCGCACCCCGCTAACTAGCTAGCCATTTCACATCGGTTACACCAGCCTAATCTCGGGAGTTAATAGGCTTGAAGTCATAAATAGCTCAATGCTTGAAGCACAGCGAAGAGGTGCTGGCAAAACGCACGAAAGTTCGGTTTGAATGAAGGCTTACGAGCCTGCTGGTGCCTACTATCGCTCAGTCAGATTGCTCTATCAAATCATAGACTTAATTATAACACAATAACACACAGAAATACGAGCCTTAGGTCATTAATATGGTAGAATCCGGAAACTATCAACTTGAAAACAAGACGCTTATTCTTACAATGTAATACGGAACTGTTCCGTATTTTAGCTAACGGGTGGCATCCCTAAGTCTAAATATTCCTGTTACATTGCACAACCTTCAATGTCATGTCATAATTACGTAACATTCTGGAAATTAGGTGGCCCAAACGGTTACATATACACTGAGTCTGCGTGCAATGAACGCAAGAGAAGTGACACAATTTCACTTGGTTAATATTGCCTGCTAACCTGGATTTCTTTTAGCTAAATATGCAGGTTTAAAAATATATACTTTTGTGTATTGATTTTAAGAAAGTCATTGATGTTTATGGTAAGGTACAGTCGTGCAACGATTGTGTTTTTTTCACAAATGCGCTTTTGTTTAATCATCCCCCGTTTGGCGAAGTTGGCAGTCTTTGTTAGGAAGAAATGGTCTTCACAGAGTTCGCAATGAGCCAGGTTAGCAGGCAATATTAACTAAATATGCAGTTTAAAAATATATATTTGTTTATAGCTTTTAAGAAAGGCATTGATGTTTATGGTTAGGTACACATTGGAGCAAGACAGTCCTTTTTCGCGAATACACACCACATCGATTATACGCAACACAGGACACGCTAGATAAACTAGTAATAACATCAACCATGTGATTATGATTGATTATTTGTTTTTTATAAGATAAGTTTAATGCTAGCTAGCAACTTACCTTGGCTTCATACTGCATTCGCGTAACAGGCAGTCTCCTCATTGAGTGCAATGTAATCAGGTGTTTAGAGCGTTGGACTAGTTAACTGTCAGGTTGCAAGAGTGAATCCCCGAGCTGACAAGGTAAAAATCTGTCATTCTACCCCTGAACAAGGCAGTTACCCCACCGTTCCTAGGCCGTCATTGAAAGTAAGAATGTGTTCTTAACTTCTTATGGCTGCAGCGGCAATATTGAGTAGCTACTGAACAACACATTTGCGGTTGATATATTATCGATTATATATTTTAAAAACAACCTGAGGATTGATTATAAAAAACATTTGACATGTTTCTGTGGACATTATGGAAACTATTTGGAATTTGTCTGTGTTGTCGTGATCGCCCTTTTCTGTGGATTTCTGAACATAACGTGCTAAACAAACGGAGGTATTTTGGATATAAAAATTATCTTTATGGAACAAAAGGAACATTTATTGTGTAACTGGGAGTCTCGTGAGTGAAAACATCCGAAGATCAAAGGTAAACGATTTAATTTGATTGCTTTTCTGATTTTCGTGACCAAGCTACCTGATGCTAAGTGTACTTAATCTTTTGTTGTGCGATCGATAAACTTACACAAACGCTTGGATTGCTTTGATGACAATTATCCCGTTAACGGGATTGCAGCCATAACAAGTTAACTGACTTGCCTAGATAAATAAAGGATATTAATCGGTCGACCTCTAGTCTGTACTACAGAATGTGGGCATGCGGGAGACTGGTATTATTTCATAGTTGTGATGTCTTCACTATTATTCTGCAATACATAAAATAGTAGAAATAAAGAAAAATCCGGGAATGTGTAGGTGTGTCCCAACTTTTGACTGGTACTTCCTTAATAATTAATTTGATTAATATGTTTTTTTCTATTCCAAGAAAAACGAAAAACCCTCTGGGTTTCCATTAGGATGGAATGGAAAATATGGCGCTGTACAACATGATGGTCGGCAGTACAATACTGGGCTATTTAGCTAAAGAATCCCCGCAGGGCACGAGGAAGGAGTAGGCCGTTCTTAACTGACGTGCCTAGTTAAAATAAAGGTTCCACTAAGAGCATAACATTTGTGCTCCCTAATTTTCTACATCTTGTCTAACCAATACCCAAACGGAGATTTAGTGAAAATAAAAATCTCATTGATTTATCAAGACCAGTCCCAATGCTTGCCTTAGAGCAGCGTGAAACTGTTCTAAAATAGTTGTAGGCTTTTGCTTCTAACTTCTATATGCTCTTTTAATAAATAAGACCTACACCATTTTTAACAGCACATTATTCAACACTAGTGAGACTCATTTTGACTATGGTAGGCCTACAGTATATTAAAACATTTTCAATGACATGACTCTGCCAATAATTACATTTAAAGGATTGGAGGATTCTAAATTAATATCTAAGGGGCATTTTCGATTTGGATCTGTGAGAATATCTGAGAATATCTAAGGGGCTTTTATATCATTCTAAAATAATTTATTATAATAATAATGCTTAGCTTGAAGCTAGCCCGGCCAGAGCTCCTGTGCTACCACCGAAGCATACTCCTGGGCTACAATATCCGGACCCACGACCGGTCTATCGATGTCACCGCATGAAGAGGCATAAACAGACTCATCCCATCGCGACGCCCCCCAAAGGCTAACTTTCTATCCCTTGCTATCTCCTTGCTTGCTAATTCAACCTGCTAACTGCTAGCTTGTTTAGCCCCGGTCCGCTAACTGCTACCTTGTTTAGCCCCGGTCCGCTAACTGCTACCTTGTTTAGCCCCGGCCTACTAACTGTTAGCTTGTTAGCACAGCCCTGCTAACCGTCTGAATCGCCGCGTCCCAAACACTCACTGGACCCATATTTTCAATCCATACTTTCAATCTCTTTTCGATTTTTTATTTGTTTATACCTTCCGGTAACCTGCCTCACCCAATGTGATATGGAATCGCTATTATTTTTAATTTTTAGAACACACTCAAGAACCTCCAGAAGCTAACCAGCTAACTAGCTACAAGCTATTTAGTCATTGTTAGCCACTGCTAGCGGCTTTTACCTTTTACCTTCTGCACAGCCAGACAGTTTTTTTACCTGGATAATACTCGCCAGTCCAGCTTCCCTGCCCCATCCACCGCTGCCCCCTGGACACTGATCACTTGGCTACATAGCTGATGCATGCTGGACTGTCCATTAATCACGGTACTCCATTCTGCTTGTTTATGTTTTATCTGTCGGCCCCAGCCGCACTCAGGCTCTGTGTGTAGTTAATCCGACCCTCCCTGCCTAGTCAACGCCATTTTACCTGCTGTTGTTGTGCTAGCTGATTAGCTGTTGTTGTCTCACCTACTGTTTTAGCTACTGTTTTAGCTAGCTCTCCCAATTCAACACCTGTGATTACTGTATGCCTCGCTGTATGTCTCTGTCAAATGTCAATATGCCTTGTATACTGTTGTTCAGGTTAGTTATCATTGTTTTAGTTTACAATGGAGCCCCTAGTTCCACTCTTCATACCCCTGATACCTCCTTTGTCCCACCTCCCACACATGCGGTGACCTCACCCATTACAACCAGCATGTCCAGTGATTACAACCTCTCTCATCATCACCCAGTGCCTGGGTTTACCTCCGCTGTACCCGCACCCCACCATACCCCTGTCTGCGCATTATGCCCTGAATATATTCTACCATGCCCAGAAATCTGCTCCTTTTATTCTCTGTACCCAACGCTCTAGGCGACCAGTTTTGATAGCCTTTAGCCGCACCCTCATTCTACTCCTCCTCTGTTCCACGGGTGATGTGGAGGTAAACCCAGGCCCTGCATGTCCCCAGGCACCCTCATTTGTTGACTTCTGTGATCGAAAAAGCCTTGGTTTCATGCATGTCAACATCAGAAGCCTCCTCCCTAAGTTTGTTTTACTCACTGCTTTAGCACACTCTGCTAACGCTGATGTCCTTGCCGTGTCTGAATCCTGGCTCAGGAAGGCCACCAAAAATTCGGAGATTTCCATACCCAACTATAACATTTTCCGTCAAGATAGAACTGCCAAAGGGGGAGGAGTTGCAGTTTACTGCAGATAGCCTGCAAAGTAATGTCATACTTTCCAGGTCCATACCCAAACAGTTCGAACTACTAATTTAGAAAATTACTCTCCAGAAATAAGTCTCTCACTGTTGCCGCCTGCTACCGACCCCCCTCAGCTCCCAGCTGTGCCCTGGAAACCATTTGTGAATTGATCACCCCCCATCTAGCTTCAGAGTTTGTTCTGTTAGGTGACCTAAACTGGGATATGCTTAACACCCCGGCAGTCATACAATCTAAGCTAGATGCCCTCAATCTGACACAAATCATCAAGGAACCCACCAGGTACAACCCTAAATCTGTAAACAAGGGCACCCTCATCGACATCATCCTGACCAACTGGCCCTCCAAATACACCTCCGCTGTCTTCAACCAGGATCTCAGCGATCACTGCCTCATTGCCTGTATCCGCTACGGAGCCGCAGTCAAACGACCACCCCTCAAACGCTCCCTAAAACACTTCTGTGAGCAGGCCTTTCTAATCGACCTGGCCCGGGTATCCTGGAAGGACATTGACCTCATCCCGTCAGTTGAGGATGCCTGGTCATTCTTTAAAAGTAACTTCCTCACCATTTTAGATAAGCATGCTCCGTTCAAAAAATGCAGAACTAAGAACAGATATAGCCCTTGGTTCACTCCAGACCTGACTGCCCTCGACCAGCACAAAAACATCCTGTGGCGGACTGCAATAGCATCGAATAGTCCCCGCGATATGCAAATGTTCAGGGAAGTCAGGAACCAATAGACGCAGTCAGTCAGGAAAGCTAAGGCCAGCTTCTTCAGGTAGAAGTTTGCATCCTGCAGCTCCAACTCCAAAAAGTTCTGGGACACTGTGAAGTCCATGGAGAACAAGAGCATCTCCTCCCAGCTGCCCACTGCACTGAGGCTAGGTAACACGGTCACCACCGATAAATTCATAATTATCGAAAACTTCAACAAGCATTTCTCAACGGCTGGCCATGCCTTCCGCCTGGCTACTCCAACCTCGGCCAACAGCTCCGCCCCCCCCCAAAGCTACTCGCCCAAGCCTCTCCAGGTTCTCCTTTACCCAAATCCAAATAGCAGATGTTCTGAAAGAGCTGCAAAACCTGGACCCGTACAAATCAGCTGGGCTTGACAATCTGGACCCTCTATTTCTGAAACTATCTGCCACCATTGTCGCAACCCCTATTACCAGCCTGTTCAACCTCTCTTTCATATCGTCTGAGATCCCCAAGGATTGGAAAGCTGCCGCAGTCATCCCCCTCTTCAAAGGGGGAGACACCCTGGACCCAAACTGTTACAGACCTATATCCATCCTGCCCTGCCTATCTAAGGTCTTCGAAAGCCAAGTCAACAAACAGGTCACTGACCATCTCGAATCCCACAGTACCTTCTCCGCTGTGCAATCTGGTTTCCGAGCCGGTCACGGGTGCACCTCAGCCACGCTCAAGGTACTAAATGATATCAGAACCGCCATCGATAAAAGACAGTACTGTGCAGCCGTCTTCATCGACCTTGCCAAGGCTTTCGACTCTGTCAATCACCATATTCTTATCGGCAGACTCAGTAGCCTCGGTTTTTCAGATGACTGCCTTGCCTGGTTCACCAATTACTTTGCAGACAGAGTTCAGTGTGTCAAATCGGAGGGCATGCTGTCCGGTCCTCTGGCAGTCTCTATGGGGGTGCCACAGGGTTCAATCCTCGGGCCGACTCTTTTCTCTGTATATATCAATGATGTTGCTCTTGCTGCGGGCGATTCCCTGATCCACCTCTATGCAGACGACACCATTCTATATACTTCCGGCCCGTCCTTGGACACTGTGCTATCTAACCTCCAAACGAGCTTCAATGCCATACAACACTCCTTCCGTGGCCTCCAACTGCTCTTAAACGCTAGTAAAACCAAATGCATGCTTTTCAACCGTTCGCTGCCTGCACCCGCATGCCTGACCAGCATCACCACCCTGGATGGTTCCGACCTTGAATATGTGGACATCTATAAGTACCTAGGTGTCTGGCTAGACTGTAAACTCTCCTTCCAGACTCATATCAAACATCTCCAATCGAAAATCAAATCAAGAGTTGGCTTTCTATTCCGCAACAAAGCCTCCTTCACTCACGCCGCCAAACTTACCTTAGTAAAACTGACTATCCTGCCGATCCTCGACTTCGGCGATGTCATCTACAAAATTGCTTCCAACACTCTACTCAGCAAACTGGATGCAGTTTATCACAGTGCGATCCGTTTTGTCACTAAAGCACCTTATACCACCCACCACTGCGACTTGTATGCTCTAGTCGGCTGGCCCTCGCTACATATTCGTCGCCAGACCCACTGGCTCCAGGTCATCTACAAGTCCATGCTAGGTAAAGCCTTATCTCAGCTCACTGGTCACGATGGCAACACCCATCCGTAGCACGCGCTCCAGCAGGTGTATCTCACTGATCATCCCTAAAGCCAACACCTCATTTGGCCGCCTTTCGTTCCAGTACTCTGCTGCCTGTGACTGGAACGAATTGCAAAAATCGCTGAAGCTGGAGACTTTTATCTCCCTCACCAACTTCAAACATCTGCTATCTGAGCAGCTAACCGATCGCTGCAGCTGTACATAGTCTATCGGTATATAGCCCACCCATTTTTACCTACCTCATTCCCATACTGTTTTTATTTATTTACTTTTTTGCTCTTTTGCACACCAATATCTCTACCTGTACATGACCATCTGATCATTTATCACTCCAGTGTTAATCTGCATAATTGTAATCATTCTCCTACCTCCTCATGCCTTTTGCACACATTGTATATAGACCCCCCCTTCGTTTTCTACTGTGTTATTGACTTGTTAATTGTTTACTCCATGTGTAACTCTTTGTTGTATGCTCACACTGCTATGCTTTATCTTGGCCAGGTCGCAGTTGCAAATGAGAACTTGTTCTCAACTAGCCTACCTGGTTAAATAAAGGTGAAATTAAAAAATTTAAAAAGTAACAATATTTTGGAGATTTAGTTTTCATTTAACCTAGAGTGGGCGAGAAAAAGGCCATTCTTGAACATGGGGTGAGACATTCTCGCTAATTTGTAAATAAAGCCAGTTTGTTATTTAGAATGATTTATTTCTGGAGAAACCTAAATTGATTATTTAGCAGACATCACTTGCTTATATTCAGTCAACACTTATCTTAAGAATATCATTGAATATTTGAACATTTTCGTTTCTCCATGCTTGTCTCCGAGCAGCGCGAAACGTTCTGAAATAGATGTCCGCAGTGGGAAGGCTATGTATTCTGTGAACCAAAGACCTGATGAACCTGCCACGTGTGTTGACTTTGTCCGAGGTGGAGTTTCAGAGCTCACAGGTGTGCCTGGCATGGACTCCATCTCAATCCTTGCCCTTTTCAACGCATGAGCGAGTCAGTGATTCAAAAGAACTTCGCGTCCTGCAGGCCCAGGCATGGCTCAAAGCTGGCAAGACATTCAATAGCGTCATCTTCACAAACGAATCAACTGTGGCCCTTGAGCAATTTGCTCAAAATTGCTACAGAAAAAAAGGAAGAAGATCAAGAAGATTAACGAAAGCATAAAGATGTTGAAGAAATGCTGTTAGTTAGAAATGTAACACTTTAGAGTACTTAAGCATTGAATATGTTGCATGTTCAGGGATTTTCATAACAGTAGCCTAAAGTCTATTGTCCTGCTAATAGGAAACATTTGCATGATAGGCTACATTCTATATTGTAACCACAATGTCACACATAATATGTATCTACCTTTCCAATTACTTTTAGAGTTGGGATTTACAAATGTGCGCTTTTAATTATTAGTTACATTGTTTGTTTGAATGTGCAGACTTTTTTCTTTAAATTGTTTTATGTAGGATGCTACATTTTTGACCAGTTGCAATTGTAAGTAGGCCTAATAAAAAAAAAATCATACTTCAATTAGGCTGTTATTAAGTCTCATAACTGGATGAGGTAGGCTAAGTTATTTCATATAGGTCTAGGCTCCGAAGAAATAGACTCCAATTAAGCCATCTTGTTGTTTGTAACGTCAAATTAAAATGAAGATTATTGTTGAAATGAATTGCTCGATAGGTTTTCTCCATCTGTTGGTGTGCAACACTTGTATGACAAGTTATCTATATTTTCAGCACCAGCCACTGTTCACCTCCTATTGATTACGCTGCGGTTGCCGCCAGTTGTTTTTTAAATTGAACCTTTATTTAACGAGGCAAGAACAAATTCTTATTTACAATGAAGGCCTACCCTGGCCAAACCCGGATGACGCTGGACCAGGAATGGATGGCTCGCGTCAAATTCGTCATTGGATCCACTCGATATGATTGGTCATATAAAAACCTTGGGACCCAAATGCATAATGAGTGCTCTAACTCCCCCTTGTGGTGGTCTGGAGCAATAAAGCCGTGACGCTGGGTACCGCAGTGTAAACTCGCAACTTTTAAAGGAGGAACCACTGTAGCCTGTGAGAACTTAAAAAACACTTGGCTGGAGGAATGAACACATACTGTATGTACAGACTGATGCATATGCGATGAATATGTATACATAGTACCTGAAATGTTATTGACTCTTGGAAACAGGGTGACAGCCCTCTGCATTAGACGAGAAACATCCATCACAACCAAAAAGGGATGTGCACATCAGCCTTTCTCATCCATTTAATCACACACAAACGCATACACACACAATGTGAGACAGTGATACTCCATTGTTTGAGTTTGCATGTTTCAATGTGTCTCATAGTGGAAAGAACAGACAGGGTATATAGGATAATAATTGATTTCCCATTCTGGCTGAATGGGCCATTTCCATTTAATTTCCCACTCTTTGTAACAAATAGGCATCTCATTTTATATACGTTGCCATAACAAAAAATACAAATGCCAGGGATGAATTGAATGTATGAGGTCGGCCTGGTACCTATTGTTTCTTCCCTTTGTGAAAGTATCTACACACTGCTGGATACATGGGGGTGGTATTCCATTTGTTAAGGAATGGCAATCATTAATTTGTGTCCTATCAACTGTGATTAATTATCTCATTACAGATTGAATTATTACTTGCATTAAACATGCAAATGATCACAAATGAAGGTTGAGGATGCTCTGAGATTTGAACAAAAACGTCATTTGTGATTAATGAATCACCGCAGGACAATAATACACTTGTTTACCACATAAAGGGATGGGAGCCAATAGAAAAGAGCAATTAGTGCTAAGAGACGACAACATCAGCTCCTGCCTCTGCTTATGCAGAATTGGACTTGCTAATTGATTCACTTTGATTGAGATCATTCCTTGAATAATAATAACTGTAGAGAAATGTAGGCCACATTCTCTGAAATCTAAATGCATTGTTGGTTCCATTGAGGATTTACACTTAATCCTTACCTTAATCTGTTTTAGGTATCAGTAAAGTAAGCCATTGAAATGCCACTTTCTTGAGTGAGGGGCCCTGGCAGTTTCATTTGAAACATATGATTAAATCTGACCTGTAATGAACTGCCTGGGAGGCCTTGTGCTTAAGAGAATATAGATCTATTTTGTATCAAGAATCTCTTGCCACAGCCTCATTCTCTTTCTATTCCCCAGGCAATGACATTTTCTACTGCAATGGTTTAAAAAATAGCCGCTGATGGAACAGAGTAAGCAGCATTCCGAGCTGTCCTTTGAGATGTGAATTAACCTAATATTTCAGAGTGAGATCAATTCATCTTTCAATCTTGCTCAATGTAAGAGCAGTATTATATATATATATTCTTAGATCCTCACTAACACAGATACAGCTGGATCCAACACTGAGGGCGTTATAAGCATGTATTTACATATCTTCAGGTCTAGAAGTGAAAGTCAGTTGTTCTCACACATCCAGATTATGTCACAATTAAAAATGTATCCTCTGAAAAACACGTTTTTTTCATTAGGACAATGTATGAAAATCTCAAATAATTTATGATGTCATTCCTTACCTCAAGTCAAATCTCAGCCCACATAGAATTCTACCATAAAACTGATACATATATGGAATATATATATGTCATGACGTTGGCCTGGGGGTTAGGTTTATGACAGTCATAAATACCTCTTCCCCCCTTTTTCCTCTCTCTACCCTACTGAGGTTACATTTGCAAAACCCTTGGTTAACATAGAGATTCTGGGAACGTCAGAATGTGGGGGGAAATGAACTATATTCTGGTAATCCGAACAATTGAACATATGCGGTGGAACTTAATGAATATGATGTCAGTTCGGTTGTCATCTGAGACATTCTCATCAAATTTTTTTTTTTTTTTTTTTTTTTTTTTACACCTTTATTTAACTAGGCAAGTCAGTTAAGAACAAATTCTTATTTTCAATGACGGCCTAGGAACAGTGGGTTAACTGCCTGTTCAGGGGCAGAACGACAGATTTGTACCTTGTCAGCTCGGGGGTTTGAACTTGCAACCTTCCGGTTACTAGTCCAACGCTCTAACCACTAGGCTACGCTGCCGCCCCATATATCAATGATAAGATGACAAACTCTACAGTGGAAAGTCTACACATCAGAGTTATCGGATTCACATGGAATTGTTGTTCAATTTAAATGTTTGAATATGAAATTATTTGTGATTGGATGAAATGTGATTTTAGCTTCTAAAATGTGAGATGTGGGTTTTCATAAGATATTGCTGCTCAGTCAGTGGCCCGCCCACGTGAAGAGACAGAGGTTGTAAACTATGAAACACAACCCTTTTCTCGCTTCCTATATAAAGCCTTGACGACAACATAACTTCCTGTTCCAAGGACGTGAGGACGACGGTCCGATGTCAGAATGGTTCAGATAATAACTACAGAATGAAGCCAACATCAGCGTTAGCTTTGGTTGCGAATGGTATGAACTTTGAACTCTTCACTACAGAAGTGATACCTCCTAGCCGTTAGCAACAGCAGCTGCAAACGCAGGTTAGGAAGGAACAGACAAAGTATCCCATCTACCACACAACAACGTTACTACAACGTATCCAATTGACAACCAGAGACATTCTTCAAAGGACAGAGGACTCGGTTTGGCAACACGGTCTTCCATCTACTACCAACCTACTGAAGCGCAGCTCAGAGTAAATATTTATTGCATTTTCCTTTTCCAATTGGTGGTAATTTAGAATGCATAAGATAATGTATTTACGATAGCACAGCTTTTTCCCTTTGTTCCTCAGTCTCCTGCTCTTTCACTCAACCCAGCCCCTTTTTAGGTATTTAGTAAATAAATAATTAAACCCAATTTTGTATTGCTGATTCAACTTGTTATTCAGGGTTCGTGCAGATAAAAGAATTTACAACTTTCAGATGAGACTGAATTAAGACGACAATTGATAGACTGCTATTGATGTAAAATATTACTAGGTCTTTTAAGAGTTTATTCGGAAGATAACAGCTCTATAAATATTATTTTGTGGTGCCTGACTCTAGTTAATTACATTTACATGATTAGCTCAATCAGGTGATATTAATTATGGAGAAATGATTTTATAGAATAGCAAGTCATATCACATAATCCAGCATAGCCAAAGACACAACATATATACATATGCATTTTTAATACTATATGTAATACATAGCATAACATAATGAGTATGACCCCATATGTGCACTATTAATGAATAGATTGAAAGTGCGCAGGCCTACTTGTTTGAGAGGTGATCAATTTTCAGTATGAGTAGCCCTGATATTTGCAATGCTCTGATAAAGAAAATACGACTGATGCTATTATTACTTTGACAGTGTAGACCTGGTCACACTAATGGATTTAGGTATGGGCAACATGAACAGCCACCCAGGGCGGGATCTTGCCGGTGTCGGCATGGGGCAACCACACAAAAAAAATAGTAATGGTGACATTTGCGCGATCGGTTTTCTATCGCTCATTTGCACGTCATGTCAATGATATCATGTCACCGTGTGGGACTGTGGGTCAGTTAATCTTGTCGGAGAGGGCGCCCTGATTCTAGTTTGTCAGCTAGGCAGGCTAATGCCTGGGAAGGTCTCCCACTCAGAGGTACGAGATGGGGAGGGGGGCTGGGGAAGGTTGACCTCAATGCTCCCCACTGGAAGCGCGAGGTAAGGGGAGTGGGGGAATCTATCAAATAGCACACCTCTAACTTTGTACAGTACTAATGCAATTAGTAAAATCAACCACACTATGAAGTGCTACCAAAGAAACCACAATTCATTCATAATACTGTGAATATATAGTTTCACAGGTATTTTGTGCCATTTTTTTCTGGTTTGTGCGAAATTGTTAAGAATAATATAAAACCAGTCTGCATATACCACCAAGGTGAACTGGTTTAGTCTTGACTTGGTTGACAGTGTTGGGGGGTGGGTACTGTATTGATGTCTGAGCGTCAAATCAAAACAAATGGGGAAAAGAAAAGGTCTAAGCCATCACGTCAAGTGGAAAGAAGAGGATAAATGCGCAAAAGATAAAAGGTATGCAGATACTTGAAAGATGTCTATATTATGCCAATATTTTGTATCTTTAGTGAAATATTGAGTCTTTTGGTGTATCTTACACCTAGGGCAGCAGGTAGCCTATTGGTTAGAGCGTTGGGCCAGTAACCGAAAGGTTGCTGAAATGAATCCCTATGCTGACAAGGTTATAATTCACTTTTCGTTTGCATTTATATACTACAATTTGTTTCTATTTGACTTTGTTACTTCTTTTTGATATTTATCAGTCTTATTTTTGTATATATGTTTATATTCATATAGGTTTACATGTTATGATTATTTATTTGTGTTGTTCTAAATGTCTGGGGGGGGGTGAAGGGGGGGTTCGCCCAGGGAGTCATATGAGCTACAACCGCCACTGCCTGGTCATAACCTCCACGACTGGCTTATATTGATGGTCAGCATGATATTTAACAGTGCACCAAAAAACGGTCCCCTTCTAGATTCATTGGACTCTCGGAAGAAATGAAAAAAGGGCCAGATTTATACCCAGTAGGATAACTAAAGAACTATCCACGACTACATTGGTTTGGTCTTCGGATCAGCAGTCTCTGTAGGGAGATGTAATCAAACACATTGTTACAATTTAGGATGTGATCAAATTAAATAACTGCATCTTGCCTGCCTGTTTAGGCAACCATTTGGATCAGTTATGTTTTTTCTCTCAGGCAGTTTAGTCTAGAAGGTCCAGGCACATTGGCAGGCCAGTATGTTGTATTTTGTCAAGATAATTTGTCTAACAGAAACATGCTAAGCAGGGATTTCTAGTGGCATTTTCATATTTGCGCAAGTGCGGAGGAAGTTGTATCCATAGTTTCCGCGTTTGGCTTCCGTGTTTTAAAAGCGTTCGAAAATTTGCTGGATATGAAACATTTGAGTATCCCCTTAATAATAGTAACCTACAGTAACTGGTCAGGAAGGAACACAGTCTCTGCAGAAACGCTTGGAGCTATGTAGCAATATGGAGGCTATTATATATTCATGTTTGTGTTTGACTGTTTTTGTCTGCACATGCCAAGATTCCCATTAGAGGTACTAATAGAATTAGAATTAGAACTAATAGAATTTCTCCTGAAAATGAGGGGACACATAAGAACAGACGTACTCCTAAGTATTTCAGGAACTGGTACATGACTAGAGATCACTACAGGGCAGCCATTATGGGCAAAGCTAAAGCACACAATTTGTAGTTATGGAGCATCTTGTGATTGCAGCTTATGAGTGCCCTAACAGTGAATAAATGGTGGTTATTGTGTGGTCGGATATAACAAATATAACCACTGCATGGGTCTCTGTAATCCTTGAGAACACAGGATTACACACTCACAGACAAACAGTACTATAACATGTAGTAAATACTGCTGCCTTGACCAAACAAGTAGGCTAATTATCACACTGACCATGTAGGAAAGCAAATTCTCTAGCCTGTCATTTTGAAAATACACGTATTACCTGTGAAAATGCTAGGTCCCACACTTCTGATACAAACATTACATTCATTCAGATAATAAATGAATAACACATTCATTCAAATAATGATTATGGTTGTGATGAATCATTCCCAAAGTGAATCTTGAACATAGCTAGGGTATATGGCTTTATTGTAGACCACTACTACAAAATACAATGTGAGTCAACCTTGTTTTATCCTCTTGACACCTTGTTAGCTGTGGGTGATTCATGTTGGGGAATCAGTCATAGCAGGACAATAATGTGTCTCCTCAATGGAGGCCCCATCTGCTTTGAAAAAGCAGATTAAATGATGTGTTGAATAATGCATCTTTGGAGATAGTTAGGGGGAGGAGAGAGAAACGAGGAAAGACTTGGATGAGTGGTAGCAAGGAGCCTGTAGAAGTGCGGTATTGTGGCTGAGGAGCCTGGCTGATTTGCAGCCTTATTCTAATGTAGATGGAGATCTAGCCACCTGCCACAGTGTTAAAGGGGTAAGTACTGTAGCAATGTGACTGGACTCCATAATAACAGCCAGATCATCTATCCTATTGTATGCGAGGCATCTCGGTTGTGAATAAACGGCTGGTCTGACAAAGCTCTGGATTACTATATTTATTAAACTCGTCTGAATCATCACCAAGCTGCGAATATACCATGTTAATTCCCAGAAAATGTGCTGCTTGTTATTAATAACAACCCAACAACCAAACCATGTTGGCATGTGGTGGCGCTGGGAATGATGTATCGCCATTATCAGTGTGATCCATTAAAGCCGGCTGGCCATGCTGTGTTAGGCTGTACATCTGGATCTCTCAGCATGATGAATGGAGATAGGATACTGATGGAAGATGTGGTATGACATCATTATTGCTTGGCCGAAGCAGTGAGAATAGGAATGCTAGTTAGAGACAGGGATAGTGTGGAAGGTAAAACGTCATCTGATGTTGGAATGATCAGCTCTAACTTTTAGGGCCAGAATCAAACTGCTGACTAACCTAATCAGCCAACTATGCTTGTTAAAGTCCCTCCACAAAGTCTCTCTTACATTGTAATATGAGGAGAGAACTTGTCAAGCAGACTGCTATCATACACAGAGTAGTCTCAACACTGGTCCCAGGCACAAGAGTACACTCAGAGAAAAAAAAGGTGCTCTCTGGAACCTAAGTGTTATTCTGCTGTCCACCATAAGAGAAACCTTTGGAGAAACCATTTGGTTTGAGATAAAACTCTTTTCGGTTCTACATGGAACCCAAAACGGTTCCACATGGAACCAAAAACAGTTATCCTATGGGGACAGCCAAAGAACCCTTTTGGAACCCTTTTTTCTAGGAGTGTAGTATCAACACTGGTCTTAGTCACAGAGTAGTATCAACTGGTCCTAGGTACAATGTAGTATCAACACTGGTCCTAGGCTGATCAATGACAATTTGAAACAGCAATAAATCCCTCAGCCATTGAAACATTTAGAAGGGAAGGGGATAGAAGCCATTAGAATGCAAATTAAGAAAGAAGATGAGCATGTCATCCCACTAATATCTTCAATTATTGCTTATTAAGATACAAAGGAAGGCAATTTGCTGGTCCCCCTCGCCTCTCCGAGGCATCCACAAAGCTCTCACAGTTTGAGAAATCATTATTACGATCTACTCCCAACCTGGCTGAGAGAACATTTTGCTCGTGCAGAGGACTTTAATGAATCTAGCCACAAATAAGAACATGTTCACTGTTCCTTCAATTCAATTTCAAATAACTTTTATTTCCTGCGAGGGAACTTCATATGTGGCTCACAGCAGCAAATACGGACATATTTGCGGACAAATACGGACATTTAATCCTAGTAAAAATTCCCTGTCTTAGGTCAGTTAGGGTCACCAATTTATTTTAAGAATGTGAAATGTCAGAATAATAGTAGAGAAAATTATTTAAATATTAAAATTAAAAATTAAAATTACTTTCATCGCATTCCCAGTGGGTCAGAAGTTTACATTCACTCAATTTGTATTTGGTAGCATTGCCTTTAAATTGTTTAACTTGGGTCAAACGTTTCGGGTAGCCTTCCACAAGCTTCCCACAATAAGTTGGGTGAATTTTGGCCCATTCCTCCTGACAGAGCTGGTGTAACGGAGTCAGGTTTGTAGGCCTCTTTGCTCACACACACACACACGTTTTCAGTTCTGCCCACAAATTGTCTATAGGATTGAGGTCAGGGCTTTGTGATGGCCAATCCAATACCTTGACATCATTGTATTTAAGCCATTTTGCCACAACTTTGGAAGTATGCTTGGGGTTATTGCCCATTTGGAAGACCCATTTGTGACCAAGCTTTAACTTCCTAACTGATGTCTTGAGATGTTGCTTCAATATATCCACGTACTTTTCCGTCCTCATGATGCCATCTATTTTGTGAAGTGCACCAGTCCCTCCTGCAGCAAAACTCCCCCACAACATGATGCTGCCACCCCCGTGCTTCACGGTTGGGATGGTGTTTGTCAGCTTGCAAGCCTTCCCCTTTTTCCTCCAAATGTAACAATGGTCATTATGGGCAAACAGTTCTATTTTTGTTTCATCAGACTAAATAATAAGTAAGTAAATATAGGACTCGTTTTACTGTGGATATAGATACTGTTGTACCCGTTTCCTCCAGCATCTTTACAAGGTCCTTTGCTGTTGTTCTGGGATTGATTTGCACTTTTCACACCAAAGAACATTAATCTCTAGGAGACAGAAAGAGTCTTCTTCCTGAGCTGTATAATGGCTGCGTGGTCCCATGGTGTTTATTTATACTTGCGTACTATTGTTTGTACAGAAGAGCGTGGTACCTTCAGGCATTTGGAAATTGCTCCCAAGGATGAACCAGACTTGGAGGTCTACAATTTTTTCAGAGGTCTTGGCTGATTTCTTTTGATTTTCCCATGATGTCAAGCAAAGAGGCACTGAGTTTGAAGGTAGGCCTTGAAATACATCCACAGGTACACCTCCAATTGATTCAAATTATGTAAATTATTCTATCAGAAGCTTCTAAGGCCATAACATAATTTAATGGAATTTTCCAAGCTGTTTAAAGGCACAGTCAGCTTAGTGTATGTAAACGTCTGACCCACTGGAATTTTGATCGAGTGAATAAGTGAAATAATCTGTCTGTATACAATTGTTGAAAAAATTACTTGTGTCATTTACAAGTAGATGTCCTAACCAACTTGCCAAAACTATAGTTTGTTAACAAGAAATGTGTTGAGTGGTTGAAAAACGAGTTTATGACTTAACCTATGTGTATGTAAACTTACGACTTCAACTGTATACTGTAGGCGTTGGTTGCCCAAGCAACCAATGCACACACAATGTATGCTTTATGTCATTGCTCAAAATTAAACAAAATTCCTCAAAGTTTTACAGTGAATGTTTGATCTCAATTTAATTAACATTATGTGAAGAAAATATGACCCTGTACTAGTTTTGGACTTCATATAACTACTTTGAGGTGTAAAGTGTGCAGTCACCTAAAACAATATGATAGTTCGTAGTTATCAAATACTGTACATGGGATAGGAGAAGGCCCAAAGTTCTGGTCTATTAAAGTGCTATATTTCAATGTTTTATGAAACCTCTGTTGTGAACCAATGTAATGGACAGACTGGACTGATGTAGGAACCTATACATTTCTTCTTTCCTGCACTCTGTTCAGAACCTTTTTGGAAAAATAACCAGGAGATACAAAAGTAGTACATTTCAACACAAAAGAGGCCCCCCTTTTTGCCATAAAATGCCATTTTTCTGAATAAGTTCCTGAATCATTCCATAATTGTAATTACTGTGAACTCTACAAGGTGCAACACTGAATAAGGGGCAAAAAAAGGGTGTTATTTGACAATAAATTTAGTTATTAGGGACATTGCGTACACATAATATATTTCTGAATGAAATCGGACTTCTATCAAGGTCTAGAGAAAGTCATTCATTTTCAGGTTTTTGGGGTAAATAGATGAAAAAATATTTGCCCCAAGACATGTTTAAGACACTATAACAATAATAACACTGAGCAAGCTACCCACTGGGCACCCACTGGTTTAAAATCAACGTTGTTTCCACATCATTTCAATTCAATTACGTTGAAACAACGTGGAATAAATGTTGAACTGACATCTGTGCCCAGTGGGTACATTCTTACAGTATGAACCCCCACATTATTTTCACCACTGGAAGTTCCCATTGACACAATGTTGATCAATGATGAATGAATCATCTCATGTATCCCCTGTAGCTCCCAACAAAGAGAGGATAGAGAAAGGGACAGAAATAGTCAAATACTGTAGTTATTTTGTAGGGTTGTGGTGTTTTTTGTGGTGTCTATCCCAATGTATTATTGTGTATCTTCCATTTTCATTACCACAATAATTATACTATCCTCAAGGGATCCCTGTATAAGGGCACAAGGCGAAACCCAGATGCAGACACGACAGGCAGATGGTTTGAGTATTTGATATTTATTAATAATCCAAAAAGGGGTAGGCAAGAGAATGGTCGTGGACAGGGAAAAGGTCAAAACCAGTTCAGAGTCCAGGAGGTACAGCGTGGCAGGCTCGAGGTCAGGGCAGGCAGAATGGTCAGGCAGGCACACAGTCCAGAAAACAGGCAAGGGTCAGAACCGGGAGAACTAGCAAAAGAGAATAGAAAAGGCAGGAGCACTGAAAAACACGCTGGTTGACTTGGAACATACAAGATGAATTGGCACAGACAGACAGAAAACACAGGTTTAAATACCCAGTGGATAATGGGGAAGATGGGTGACACCTGGAGGGGGTGGAGACAAGTACAAGGATAGGTGAAACAAATACATAGTATTTAAACACTTTTACATCACCTAAATTGTTTTAAATATGCATAACATCTAATCTCAATGTGATCAAATGCATCCTATTTGCAACTTCCTCACACAGACCTTGCACCCCAAAGCATGATGTATCTCTTTCCAGATGAACTATTCACACCTCTGGGGCATTTCATCTAAGGGAAAACACCCTAGGTCAGCCGGAACCAGGCTGAAATATGGCTATAAAAAGGAAAGGGTTGAAACAAGATGGAGAAACAAGATGGAGGGAAAGACATTGGTATTTGCTAGAGCATCCCCCTCTCTCCCTGTGAGGCAGTTCATTAGGCAGCCCCTTGACAGCAAGTCCAGCTCAATGCCCTGATACTCTGAAGGAGAAGGAAGATATAAGCTTAGAGAGGTCATAGGTCAGTGTGGCAGTGCTCAGATAAAGACTGAGACACGGGAAGTGAGTTAACAGCCACACACACACAACATTACCACAGTGCATCCATCAATGTAGCTTTTTTTAGCTCGATGCATAAGGAAACATCTGCACTGTGCTGTGTTTTTGGAAACCCAGATTTTCCGAATTGATGAACAGTGTATGGAAGGAAGTCTCTGAATCATTTGGGCTGTGGTCCTCACTACACAGACCGGTCCGTTTGGACTGATACAGGAGTGGGATCTGACTCGATTTCAACTGGAAATGTCCATTACTTTCGGCAAAGAAATTACACTATAAGATGAGTAGACTGCTAGTTGATAGAATTTTTTTGTGGGACATATTGCTGAGCGAAATGAATGACCTCCCTAGAGAGTTGGGCTGGTTTATGGGGAGGCTTATAAATAGAGCTATGGGATGATGAAGGGTGTGTGATAGCAGCGTACGATTCTCATTGGTTTCAGACTGACCCCACAGAAGAAGAAAAACTTTCTCTGGTCCTAAGTGGGTCTATGTTGTAGAGCAGGGGTGTCAAACTCATTTGCCTTGCGGGCCGCAATTGGTCTTCACTGAGGTCCGGACAGCCGCACTTAAAATTGGTTGTTTCCTCGCCGCCGAAATAGTCCAATTTTCATTGCTTTAAGAATGGTCTATGCTCCCTGACTGTCTAACATTTGATGACTGTTAGCAAGCTGGACAGAGTGAAGAGACTATAAATGTAGGTCCATTATGATTTTTACACAGTTTCAATTTGGTTTGGTCAATTTGTCTAGCATTAGGGGGTCTGGATCTCTTGACACCTGATGTAGAGTCTTTTGTAAACACAGCCTGTTCAAACATGCAATTTGATTCAACACATGATTCAGCACAACCTGATTCAATAAAATCTGATTCAACACATGATGGCAAGAAGTTATGTAGGTATGATTATAATTGCAAAAAGGAATGCCTCAATACTTAAAGGGAATATATACAGAGAAATCAATACAACAGAACACAATCCTACAGGGGAGACGAAAAATTGAGGATTTACAAAAGAGGAAATAGATGCAAAGTATATGTACTTAGTATTTAAAGGGAAAGTGAAATGAGAGGCTCCTTAAGTACCTTTGTGTCCTGTGAGCTCAACATGACTAAAGTGGCCCCTGGAGAAAGGTTATCCTGTCTGCATTCAATCCTCTGTCTCTTACTGCCAACCACCTAAGAGCCTCCCCAAATTAATGCAAGCTAGACAGACTTCAGATATTCTTACAGTTCACCAAGTGTACATTGATTATTTGAGTTGTGTCTTTGAGTTGTATCAATTATCAAATGTGCATATCCACTGTTGTAGTACCCGAGACCAGTCTCGAGTCCGGTCTCGAGACCACATATTGAGTGTCTCGGTCTTGACTCGGTCTCGGAAGTAAGGAACAGAATGCACTTTTTGTAAAACACAAAGGGCCAGAGGTGTAGTGGAGTGTTTATGCAGGTATAAGTCATACACCCAATTTTGTTTCAGTAGGCATTGCGTAGACTCACTTCTTAATCTCTACTGACGCATATCAAAGTAGTGGAGGTATACGACTTGTTAATTATATAGTACAATAGAGGAGTCATGCACAAAGTATGCTAAACTATCGCAAAGCACGTGAAATATATTCACATTTTCGCTGCACACATAGCCTAGTTTCAGCGGAATAACATCTGCAGGCAGCAAGCGTGTGCAGCTCTCAGCTGGTTTTGGCATGGAGCAGCTCACAGAAGAATGACATCAGTAGGGTAGGAAAGATGATTCAATTTATGATATCTATCAGTAAATGCTAACTAAGGCAACAATGGGTATGCAAACCAGGTATTGAAAAGGTTTAGTCTGAAGTGTTGGTTAGTAGGGTATTTGTGATGCGCAATTGTCATCATGCACTATTCGCATCAGGGGCATAGACATAGATGGACCTGGACGGAGAGAGGCCCACCCAAACATTGTTTGCTGCTTCCATTCGGGCGGCACTGTTTCAGTTACAATAACTCAATACTCTGGACGAAAACGGACAAATGTAACTAAGGCTGGGAATGTCAATATAATCAAACTAGCAAGGGCAATGATCACAAGTCAGTTATAACATGGCTAATAGGCTAGCATATCTATTTATGTAGCAAGCTAAAATAACAAAACCTAACATTAGCTAGATAGCTGCTAGGAGGATGTCATCTCATGCCATTGGAGGAGTGGGTGAGTGACTTTTTCCCCTCATATCATTTTTTGGTGGCTATACACAGCTAAAGATGCAGGTGTCATTTAATTAGCTGCCAAGAACTTGAACAACTGTTTTCCAGTTAGCCTATCTCTTGAGTTCGCAAATTCACTCTGGCTATCTACTCCAATTTCAGAGCACTCTCGTCTGAGTGTGCCAGAGCGCAGAACAACTACTGAATATGACCGGTGTTAGCAAACGTAGGCAAAAAAAGTCATAGTTAGTCAAGAATTCTCCAGATAACACGTAAACAGCCTAACCAGCTCTGCTACGATGAGTGAAATGGTCAGAGTGAGGTGTTCTCTCATTTGTGTCTGGAAGTAGCTAGCTAGCAAGCTAACTTTAGCCAGTTAGCTTGGGTGCTTGATTGGGACAAGCATGCATTTGCAGGCAAGCTGCAGAAGGACGAGTATGCTACAATTCCCCATCATTTATCAGTGCAATTTTGAGAGGGTTTATCTAATGTTCCTTCATTAGATTTGATCTCATCTTGCTCTGGCTAGCATTAGTTGTTGATCTTGTTGTTCTTGATGTGCATAACTGTCCTATTGTTTGATCAATAGGACAGCGCACCGGTAAAGTTCCCAAATGTAAGAGGACTCCTGTGGTGTTTACATACAGTATTTGCAGAAATCCATTCAGGTGTATTGTGGTTTCTGGTAAATGCATTCTAATGATTTAAAGTCGAGCTGTTGCAACTGCCTGTAAAACACAGTCCAGTTTGAAGTGAATGATGGCAGGCCCGTGTGGCAAATGGCTTGTTTGTATAAAGGCATACTGTATCTCTGACTGGCTATAGCACACCGCTCTGTATATATTCTGGACCTGGACAAGACAGATGTTTTTATTCAGTTTTATTTCCTGCAGTGTCTATTAATTGTTCAAACGCACGGCTGCTTTCCCACTCTATATTACGATAGAATTTTCAAACGTCTTAGTATATGTAATTCCCAAAACATTCCATGAATTTATGAAAAGAACCATATCTAAAGAGGTAACTTATCAGAAAATGTTTTTAAAAAAGTGTCATATTCTCCCTGCGGGTGTATATTAAAATGTTTTAATAAGTTTAATGTTACTGTTTAATGTTATGTTTAATGTTACTAAAATGCTTTCACTTCCACTTTAAATGCAACACAAGTTATTTTCAAAGACAATAAAAATCACAGTTCCAGTCACCAGATGATGATAGTTTGAAACTTAACTTCTTGTTGAAAGTTATTCTTGAAAAGGGAGAAGCTAACAAATTAGCAACAACATCCTCCTTTATAACCCCTGCCACAGCCGCTGCAAACTAGCTGACAACAAAAGTTTAGCTTAGACCATGGGAAAACTACTGCTTGCTATTGATCAGTGACCTTTTGGACTTCAAGAAGGCAGAAGTTTCCATGTTTTTGTAAAAATGGTCCCACCCATTAAGTCTAAATGTGATTGGTTAATTCCAGTCACTCCTAAATTTCTCTAGTACAGTTGAATGGCAGATGCCTTTATCTAGCTTCTGGTGGCCTAGGCAAGGGCTGAGTCAGCTAGCTAGATTTATCTCCCCAGAGACCAACAAAAAAATCCAGATTAGATATTTTTCTCTCTTCAGTGTTAACACTTTCCAACAAATACTGAAGAGATTAAATCAGAACATCATCATAAAAAAAAATCTATATTATATAAATCCTTAGTCCTTCTCTGAATGTGTAGATGGCCCATTCTTCCCCACTGTGTTTTTATTTAACTAAGTAGGTCAGTTAAGAACCAATTCCAATTTACAATGACAGCCTAGAAACAGTGGGTGAACTGTCTTGTTCAGGGGCAGAACAACAGATTTTCACCTTGTCAGCTCGGGGATTCAATCCAGCAACCTTTCGGTTACTGGCCCAACGCTCTAACCACTAGGCTACCTGCCGCCCCAGGTAGCCTAGTAATAATTTGTTAGTAATAATTTGTAAAGGTGATCTATTTTCCCTCAGCATGCATTTGTTCACTATTCTGAATGTCTAAAGAATCCATAGGTTGTTCTGAAATATCAACACAGAAATACTGGACATTTTAAACTCCTATTATGTGGTGATTTGACAAAATTCCAATCATATATTGAATCCTGAATTAGACTTGCATTCTTCTGGTCACAGCCTTGACTTGTTCTCGGGCCCCTTGACCCCTCCCGGTCTTGAATCGGTTTCGCTTTAGGTCTCGAGCACAACACTGTGCATATCCAAGGCAGTTAAAACCTTTTACTGCAGTAGGCTAGACCTGGGTCAAACAGAGTGTTTCTTGGTAGTCTGAAACAAATCTACTTTGAAACAAAAGTATATACCTCACAATGGGCTTCAAAAAAGAAGGCACCTTTACCATGTCAGATATAGAGTTGAAATGTGTTACATTTTGAGTTTGCATCCCAATATTACACTTTATATACATTACAGAACACTGAAATATAACAAAACTGTTTGACATAGAAACAGGGTTTTTTGGAAGTTTAGCGCCACAGCAACTTTGCAGTATTTTATTTCATTTCTTACATTATTAGTCAGAACGTTTTTTTTGTTTGTTATTAAAAACATCCAAAAATAACTTCTGGATATCAGACCGGCGGTAACTCACCAGCACCTGTGTTCATACCACCCAAGGCAATTGAACTCATCTTAGAGGCTGCTCTAAGACGCCACTGGTAGAGAAGAGGTATTCGGAGTGGACTTCCACCGCTTCCGAGTATATTACTCGCTAATGTTCAGTCCCTGGACAATAAAGTAGACAAGCTCAGGACGAGGATCTCCTTCCAGAGAGACATCGGGGACTGTAACATACTCTGTTTCACAGAATCATGGCTCTCTGGATATACTGTAGCTGTTCATACAGCCAGCTGGGATCTCAGAACATCACGCAGACAAGAATAACGAACTCTCTGGGAAGAAGAAAGGCAGAGGTGTATGTTTCATGATTAACTACTCATGGTGTGATTGTGAAAACGTACAGGAACTCTAGTCCTTTTGTTCACCCAACCTAGAATACCTTACAATCAAATGCAGACCGTATTACCTCCCAAGAGGATTCTCTTCCATTAGTCACAGCCATAAATATTCCACCTCAAGCCGATACCACGACAGCCCTCAAGGAACTACACTGGACTTTGTGCAAACTGGAAACCACATATCCTGTAGCTGGGGACTATAACAAAGCAAATTTGAGGAAAACGCTACAGAAGTTCTATCAACACATTGCCTGTAGTACTCGTGCTTCAAAAACTCTCGACCACTGTTACTCTCCCTTCCGGGATGGCTAAAAGGCCCTCCCCCGCTCTCTCTTTGGCAAATCAGATCACGACTCCATTCTGCTTCTCCCTTCCTATAGACAGAAACTCAAACAGGAAGTACTGGTGCAAAGGTCTATTCAACACTGGTTTGATCAGAATCCATGCTTCAAGATTGTTTTAATCACACGGACTGGGATATGTTCCCGGGTTGTCTCTGAGAATAACATTGATGTATACGCTGACATGGTGACTGAGGAAGTGTATAGGCGATGTTGTTCCTACTGGGACTATTAAAACCTACCCAAACCAAAAACCATGGATAGATGGCAGCATTCGCTCAAAGTGGAGACAAAGTGGAGTCGCAATTCAATGGCTCAGACACAAAACGTATGTGGCAGGGAATCAAGACAATCATGGATTACAAAGAGAAATCCAGCCACGTCAGACACCGACGTCTTGCTCCCGGACAAGCTAAACACGTTCTTTGCCGCTTAGAAGATAACACAGTGCAACCGACACGGCCCGCTCCTGAGGACTGTGGACTCTCGTACTCCGTGGCCAATGTGAGTAAGACATTTAAGCATTTTAACCCTCGCAAGGCTGACAGCCCAGACGGCCTTCCCTAGCCGCATCCTCAAAGCATGTGCAGACCAGCTTGAAGGAGTGTTAATAAACATATTCAATCTCTCCATATCCCAGTATGCTGTCCCCACTTGCTTCAAGATGTCCACCATTGTTCCTGTACCCAAGAAAGCAGAGGTAACTGAAATAAATAACTATCATCTTGTAGCACTCACTTCTGTCATCATGAAGTAGTTTGAGAAGCTAGGTAAGTATTGTCATGACGCTGGCCTGGGGGTAGGTTTATGACAGCCATAAATACCTCTCCCCCTTTTTTCCTATCTCTACCCTACTGATGTGACTATTGAAAATACCTTGATTAACATAGGGATTCTGGGAACATCAGAAGGTGGGGGGAAAATAACCATATTTTGGTAATCCAACCAGTTGATCATATGCGTTGGTACTTGAATTAATATGATGTCAGTTCGGTTGTCATCTGAGACATTCTCATCAATGATAGGATGACAAACTGTACAGTGGAAAGTCTACACATTATAATTATCAGATTCACATGGAATTGTTGTGCAATTTAAATGTTTTAATATGAAATTATTTGTGAAAAGATGAAAGGTCATTTTAAGCTTCTAAAATGTGAGAATTGGGTTTTCATGAGTGAATTAGGCCCGACTCAGTGGCCCGCCCACGTGAAGAGACATTGGTTATAAACTATGAAACACGCCCTCCTCTCCCTTCCTATATAAAGCCTTGACGACAATGTAACTTCCTGTTCCGGGTACATTAGGATGACGATCCGATGTCAGAAGGGTTCAGGTAATAACTACAGAACGAAGTCAACCTCAGCGTGAGCTTTGGTTGCGAAAGATATGAACTTTGAACTCTTATTCGTTACAGGAGTGATACCTCCTAGCTGTTGAGTTAGCAACAGCAGCTGCAAAAGTGGGCTAGGAAAGAACAGACAGAGTATCCCATCTACCACGCAACAACGTTACTACAACGTTTTCCAATTTACCACCAGAGACATTCTTCCAAGGACAGGTAGATCTGTTGGCCAACACGACCAGCATCTACGACCCAACCTACCGAAGCGCAGCTCAGGGTAAATATTTATTGCATTTTCCTTTTCCAAATGTGTGGTAATTTAGAATGCATAAGATTCTTTATTTATGATAGAGTAGCTGGCTACGGCCCGACAGAGACATCGCTTCTCCCTTTGCTCTTCAGTATTCCCACTCTCACTCAAACTAAGACCCCTTTTCTTTGTGTAACCAGCTGTCATATCTGTTCCGTCCGCTAGGGACGTTTTCCTTTATGACATAATTTGTAATCATGGTATGATTCATTCTGTGTATATGTAATTCGTTAGATATTTAGTAAATAAATAATTTTACCCAATTTTTTATTGCTGATTCAACTTGTTAGCCAGGGTTCGTGAAGATAACCAAGAATTTACAACTTTCAGATGAGACTGAAATAAGGTGACGATTAATATTGACTGCTATTGATGTAAAATATTACTAGGTCTTTAAGAGTTTATTCGGAAGATAACAGCTCTATAAATATTATTTTGTGGTGCCCTGACTCTCTAGTTAATTACATTTACATGATTAGCTCAATCAGGTGATATTAATTACAGAGAAAGGATTTTATAGAACATGTTATATCACTTAATCAGACATAGCCAAAGACACGACTGTATCATATCACCTCCACCTTACCTGCCACCCTAGACCCACTTCAATTTGCTTACCGCCCCAATAGATCCTCAGATGTTGCAATCGCCATCACACTGCCCTATCCCATTTGGACAAGAGGAATACCTATGTAAGAATCCTGTTCATTAACTAGAGCTCAGCCTTCAACACTATAGTATCCTCCAAGCTCATTAAGATCGAGACGTGGGTCTGAACCCTGCCCTGTGCAACTGGGTCCTGGACTTCCTGATCGGGCGCCCCCAGGTGGTGAAGGTAGGAAACACCTCCACTACGCTGATCCTCAACAGGGGTCCCACAAGGGTGCGTGCTCAGCCCCTCCTGTACTCCAGGTTTATCCAAGACTGCTTGGCTACGCACGCCTCCGACTCAGTCATCAAATTTGCAGACAACACAACAGTAGTAGGCCTGATTACCAACAATGACGAGACAGCCTACAGGGAGGAGGTGAGGGCCCTGGCGGAGTGGTGCCAGGAAACCTCTCCCTCAATGTCAACAAAATGAAGGAGCTGATCGTGAACTTCAGGAGACAGCAGAGGAAGCACGCCCCCTTCTACAGCGGCAAGACCACAGTGGAAAAGTTGTAAAAGCTTCAAGATCCTAGGCGTACACATCACTGATAATCTGAAATGGTCCGCCCACACAGACAGTGTGGTGAAGAAGGCTGAAGAAACTCGTTTTGGCCCTTAAGACCCACAAACATTTACTGATACACCATTGAGAGAATCCTGTCGGGCTGTATCACCGCCTGGAATGGCAATTGCACCACTTGCAACCGCAGGGCTCTCAATAGAGTGGTGCTGTCTACCCAACACATCATCGGGGGCACACTGCCTGCCCTCCAGGACACTTACAGCACCCGATACCACAGTAAGGCCAAAAACATAATCAAGGACATCAACCTCCGAGCCACGGCCTGTTCAACACACTATCATCCAGAAGGCAAGGCCAGTACAGGTGCATCAAAGCTGGGACCAAAAGACTGATAAACAGCTTCTGTCTCAAGGCAATCAGACTGTTAAATAGCCATCACTATCCGGCCTCCACCCAGTACCCTGCCCTGAATTTAGTCACTAGCCGGCTACCACCCGGTTATTCAACCCTGCACGTTAGAGGCTTCTAACCTATGTACATAGACATAGAATCACTGGTCACTTTAATAATGGAACACTGGTCACTTTAATCATGTTTACATACAGTTTTACTCATTTCATATGTATATCATGTATTATACTGTATACGAGTTAATGCCACTCCGACATTGCTCATCCTAATATTTATATATTTCTTAATTACATTGTTTTACTTTGAGATGTGTGAATTGTTAGATACTACTGCACTGTTGGAGCTAGGAACACAAGCATTTCACTACAACCACAAAAAAAATGCTAAATATGTGTATGTGACCAATACAATTTGATTTGATTTGATGGTAGTCACGTTACTATAGCCTATACTACTGGATGCCAATACAAGTCTGAAACTGGTTTGAAGTCTAAATCAAGGCTGAGTCAAAGCGGGCACACAGCAGCTCACTCACAACAAACATGTCAGTGAGTTACTGCGATTAGCCTGCCCTCGTTCTGAGTAAAAAGCATAATGGGGTGGGTTAGTGCAGAAGTCAGTGATTGATATCACACATTAGCAAATGTTTTTTCCACTTCTGGCTGTTTACCACCAAATGGGATTTTCTGTGGGGGATAGTGTTCGTGATTATTCTGTGACTTTATTTGCAAATGTAATTGCATCACGAGCATGCAATCCTCTGGATTCTCCTTTAAATTATTCGTCAACGATCTAACAGCATGGGGACTGCGATGTTTGGTGGGAGGTGTGAGGGGGTTTGTATGCAGTGAATGGCACTTTGTTACCGTGGATACGTTTTGTGTTTCTCTAGAGTGTGGCTTAAGTGAAGGGTTAATGATAGAATGTACTGTAATTGGGTTATCCCTATATACACATCAGGATTAGACCAAAGGGACATTTCATCGACAAAACATATTGTCTAATTCTTTGACTCTTTGCCGCTGGTACCTGGAATTCACACTTGGCTTCAGAAGAGTTGTGAATGAAGTGACTCATTGCCATAACAGTCATTGGTTGGTTTCCATATTAATAACGAAAAAGGGCCACAGCCTCATCCAGTACAGTTTGTTCTCCTAGAGTTTCAACTGATCAAAGCTGACATAGAGCAATGGTAAGTGATTAAACCTGACCTTTTCGTAAAACCAAAATCAATGGCCTCAAAGTCACAGGCCTGCTTCATCAATATGTGCCTTCAATTGAGAGAAGGATTCTCTTGCACTCATTCTCTAAGAACTTTCGGTTCTCAAAGAAATGCAATTGAGGTTCTTCAGGTCTTGCATTGTTCTAAAGCAATAGATCAAATAAGATGAATGTCTAGACAAACAAAGGGACCGGCAGGGAAAAACAGTGTCTGAGAAGTAGCTGATGAAATTGCTCAGACAGATCAAGTAGAACTGTACTTATGTCAATGACAATCTATTATTCACAGCACTCACTGCTTGAATATACAGTGCATTCGGAAAGTATTCAGACCCCTTGACTTTTTCCACATTTTGTTAAGTTACAGCCTTATTCTAAAATGGATTAAATAAATATTAATTCTCAATCTACACACAATACCCGATTATGAAAAAGAGAAAACAGGATTAGACATTTTTGCAAGTTTATTAAAAATAAAAACAGAAAAAAGTATTAAGACCCTTTTCTATGAGACACAAAATTGAGTTGAAATGCCTTCTGTTTCCATTGGTCATCCCTGGGATGTTTCTAGAACTTGATTGGAGTCCACCTGTGGTCAATTCAATTGATTGGACATGATTTTGAAAGCACGCACCTGTCTATATAAGGTTTCACTGTTGACAGTGCATGTCAGAGCAAAAATCGGGCCGAGAGGTCGAAGGAATTGTCAGTAGAGCTCGGACACAGGATTGTGAAGAGGCACAGATCTGGGTAAGGGTACCAAAAAATGTCTGCAGCATTGAAGGTCCCCAAAAACACATTGGCCTCCATCATTCTGAAATGGAAGTTTTGAACCACCTCTTCCCCATGCTGGTGGCCCGGCCAAACTGAACAATCAGGGGAGAAGGGCCTTGGTTCGTACTATATTTTATGAATTTGTTGTGCTTAAGATCCTGGAGTGCATCTTTAACTGCAAGGCTTGTTTACATCAACACCACAGGGGTGAAGTAGTGAATAAATATCTTAATGCATACCCACTGGGCACAGACATCAATTCAATGTCTATTCCACATTGGTTGAATGTATTTAATTGAAATACATGGAAACATTGATTCAACCAGTGTGTGCCCAGTGGGTAGGTTTTGGTAACCATTATAAGTTTCACTTTAGAGGGATTTTCCATACAGTTTGGCCTTGAATAAGATGTTTGCAATCTCCTCCACGAACGTTGCAGAACTGGAGACATTGGAAAGATTTGGAAAGTTCAAAGAACACACAATCAGAACTGCTTTACAGTACTTTTGAAGAGTTATTAATACAGTATATTGTCATGGAGTGGCTGTTGCAGCTAAGAGAGAATATACTAGGGTAATGTTTCAGAAAACTCTGCAAAAGCTGCAGTGGTAATAAAGACTTAGCTATATCACCAGTTGATTACTTCAGGTTTCAGTGTGTATTGAATTATAGGGTTGCTGGTAATCCTGCCGGTTCTTTATTACACACTGATTATAGAATATATCAGAACTGACCTTTATGTGAACTTCTACACATTTCCCGCTCTCCATTCATGACAATGCAACCACACTTAAGCTAGCTAATACTCCCTCAGATATGGTAATTGACCATTGGTAAACATTATCTATCAAGCAGTCGCACAAAGAAATGCAACTTCAACAAATTGCCCTCTCCTAATAATAATGTGACATGGTATTTGCATGATAATTGGAAACTAAGACGCTTGTTTTATTTTACTTCACCTCCTGCTGTTATAAATGCCATCTCCTACAAATCCATGTGAAGTATTGCAGTCGGTTCTTTATTTAAGTGTGTTTGCCAATATTGTAACTGCCAAGCTTGGAAACTACAGTAAATGGATCAAATTACAGAGGCTGCAGCTTGGCCAAAGTGATAATTATTTAATTATTTGAAAGCATGTGTGAAAGGTAAAGGTCAGGTATTTTAAAAAGCAGAGAACATAGCATCATGTGGAAGGGCATCATGTCATGTGACACATTGCTCCAAGGTAAAGACTATGTTGAAAGTAGATGGACTCATAAGGCAATCTCTGGAACATACAGTAACACAAGGCAGCTCAACAAAAGAAGTCCTTGCAGACTTCCCGAGTGGCGCAGCGGTCTAAGGCACTGCATCGCAGTGATAGACACATCACTACAGATCTTGGTTCGATCCCAGACTGTGTCGCAGCTGACCGGTAGACCTATGAGGCAGTGCACAATTGGCCCAGCGTTGTCTGGGTTAGGGGAGGGTTTGGCTTGCCGGGTTGTCGTTGTCCCATCGTGCTCTAGCGACTCCTGTGACGGGCGCAATGCATGCTGACATGGTCACCATAATGACACGGTCACCACGTTTCCGGGTTAAGCAAGCATTGTGTCAAGAAGCAGTGTGGGTTAGTGGAGTTGTGTTTCGGAGGATGGATTGCTCTCGACCTTCGCCTCCTGAGTCCGAACGGGAGTTACAGTGATAGGACATGACCGTAATAACCAATTGGATACCACAAAAGAGGTTAAAAATAATAATTTTAAAAGTCCTTGCAGGCTGTGCCACACTCATCTCTCAGTTATATCCTCATATTTCATGGGGAGTCACAATACACCACAACTTTCTCACTTATTACAGGCTTACAGCAGAGAGAGCAGGTGATGGATCAGGGCTGAGTCTGAGCTTATGGTGGCTGAGGCTGTGGGTAATTGAGTAGTTCAAAGACAGAATATGAGTGGAGGTTATTTACAGACAGAATGACTCCTGAGGTAGCACAGAATGAGGCCCAATACTGGTTGCTGCAGGTAATCCTTAAAGATGAAGACCTGGAAAAAGCCCATTGGCCCTTCTCTGACCTGTGAACCATCTGCCATCTTCTGACCTCCACTTATTTTACCAGAGGAGTGATTGTGTGTGCTTGGGTGTGTGGACAACACTGATCACCTCATGGACTTCTCACTCTCAACCTGTTTGCATCCTTATCACAGCACCAACGTAGAGAGAGTTTGAGAAGTAGCCTAATGGCCCAGCTCAATTATGAAAGCTTGCCATTTCAGCAATCTAAACAACGCCACGGTGCCACTGACTCAGATGTATTAGTCTCTGCCATGGCACTTGGTGGTAATGTAGTTTATTAAGGTAATACAATTAAGTCATTGGCATCAGTTCCAAAGGACAAGAAAAAGAACAGAGCAATTTATATGATTGTCTTCCTGCTTAAAAATTGAAATGCCAGGAAATGCATGTAGTTAATTGATTGAACTTTCAAAAAGTACAGTGCACATGGTGTTTCTCAGTCTTGTGACCTTTGCAAGTGATCTATAAACTCTATTCTGCTGATTCATAGGTTTTATCCCCAGATACAGACGAAATAGACAATGGACAGGTACTATATCGAATCAATACATTTACTGGGTGCCATCCTCACCTCAACCCCATTTCCTCAGAAGTCGAAAGGACAGATGAGTTGTGTAACCACAACCATGTCTAATATCCAGTGGCGTAAGGTACTTAACTCTTAAGGATCCAACACTTTTTTTCAATTTTCACCTATAATGACATACCCAAATCAAACTGCCTGTAGGTCAGAACCTGAGACAATGATATGCATATTATTGATACCATTTGAAAGGAAACACTTTGAAGTTTGTGGAAATGTGAAATGAATGTGGAGAATATAACACATTAGATCTGTGTCACGGCTGTCTTCGTCCTCCTCATCTGACGAGGATAAGCGAGAAGGATCGGAGGACCAATACGCAGCGTGTAAGTGTTTGTCATTTTAATTTAAAAACCTGAACACTACAAAATGACAACGGTGAAGCTAATAAACAATAGTGCTGACACAAACACTGCACATAGACAATCACCCACAACCCACAATGACAAAACAGGCTACCTAAATATGGTTCCCAATCAGAGACAATGACTAACACCTGCCTCTGAGAACCATATCAGGCCAAACACAGAAACAGACAAACTAGACATACAACACAGAATGCCCACTCAGATCACACCCTGACCAAACAAAACTTTTAAACATACAAAGCAAACTATGGTCAGGGTGTGACAATCTGGTAAAAGATAATACAAAGAAAAAACCATGCCACTAGATGGCAACAGTGTATGTGAAATGTTTTAGACTGATACAATGAACAATTGCATTTCTATTCAAAATGTTGTATCAAGACTGCCCAAATGTGCCTAATTGGTTTATTAATCAAATGTCAAGTTCATAACTGTGCACTCTCCTCAAATATAGCACGGTATTATTTCACTGTAATAGCTACTATAAATTGGACTGTGCAGATAGATTAACAAGAATGTAAGCTTTCTGCCAATATCAGATATGTCCTGGGAAATGTTCTTATTACTTACAACCTCATGCTAATCGCATTAGCCTACGTTAGCGCAACTGTCCCGAAGGGGACTCATCAATCCTGGAGAGGTTTTTAAATATAGAGGATTTTAAATGATTTATACTTTTACTCTCAATACTTAAGTATATTTTAGCAATTACATTTACTTTTAATACTTAAAACCAAATAGTTTTAGACTTTTACTCAAGTAGAATTTTACTGGGTGGCTGTTACGAATCCCTTTCGGCCCGACAGTCTAGGGGGGATGGTAATGAGACCCGTAACATAACTCATGCAAATTATAATCATGACAAAGTGTGAACGAAGTAACCAGGACAACTGAAATCTACCGGCAAACTCAAAGTTGATTTATAAACACACGGTAATGGGGGGGGGGGGGCAGGAAAAGGGGCTGAGCTGGACCCAAGGAAAGAAACAATAAATATACAAAAACACCCCTAAGCTAGACTAGCCTACTTTAACAACAGCTAACTAACCAAAAATACAGTGGGTGGTCCGCCCAGTTCTAACTAGTGTATTTGACAAAGTTCACCTACTGGTAGTGTATGCCCATGGGCGACTTGTCTTGGTTTCCCCCTTTTCCCACCAGCAACAAACAAACACCATAACCAAAAATAATACTCACAGGTGATGACAAAGTGCTATGGAGGTGCTCAAACAAAAGAGAGGTTAAGACACAAAGCGAGAGTGAAACACAGAGACCTACAGACATGGCATTTACAGAGAGATTGAGCTCTAGAGCAAACAAATGATGGGGTTTTTAAACCATGGGGAAGGAACTGTGATAGGGTAGGAAATAGGAGGAGGTGTGTCTTCTGATTGATGATTGATTGTTGACTGATTGGGGAGTGATGATTTTCACCTGTGAGGGGAGAAGGAGAGAAAAGAAACACACACACAGGATACACACACACACAGGATAACTGTATCCGTAACAGTGGCTTTCACTTTTACTTGAATAATTTTCTATTAAGGTATCTTTACTTTTACTCAAGTATAACAACTGGTTACTCTTTCCACCACTGTTAATAACTGAGCAATGTAAAACATGTACTTCTTGAAAAGCTGCTGTACTTTCTACAGAACTTAAAAGTGTATACAGTATGTAGCTTTGAAAATCATCAACACACCGCTCAGGGACTAGCCAAGCTATTGATATAAAGAATGAGCAATTCTGTTTCCAAATGTTGGACTGAATGAGATCCTAGAGCACCAGACTTCTATGCACTTGACGGAGTCTCCATTGAGCGGAGGCCCTGATGACTTGAGTCACACATTACAGAGAGCTTTGTGAGAGAGCACGCCTACTCTGCATACCTGGGAGAGTCTGTTGCGTTGGAGGATCTCTCTCACATCTAATACTCTGCATCACTTTATCTGCCCTCCTGCACTCTGCCAGTTTAAGTCAGACTGATTCAAGAGATTTATCAAAGCGAGGAAAATACAAGCAATATATTGGGCCCCCTATCTACCACTCCAATATCTCCCTAATAGTGACCTTGGTCACCCTAGTTTCAATGGTGTTTGAGTTTATAGTGGAATGGGAATAGAGGAGACAGTGGTAGAGAGAGGGAGACCTGACCTATGTTAGATGCACTACCAGATTAGAGTGCCTTGGTGATGGAGACCTCTCAATGGATACAAAGACCAAAGCCTTTGATTATGTTTATGTTTGATTGAATGTAGTGCTCCCTCCAGCTTGCATGGAGAAAATGAGATTTCCCCTCCCCAAAATATAACAACCCCTCTCCAGGCCATCCATGGTGGTGCAGTTTACCCCTTCTCCACTCCAATGCCAACACAACTCACCAGAGTGTAATCTTCCATGGAGGGACCAAATACTTATTTTCCACCATAATTTGCAAATAAATTCATTAAAAATCCTACAATGTGATTTTCTGGATTTCTTTTCTAATTTTGTCTGTCATAGTTGAAATGTACCTATGATGAAAATCACAGGCCTGTCTCATCTTTTTAAGTGGGAGAACTTGCACAATTGGTGGCTGACTAAATACTTTTTTGCCCCACTGTAGTGGATATTAACCAACACATTAACATCTGCTCAGAAATAGTGAATTCTTTACCATTTCACATTTGTATCATATATTGAATCTCTGTACAGTATGCATTGCATCGTAGCTCTGTGAAATGTATGTTACTGCTAGGTTACAGTCTGAATGGCAGCCTCACGGTGTATTTGATACTAGTAATAAATTAAATCTGGTGGTGCTTTTGACATCACAGCTGAAGTATGGCAAGCTACACCTGACAAATGGCAGCAAATGCCATGTGGCACTCATTTTGGCTGTCAGTATGTGGAGCTAGAAACATGGCAAACGCCGAAAAGGGCCGAAGAAAAACAAACTTCTCCCCTGTCACTCTGTTTACAGCGTTGTTTATTTGGTTTCACTCTCATGGACTGTTGGGGGAAGGGTGCAAAGCAGAAAACGTGTTGCCTTTGATTGCATCAGTCTTTATGGCATATGTGTACTCTCAATCTGTCAATCTCAACAAAGTAATCTGAGAGGAAACTTGGTTTCTCCATTTCCCCTCCCATCTATCTTCTCATGGCTGCAGTTCAGGATTTTATGAGGCCGAGGAAAATACGGTTATGTCACATCCCAAATCAAGAGATAAATAAATGATATCTCACAAGGGAGCAGGTTCACAATGTAATGTGGAGTGGGGCCTCTATCTGTGGAATGACACGTACCCAGGGCCCAGTTACAGCCCCCCTCTTCCCTTCACCCCATGTGTCTCTCTCAGTCAACAAAGTAGGATGTTACTGGTCGCCCTGACATAAAGGACATCACATAAAAAACACATTAGTCTGAGGTTATGGGCTTCTTATCTGTCTACCACAGCCAGTGTGTGGTGTAATTAATATATTCACCAACCATAGATTATGTGAAAACATTTCAATTCTCGCTATACCCTCACTTTAGCAAGTGAGTCATAGCTACCTTCAGACATGTCTTTTTAACTCAGTTTTAGCACCTTTGTTCATAGGAAATCCTGAAATCAATCTTTAAAGGGGCAATCAACAGTTTAAAATAGCTTTAATGTTTTGAGGCTATATTGTGTTTGTTAACATTTACTTAGTTTACAAACATTGAAGTAAAACAAGCTTATATTTTGGGTTCTGACAGGGTACGACAGTTGAACTAAGCTCATGATGCATTAATAAGTTATATTCTTCAAGAATCAATGGGTACATATGGGTGTAACAACTGCAGATTTCCTCTTTAAAATGCCCTTTTTAAAATAACTGCCTTTAATCTTGACTTTGATCTCTTACATGCATGAAAGATCTTGATCAAAACAGAATCAGTGAAAGCCAGTATTCAATTGTTTTTGGCACACTTTCAAGTTAAAAACAGGAGACAGCTGAGACAACAGAGGAAGTTGACATGTGGTGCATGCTTTGAGGGCCCCATCATCATGGAGCCAGAGGAATTATCTATCACAGCCTAAATAACCAGCCAATACTAAAACTGCATACTATCATTATCATTGCTTCGATTTGTTGTTACAGTAAGACACTCTTCACCTTCACTTTTTTTAAACCTTCATTTAACTAGACAAGTCAGTTAAGAACAAATTATTATTTACAATGACAGCCTACCCCGGCCAAACTCAGGCGACGCTAGGCCTATTGTAAACCGCACTATGGGACTCCCAGTCACAGCCGGATGTGATACAGCCTGGAAACAAACCAGGGACTGTAGTGACACCTAATGCACGGAGATGCAATGCCTTAGACTACTGCGCCACTCGGATCACTCTGATCTTAATTTAACCAGTTTCTCACAGCAGGAAAATAATCTTGCAGCAACAGGAAATTAGGATTATTGTGTAGATTAAAATTATTTTGTGTTGGGGTTGATACATTTTTAGTTAGGGCAATGAAGTCTGACACTTTACAGTGAAAATTACAAACTTTACAAGCCTTTTTTAACCTCAAATACACTACAAGTTTGCATGTCCTGCTGGGAAGGACATTTCCTTCAACAACAAGGTGATCAAATTAAGATCCTACCTCTGTAGTATTTAGTGTCAACACCACATGTTCTCATCTCTCATGGGCTTTTGTCTAACCCTGGTTTGGAAGGGGAAAATGGCAGACGTTTCATCATTCAAATTCAGCAGATGTTGGTTTGCTAAAGCGTATTTCTATCATGGACTGTATCCATAGGACAGGTAGAGGTTCTCTCTCCTGTAGGCATCAGCTCAGTTATGTTGACGATACACTAGCTACTGGCCTTCTGTTACTGATGAGTTCAGCTCTGCCAAATAGCCAGGGCCACTGCCCTGAGCGCCACATTGGATCCTTTGATCATCTTGTCTCAGTGGAAGGCTGAAGGCTGAAGCCAGGTCCTTGGCTCCCTGCTGGAGATGTTCACAGCTCCTAGCAGCTCTCAGCAGCTCCCACCCTGTCATACTAAGTCCCCCCGGATCCCCAGGACCAACAGGGGATTAGATTAGCCCGTCGTCTGGCTGGGTAGAAACCTCCATGCATGTTGGAGTGAAAATGTCAGGGTACAACATCATCCCTGGGTCATAGGGAATGTCAGCAGCACTTGGCAACAGTGATGATAAGGGATCACATGCTATCAACATTCTAGCACCAGTGCTGAATTCCTTGTCCATTAAGTATTGCTATTATGACTATGGTTCCATAAATGTTGCACTTGTTATATATGGCTTTGATATTCAATCATGTCATATCTGAGATTAATTTGTTTCAAAACAAACTTAAATATTTTATTAGCCTAGTATATAATTTCTTATTATAAACAGTCAAATGCATTTCATAAAGCTTGCCAGTAACAAAGCTGGCTATAAAATGGTGCCAAACAAAAGAGTGATTTCCAGGTAAACAACCAGTATCAGAACCTGCCTGAGGGAGACTATTAATTTACGCTCATCTGCTTCAGAATCTTAATTTGTCATATTAATCTTATTCCAGTGACTGTGCCCCTGTCTGTGCTCTGTTATTTATCAGCTGGACTGACGTGTAGAATGGGCACACAGTAGACAGAGTAGGGGGCATGGTATCTGGGTAAACAAATTACTCAAAATGAAGAGATCCATCAACACGTGAGGGGCTGGCAAATACCAAGCTGTCAGACCCCTAAATGAAAATCATTAGTCAGTCTGCTGTGATCATTTGACTGCATGGAGCTGCTCTATATAACATACAGGCAGGGAGGCCTAACCTGCTGTAGGGGAGTGGATTTACTGTAGGGGCTGTTAATAACAGGTAAGGTAGTGTTGAAGAAGTAGTGCAAAGATACAGCCATGGAGGTTCGGGGTTAAGAGGCACTAGCTCAATGGCTCAGATAGAGAACACCAGCTCCTCTATGCTGGACCAGCTGGCTTGGCTATGGGAGCACATCACAACACCAATTCATCTGAAGTAATGGCTAGTATATTACCCACAGTCATTTATGCCCATCTTGATGGATGGATGGAAAAGATAGTCAGATAGCTAAGTTCATGTGAAAAGTATCTATCGATTGGTTCTCAGATAAACATCTCCGTGCCTATTCATTTTTTTTCTGTAACGAGAAAATATTATTGAAGTTTCATCAAACACTTTGTCAATGTGATGGTTGACAAAGTCAGCTGCCATTGCGTGTCACATTTAAGGCAACAAGCTGAGGGTGACGGAAGAATGACAAACTGTACATTATATCTGCCAAAAATACTTCAATAACTTGTTGAGATGAGTGCAATGCAATCAGATCAAACTGTTTGACAGGGATCAGAAGTGTGATGTCACCTTCTTCACCTTCCACTGGGGATTTCAAAAACTGCCAGTTGCAATAACTGTTTTAAGCATGCTTCCACTATGCCTTGGGTTGCTGAATCACTCTGTTAATGCATTGGAAACCCGAGCCCTGGGGAGGGTACATATGATAACAGTGCTTCTACTGGACAGATCTACTGTAGTGTAACCAGGGATGTAGGGCCGGCTCTAGCCTTTCGGTTGCCCTAATCTTGCCATATGCGAGATTGTTATCTGACATGGCTAATTGAGTGATGCACAACCAAATTGATGATGCAAAACCACATTTTGAACTTGCACCTTGTGTATTCTACTATTTTAACTCTCAACAGTAAGTTGAGACCCCATTTAAGTCCCCCCTCCCTCTTGAGCTTCAATCCCTGTCCTTAAAAAAGCTTAACTGGTAATTTAACATGTTCACATGTCAACTGCATGTTCTGATTCCTCCGAGCCCATCACCGCCACCACAGAGTACATATAAATAACTCCCGCCATTACCCAGCATACCTCGTGATTGTGTCGCTCGTGACTGTGTCTCCAGGGCTTTGCTATCACTGGGTATCCAGTTCACCGTCTTAAGCTGCTCCTTTGCCCCCTATTCTATTTTCTCTAACATTGTTTGATTTAATTATGTTATCTATATTTGTCTTGTCTGCTCTTCTTGTGCAGTAGTGTTACAGCTGCACACAGAGATGCTTCTTTGGTGAAGTAGGGCATCTCTGCTTAGTTAGGGATGACAGAAAAACTGCAGAAGGAATTCTACACTCTATTGTAGTATTCTTTTCTTGCCAAACAAATGCAGACACATTTCCCTTTTCACTCTCTCTCCCTCTTTCATTTTCCAAACTCTCTCACATACTCACTCAGCACATTTTACTGCACCAGTTTATCTTTGCTGTTTCACCCACTGAGGATGAGAGAAACCAGATGTAACTAAGAGTCAATTTCTCCATCTGACCAGGGGCATTAGGGCATGACATGTTGCTGTTAGAGATGTAAGCCCTCATAGATATCCCATTTTGCAAAACAAACATGACGACCAGAGATATAATTACAGTAGAAGTGATTTCATTAAATATGGGTCATAATTTCATCAGTAAACTTCTGGTCTGCCCAAAGTAAGCACCGAACCCTTGGGAGTGATTCTGAGATTTAACAAAACTTGATAAAATATTTATTAAGGCAGAGAAAGAGAAAACCAAGAGTAAAAAATTGAGAGAAAGAAATGGGGCTGGGAAATATGTACAAGCAAATGAGAGCGTGGGAGAGGACTGAAGCCTAGTAGAGACATGGGCGATATGGAATAATGGTCAGTATGGCAAGCCAGGAGGGCCACATTTGCCCGAGGGTTTCCTTACCACCCTCAAATGGTTCTCCCTCTGCCCCCTACCGTGAGCAGCAGTGAGCCACTGGGCACTGGAGCAGTTATCTCTCCTCTGCAGCAGAGCCACAGCCCTTACAGCTGTTCCTCGTGGTTGTGATAGCTCACACGCCACCCAGGGGATAGAGAGGGGCTGAATGGCGGATCTAAGTGACAGTGTCAAACTGGGCTACAGGACATATGCTCATCCCCAGCGGTACACAGCTATTTAATGTAGCCAAGCTGTTGGGACCTCTCAGACAGGCTAATGTGACTGAATACCTGCTAAATGTTCAGTGGAGGTGGTATCATATCAGGATTGTTGGCTTTCTGTCAGCCCATCTGAGAGGTTGGATGACGGTTGATGTTTAGGCATCGGCTCCTGTAATGATTTAAATTCCTGTAGCACGCTAAGACAAAGCATCGGCTGAGTAGCAGTTGCCGTTATCTGAAAATCTGTAAAACCCCAGCGACTAACTCAAATGTGTCTTCTCTTTTTATTCCGTACATCAGAAATGCTCATATACAGCAAATTCTTAGATGGAAAAATCCCCAGAGGTAGATGAACTGAAATGCGTGCATTTCTTTCCTTTTGATATCTGATCAATGTGGCGATTTCAGGAAAACTTTAAGAATCCTTGAGTTGTTAGCAATATTGGAATTGGGGAATTGATACAACATCCTAACATGTTATCTCCTGAAGCAAAGTTGTAATTATGTATGAAGTAGTCCTTATTAAGGGCGTTTTGGTACCCTGGTTTGGTTTCCTGGAGCGTTTGTGGGAATTCTACAGAATACGTTTTGCTTTCACAAGACCTGAAAACACCAGTTCCAGGGTGTGATTAGTAAGACACACATTCTAAATGACGTTAGCGAGCAAGCTAAAAAGTTGTCCTTGACCTGCACTGTCGTATCACAATATTTAGATATTAGACCCAGTACTCACGCAGGTCCAGGATTAGTTTCAGCCAAGGTTTGTTTGCGTTTCACACAGGATTTATAGCATGGATCAGGGTACCAAACGCTCCAAGATCTAGATCATAAGAGGATATGTGAAAGAGCCCTAAAAGTACATTCTGGGATTCAAAAAAACAAGAAAACAACTGAAGACAACTATCAATAGTGGCCCAAGGGGCTCCCGAGTGGCGCAGAGGTCTAAGGAACTGTTTCTCAGTGCTAGATGCGTCACTAGAGACACTGGTTCGATTCCAGGCTGTATCACCACCAGCTGTGATTGTGAGTCCCATAGGGCAGTGCACAATTGTCCCAGTTAGGGGATGGTTTGGCAGGGGGCCATCATTATAGGTAAGAATTTGTTCTTAACTGACTTGCCTAGTTAAAAAAAGGTCAAATAAAAAGGCTAAAGGGCTAACAGGAGATGCAGTCCCATTCCTCCATTCCTTGTCTCCAATATATACATGTTCCTTCAGTTTGCTTCACCACACTAGTGGTGAGGAAGCCTGGCTTCCTCTAAGCTTGTTGAGGTCTATTTGATACACCTAAGCATCCTCTCATGGTCAATAATGAAATCGGTTGCTGCCCGGGCCAAGGAAGACTAATAGTGGTTTTATTTGGGGAATAGAGAAACACAAATTCATGTCCAAGGCTTGAAGAGGATAATTTCACACCTTGTTGAACCATTTGAAATGGTTCTTGCTCAGATTCAGTTGGCAGAGATGGGCTTCTCTCTGGACATTTCCATATATGAGATTCTCCCTCCAGCATCCTAGTTCAGGCCTGAACTCTGAATTGCTATGGATTGGTGAGGTGAGATGCAAAATGTTTTCCCTTATTCTATTTCTCCCCCATATTTTAAGTCAGAGTCGGCCCTACGTGATTATGAGGGGTTTCTCCAGTCCCTGCATGCTATGGGTAAACTGTCCAGTAATATCTGATTATTTGATTTAGTTGAGAAGATTTACTGTCCACTCTGCTTGTAAATGGTGCACAGGGGAGGCAAGGAAGACAAACCTTAGGCTCTGCTGACATTTCTGCTGTAGAAGAGAGAATTATAATACTTCCTTCCCAGGAATGCATGACTGCACATGTGTTCTGAATCATAACTCAGCACTGCTTACATTTATTAAACATTGCCCTGCTCTCATCAGTGATGATAAAAGAAACATTAGCTTCTGGAAATGTGCCGATTATTGGTGTAGGAACAAGTAATTATTCTGTTCCGATTAATAGAACTTTGCGCAACCTTTGCACAGAGCTTTTCATAACTTATCTGCTGACTGTGATTGCTTTCAAGATTCTTAAGCCCACAGTACAATTTTAGAAAAAGGGGTTCCAAAGGGGTTCTTCGGCTGTCCCCATAGGATAACCCTTTTTGGTTAAAGCTAGAAATCAGTTTGGGTTCTATGTAGAACCCTGCTTAGAAAGGGTTCCACACAGAACCCAAAAGAGTTCTACCAGAGTTCTACCTGTAACAAAGGATTCTACTATGGGCACAGCCAAAGAACTCATTAAGGTTCTAGACAGCACCTTTTTTTCTAAGAGTGTATAGAAGTAAAAACCTGGGGATTTTCTATGGGCAGAAGGTCATATAGTGTATGGTTGTTTTTCAATCATGTTTACTAGAAAATGGAAATGTTTTGAGAGTCAATGCAACTAAACTCAGCAAAAAAAGAAACGTCCTCTCACTGTCAACTGCGTTTATTTTCAGCAAACTTAACATCTGTAAATATTTGTATGAACCTATCAAGATTCGACAACTGACTTGCCAGTTCTTGCTCTGAGATGTTACCCCACTCTTCCACCAAGGCACCTGCAAGTACCCACACATTTCTGGGGGGAATGGCCCTAGCCCTTACCCCCCCATCCAACAAGTCCCAGATGTGCTCAATGGGATTGAGATCTTGGCTCTTCGCTGGCCATGGCAGAACACTGACATTACTGTCTTGCAGGAAATCACGCACAGAACGAGCGATATGGCTGATGGCATTGTCATGCTGGACGGTCATGTCAGGATGAGCCTGCAGGAAGGGTACCACATGAGGGAGGAGGATGTCTTCCCTGTCATGCACAGCATTGAGATTGCATGCAATGACAACAAGCTCAGTCCGATTATGCTGTGACACACCGCCACAGATCATGACGGGCCCTCCCGCTCCAGAGTACAGGCTTTGGTGTAACGCTCATTCCTTCGACGATAAACGTGAATCCGACCATCATCCCTGGTGAGACAAAACCGCGACTCCAGTGAAGAGCACTTTTTGCCAGTCCTATCTGTTCCAGCGACGGTGGGTTTGTGCCCATAGGCGACGTTGTTGACGGTGATGTCTGGTGAGGACCTGCCTTTACAACAGGCCTACAATCCCTCAGTCCAGCCTCTCTCAGCCTATTGCGGACAGTCTGAGCACTGATGGAGGGATTATGCATTCCTGGTGTAACTCGGTCAGTTGTTGTTGCCATCCTGTACCTGTCCCGCAGGTGTGATGTTTGGATGTACTGATCCTGTGCAGGTGTTTGTTACGCCCTGATCTGTTTTACCTGTCCTTGTGATTGTCTCCACCCCATCCAGGTGTCGCTTGTTTTCCCCAGTGTATCTATCCCTGTGTTTCATGTCTCTCTGTGCCATTTCGTCTTGTATGTTTCCAAGTCAACCAGCGTTTTTCCTGTTCTCCTGATTTTTGCATTCTCCTTTTTCTAGTCCTCCCGGTTTTGACCCTTGCCTGTTCTGGACTTTGTACCCACCTGCCTGACCATTCTGCCTGCCATGACCACGAGCCTGTCTGCCACTCTGTACCTCCTGGACTCTGATCTGGTTTTGACTTTTTGCCTGTCCACGACCATTCTCTTGCCTACCCCTTTGGATAAATAAACATTGTAAGACTCCAACTATCTGCCTCCTGTGTCTGCATCTGGGTCGTGCCTTGTGCCTTGATTGTATTACACGTGGTCTGCCACTGTGAGGACGATCAGCTGTCCATGCTGTCTCCCTGTAGCGCTGTCTTAGGCATCTCACAGCATGGACATTGCAATTTTTTGCCCTGGCCACATCTGCAGTCCTCATGCCTCCTTGCAGCATGCCTAAGGCACATTCACACAGATGAGCAGGGACCCTGGGCATCTTTCTTTTGGTGTTTTTCAGAGTCAGTAGAAAGGCCTCTTTAGTGTCCTACGTTTTCATAACTGTGACCTTAATTGCCTACCGTCTGTAAGCTGTTAGTGTCTTAACGACCGTTCCACAGGTGCATGTTCATTAATTGTTTATGGTTCATTGAACAAGCATGGGAAACAGTGTTAAACCCTTTACAATGAAGATCTGTGAAGTTATTTGGATTTTTACTAATTATCTTTGAAAGACAGTGTCCTGAAAAAGGGACGTTTCTTTTTTTGCTGAGTTTAGTTAGTCATCAAATATTGATGATTCATTTTCCATAGCTGGCTACTGGTTTAACTCCTCCCAGCTAGAGCAACCGTTGTCAAGGTTGAATCAGTTGGAATTATCAAATCAGTAAAAATTTCAGAGATAAAGGCACTCCCCTGTTGGTCATGGTCTGGCTTTTCTAAATCGCAGATTAATAAGTTATGTAACACTGATTTACACATTTGGTTTATATCACATCCACACCTGTGACTGCTGGCTCTTAGACCTACTCTAGAATTTAATAGCTCATCTTTATTTGCCAGAGGTATTTGCACGATGCTGAGATGTACTGTGTGCCGGTGGGACAATTTATACTCTAATTCCCCTGTCCAGGAGCGCTATCCACATACTGTATGAAATAATGGGTTCACTATATCAGAGCCTGCCTAAGCCAGCAGCAGGTACCCTAGAATTCCTCTAAACAGAGAATACCACAGGGATGTTGACGGTACAGTAGGCTACAGGGTATTTGAGCTTGAGCAGGTCTCTGATTCCTAGCTGAATATTTACCAACTGTTGGTCTCACTGGTCTCTTCTGATTGATATCCACACCACAACCCTCACATTATGCTCTGGGCAATTCATGTTCACTCTCCTCCAGTCTTCTAGCTGTTCAGATACTGCGGTCTTGACAGGAATCATGGCGAGAAAGAAAGTAATCCATCCCATAGCTAGTACTTTTCATCTATCTCCTTTTCCTCACTGTGGTTAAAGTATGGCATTGGATCATAAATGCATGACTGTCTCCTCAATGTCTTTCAATGCCATCAATCATGGTCCACTCTCATGTCTTTTTAGATTTGTCACAACATGTTCTTGAGACTTCTAGACAACTTCCAGTTACTGACAAAAACCTACTCTACCTTCCTAATCTCTGTGATCCTCTGTTAACCATTTGCCCCTGCCACCAATGGACCATAAAAACCAAGGGTTTGCGCAATATTACTGTTGTTAAAAATGTAGAACCTACAGTTATATAGCAAACAAAGGGAGGAGAGTCATTATTTCCCTATTCAATCCCATCTAATACTTTATTTAAAGCCCACAGGTATAGTGCATTATGATATGGTTAGAATTTATATATGCATGTATGACCTCCTTATAAGACTATACATTATTATGTACACACCCTATATCAACTTGCAGTACGTCATATATCATATGGTGCCCTATAAAGGCTGCTTCGTGGTGCTGTTTCTAAGCCTGCTGACGCATAGCTGATGTAGTTTAGTGGATTTTCTTCACAACAGAGAGATGCCTAGCTATGTTGCTACAGACTCCCAGCTGAGGGGGCCACAGCAAGGGAGATCTGGGTCGATGCCCTGTAACATGCACTGGTGCACAGCAGCCTTGCCAACTTCAAGAACAGCCAAGCTTTTAGTCATCCTAGTGGTTTTAGTTGGTAGTTAGTCTATTCTCTCACTCTCCGCTATAATACTTTATGTTCAAGCAGTTGCAGAGTTGCTTTTGCAGGACATTGTGTCCTTTTCCCAGCTAGATTGGTGAAGAGAAAAAAACAGAGCATAACCATTCCATCACCCATCAAATCAGCAGTGTAGCTCCCTTCCTCCTGGTAGTTTGGCTGCATATTCCATTTCAATAGTTATTTCTGTACAGTAAGCACAGGGGAGCTTTGAATTGATTAACTTCCTCCATGGATAAACCCTCCACTAAAATGTGTAGTTTATTCAGCAAATTGGGCATCCTTTTATTTGATTGGATAAACAGTTTAGCAAAAATGAACAAACCCAGAGTCACGCTCTCTCTCCGTTCTAAATCAAAAATCACTTCCTGCAGTTCTCCTGCTGAATCCCTCTTAAGTTATCCTTTTTTCTCTTGATTAAAACGTTGTTGCTCACATATTCTGAAATAGGTCAGTCTCACTGTAGACAGGCAGAAGCTGATTGGGTTATCTAAAGCATTAGACACTGAATAAATGAGGAAAGTCCCTTCTGTGTCTCAATAATGAGCATGAGGCCGTTAAGATAACAGTGTTTAGACTAGCAGCACTGAAAGGAGCCTGGCTTTTCTGCTTACTCATCAACACAGATGTCGTGACCGTTTAGGAATTCATGAAAGAAAATGAAAGCCAGAGTTGGCAGCTCTCAACGGTTAGTGGTTTACACTCAAACATGACATATTGCTGGGTTTACCAAACTGGTATAGATATGGGGCATCTGGCGTAACTTAATGCCATATAAGTCCACATCTAATGCAAAGGCTTTAGTTGCTAACATGGGTCTTAGTGCAGCCTTACACATCTTACAACTCTGAGTTTGTAATTGTATATGTATGCTAGTTATAACCAGAGATATTGTATATAATGACAAGGTAGTTTTGGCTCCGCACTTACAATGGGAATAGTTGTCCTAAATGTGGGGAGGCAGGCGGTCTGCTTATCGGTCTGCTTATTGCTGTTTTCCTGTGTGGACAGATTTTGACCTGAGTGGATCCTCTCACCTTACATCTTCCTTTCTGTTATAACCATAAAGATAAAGGACATCTTTGTATCTGTGCCATTGTAGCATTTGTGAAAGCATGGGCAGCGCCTTTGAGGCAATCTCCATTTTGAAGTAGGCCGTTTTCTTCTTCATGATTGGCTGATCTCTCCTGATGACCCAGTTGGACATGACTCCAACAGTTGGAAATCGTTGGAAGTTGGAAATCCCACCCAGTTGACTACATTAAAATGGTGGAGGCCCTCATTGGTGCTGCCCGTGCAAATACGGCCTTTGGCCACTAGAGGCCTCTATCATACTCTATGGTTATAACCTATGGCAGTTGGGGAATGGGAAGATGACATGTCAGCTAATGACATGTTGTGGGGATACCATAGCATGGGGATTTGAGCCTGTCATTTAACTGCATGGCTAGGGTAGTGTAAAAAACAGTGTTACTCAGATAGCTATGGGCTCTTGATTGCTCTCACATCCGTTTAACCTGACACAGGAGGACACAAGCAAAAAGCACGGACACCCTGACTACTTCCTGTAATCGGCCCGCACTGCAGAGAAGCAGCTATGAGAGAAACAAGCTATATCCTCCTCTCAGTGCTTGAGAATCAAGTCTCCTTCTCCTCCCATCTCTACATCCAGGCAGGTCAATATTGATGAGGGGAAGCATCCTGTTTTCATCTTACTATGAAGTGCACAGGGGGATAGGGTTAAGGAGTCCTCCCAGATTGAGGATCAGTGTTGGAATTCATGAATCTTTGAATTCCAACACTGAGTCACAGCTATTGTTGCCGCTTGGCATTTTTCTGTACAGTTGATAATAAATTCCCCAAAATATGAAACCATGACATCCTTCTGGAGTACAACAGGTATACAGGTAGACTTCAGATTGGATCTTATCTGCAAACATTCCACTGTATCCTTGCCAGCAGAGCAAACACTACCCTTCCTATTCCCCAAACCACACACCAAGACAAATCCTAACTGGTCTGGTCTGCCTTGTACTGCACTATCACGTTTAACACCCAGTCTTTTCCAAATGTTAGTGTACAGCACTGTACACTGTGTCCACACTGGACCTTTGTGCCGATGGGCATAACAGTGGCATTGTGGGACTCTACTGTCCTCTTTCCTTTCCCACAAGTGGATAAACACAGGTCTTACACAAGGACAAAAAAAAGGAATGACAGACACTGAAATATACAGCTCTTTCTCAACCATGCTATCACTGAGACCAGCGCTCTAATCCATTACCCCAGACGCCTACACTGTAGGGGATCAGTGGGAGACCAATACACACAAACAGAAACAAAGCCTCAAGACTCAGCCCACATTTATGTATTATTCCCTGGCATTATCTGGAGGAGGTTTAGGAAGAGAAGGTGGGTAGACGTACAGGCAGTAGGATCCAAGCTATTTCTCTTTCTTGTTCAGTGGCATCAGAGCTTCAACAAGAGCAGGATAGAGTATATAGCCCAACAAAACAATTTCTTTGACTATTTCAACAACGTTCAGAGAGTGCAAGATGGATCTACTAGAGTGGTCCTTCCTTCCCTGTGCTTTTTTTCTCTCTCTCTCTCTCACTCTCTCTATTACCTGCTCTTCATCCAGTGTCAGAACTGCCCCAAGGTTCCCCTCGAGCACAAACAATTTGGAGCCTACTCACTCGCCCAAGCAACTAATTACGCCAATGCTTTAATATTGGTCAAGAGCCATTACAGATAGCTCATAAAATGTGGAAGTTGATAATGAATATAGCGCTGAGGAGGGTCTGGAAATGAGGGATAGAAGCACATGGTCACATGAGGAAAAGCATATTGTAAGAAAAAAGGGAAAAGAGGGCGTTGAGCTAACAGGCAAGGAATGAAAGAAAACCAGAGCTGAAAAAATCGTAATCTGATTAACACCTTTAACTGAATGCTTCTGTCTAATCTATGGCATGAATAGAAAGATGCTAGACAGAGGAAAGGAGCAAACCTTTTTTGTGAACGGTAAGAGGGGTGGGAATTGAGTCAAGGAGGGGTTAGGTATGAGGCTGAGGATGTCCTAAAATGGACACTATGTGTAACTTTGTGTCATCAGCCAAATGATGATGGAAATCTATCATATATGATTATGTTATGCATCATCTGGAGTTCAGCATTGATGTGTAGTGTAAGGATGACATAAATGCACACACAGTAAGGATTTGTTTTATGGCAGAAGCATCACATAACACTAAATATGAGGACACATCATATTCCTCCAAGCCATTCTAACTGAGTTTGCAGCACACCCACGCATACATGAGTTGAGTGATTTCTGTCATTGAAGGGAGTGAGTGGTGATGTAGAATCTGCTTGGGGGCTTGTGGTTGCCTTGCATCACATGCTACTGTGATAGGAGCTGTGCTTAAGAAAGCATATAAATGTGGGTAATAGCTTCTCTTTTCATTATGTCCAACCAGCCTTAGGCCCAGGGGTATTTCTAGATGCAGGCAGAATGAGTTTGCAAGTGACAGTTGTGAAGAGGCAGATTCTCCACAGAGCAAGCGGTCTCTGTGCTTTAGTTCCGCCATTTGCATGCATCAGTCTGTAAGGGCTGTCCTACATTTACCCTTTCACTAATGAACATCATATATACCATATAAGCCACTTCAAATGTATCTGACCAGTAAAGTGGGTTACACAGGAAGTGCTTTGATAAACTCAAAGAGGCTCAAGTATGTCAAAGATGACCTATTATATTGAAAAGATAGTCAAGTGACCGCTCTAACAATGGAAATACATGTCCTCAAAGATGGAAGGCAGACAGGAGAAGGCGAGATCAGGTTGGACCATTCTAGCCAATGTTACGCGTGTGAACAACAGGCATAACTCTAATATAATGCTGTTTTTTCAAAGTTGCCAAAGGATCATCTGTGTCCAGTTATATCAGTGCATTTGTAACAACCTAACCATTATGAAACTTATTTTTGATCAAATACGCCTCATGAAGCAAATCAGCAATGGCATTTTTTGTTGATCAAATTCGACACTCTCTCATTGACCTCCAGAAACTCTCTCGCTTCACCTCTTCCTCTCTGAGTATGTCCTCATTAGTATAGTGAGATATGGAATATGTTTTAGTCTACTGTACCTGGGGCCTCAACTCTCCCTACTTGCCTTTGAATATGAAATGAAAAGCCAGATAATTCATAATGACAGTTTAACATTTTTTACAAATCAAATCAAATTTGATTTGTCACATACACATGGTTAGCAGATGTTAATGCGAGTGTAGCGAAATGCTTGTGCTTCTAGTTCCGACAATACAGTAATAACCAACAAGTAATCTAGCTAACAATTCCAAAACTACTACCTTATAGACACAAGTGTAAGGGGATAAAGAATATGTACATAAAGATATATGAGTGAGTGATGGTACAGAGCGGCATAGGCAAGATACAGTAGATGGTATTGAGTGCAGTATATATATATGAGATGAGTATGTAAACAAAGTGGCATAGTTAAAGTGGCTAGTGATAAATGTATTACATAAAGATGCAGTAGATGATATAGAGTACAGTATATACATATACATATGAGATGAATAATGTAGGGTATGTAAACATTATATTAGGTAGCATTGTTTAAAGTGGCTAGTGATATATTTTACATCATTTCCCATCAATTCCCATTATTAAAGTGGCTGGAGTTGAGTCAGTGTGTTGGCAGCAGCCACTCAATGTTAGTGGTGGCTGTTTAACAGTCTGATGGCCTTGAGATAGAAGCTGTTTTTCAGTCTCTCGGTCCCAGCTTTGATGCACCTGTACTGACCTTCGCTTCTGGATGATAGCGGGGTGAACAGGCAGTGGCTCGGGTGGTTGTTGTCCTTGATGATCTTTATGGCCTTCCTGTGACATCGGGTGGTGTAGGTGTCCTGGAGGGCAGGTAGTTTGCCCCCGGTGATGCGTTGTGCAGACCTCACGAGGAACTTAAAACTTACTACCCTCTCCACTACTGTTCACAGTTGCATTTACTGATATGGCCTGTAATGTTGATAGCTGATAACTTAAAACATTCAAGAACGAGTGGATCTTCAAGCCAGGCATCTTTTCATCTGAAGCACAAGTGACTGAGGAATGCACAGCAACATTAAATAATCCAATGCACTCTGCAGCCTGGGCCGTTCAACTGCCCTCTGTGGTTTAAAAGCCTCTGACGGAGGCTATTGATCTGTGTGCTTTGGCTGGGCCACACCAGATGTGTTTACAATCACTGGAATCAGATCATCACAGAGGTAGACCTAGAGTTGGCTGATCTAGAGTTTCCTGTTTTTTTGTTTTGATAACTTTGGTCTCAAATATGCATGTATATCCGGATTATTCTCTTCCAAATATGCATTTTAGATGTCTCTCAAGATGATGTGCTCTACAAGAGAGATGACGGTGCATGGTTTTGGTACTTCTTTGACATAAAAACACTGTCAAACGGAACTTCAAATCTATTTTTTTTATTTATTTTTTTATCTCATTGGCATTAGGAAATGTCTAACTTTTATCCCAATTTAAATCTAGGATAATGTGTCTCCTGGTAGTTCAAAGCTATCCCCACGATATCATGAGATTTAAATCCATCTTGGATATCCTTGAAATACTTCAGGGTGACTGATTACCATCATTTAATTATCTATAAAAAGCTATTAAGAGCCCTTTTACTGAAACACTCACAAAATGCATTGTATGTGTGACAGGCCTCTTATCTTATTTGCAATTGCAATCAACTATTAAACATGTCCTATCTATTACAAGTCAAATCTGTCACTAAATGCATTTACATTAACATTTGTTCCAGTTTATATAAGCTCATTGTTATTAGCCGAACAATCAAATCAAATACATAATCAGACTATGACATTTAAAATTGAATTGCATGAGTTTGCACAGATTAAATTAAGCTAAGATCTCTGAAACATTGATCTGTTGAAAACAGTTGTAACAGATTGTTAGGGAAAACACTACACAGACGGTATTTTTAGTGTCTGGTATAACTGTGCTCTTTAGTCATCTCACTAAACACTAGACTTGCCAAGGACTGGATGCATTGAACAGCAGCATCATAAAGTAATGTAAATAGTTCTGTAGTTTATAAATCTGTGCCAATTATAATCCATCCCCATGAAATCCTGCAACTATTAAAACACCAGTACATTACAGACCCCCTCTCAGTCCTCATAAACACTACACTCCCCTGGTCCACATTGCATGACCATAACCTCATAAATTCCTGTCTCCATTAGTTAGAACCTCAACACCACTGGTTTCACAATGAACTCCCTGTCATGAATGATCATACAGGAGCTTTTAAAAACATGCCGCAAGCTTTCTCATAAGGATGAGGACAATGCGTTCTGTATGAAGCACAGGCTGCAGAGCCAGACCTAAAATGAAAAAGTGAGCTGTCATGTGAAAAAGGCTACACCACAACCTGGTCCCACTCACACCTACACTGCAGATCTGTCTCTCACTGGAGCTCATCAAGAGAAAGAAAAAGGCACTGCTTAAATCCCCAATAGTCTAGTTAAATAGTTCATTCCCCTTATTTTGTCAGCTAAGTTGCAGAAAAGAGAAACAGGGCGGTGAAAGGAGCCGGTAGAACATCACTGTGTACGCCAGTTAAGGGGCAACAGAGAGAGAATGTGTGCGTACGCTCCAGCTCACAATTACTCGGAGCTAGCTAACATTGCTAACATTTCTAAGCCATGCAGGGAGGTTGGTTCTGGGTTTTGTGTCTACCCTTTCCCTCTCCTTTCCCCTTCACCTCTTGATGCTGATGCACACAGGCAGCTCACTTCTCAATGTCCCAGCAAACCAGCCCTTTTCACCTGAGCAGATCTTCGAAGTTTAAAATCTGTTTGGAAGGAGAGTGAGATAGAAAATGTAATGATGCAATCTGTATCTCCAGAATAAGAGTTACTGGTGTATCTGTTTGTTAGAGAAACTGATGGCCATCTCCTTCTGCCTCTGGCTGTGCATCTGTAAAAAGTTAAACAGGAAAGTATTCTTGACAGCTTTTTTGATGTAATGCCTAAAGAGAAACATGCACCAGCTATAGGCCTACTTCCATTACGAAGCTACTATTATAAGAAAGTCCCACTTAGTAATTAGTATTTTGTCATCTCCTCTATGACTTTCTTTTTTGCAAAGAAAAACATGGACTGGTTTATGGATGGGGAGGTTTTGCTTGAACATCAACATGTTGGAGGTCAAGATCAAGTTCAAGATCCAAGATACCCATTCTCAGAAAAAATTGTCAATGTCATCACAACATTTGATTGTCCACCTCTTCACGGAACTTTGGCAAAAAATAGGTATGGTTCTTAGAAACCTGCATGTACCAGGACACTTCATGTTGTTCATGTTCACTTCATCAAAGCAGCAGAATATGATGGACATGCACATAATGTGGCCACTATCAGGCCTCCTATAGGACCATATCAAACACATTTCCCTAAGAGCACTGACACATGTCACATAGCATTACTAACCCCATTATGGGCAGTGACAGGAGATGTAGTCAATGCTATTGCTCAGTCAAATAAGGTTTGACAGGAAACAGTTTTTGCGTCAATCTTCTCTTATTTATTATTCGTGGTGACGGACTGGAAAACATAAATACACAGTATGGTTATATCAGATTTTTCTTGAAGACATTCTAGTGGTTTAGAATGTGTGGGCAGAGGTAAGAATACATGTTTTAGCATAAATACCACTGTTCTAAACTTAGTGTAGCCTATATTTTCCCCAGTTTTGTAAAAGTAGTACAGATTTAATTTAAATGAATATTTATTTGTATTTAAGCATCGTGGCTTACTTCGGACTTTTAGCAGAACAGTATGTCTCCCTTAGACTAAAATTAATTCACAGTAACTAATTGTTTGCCAAATAAAGCCCAGTTGATATAGTAGCTTCATTGAGCTCCGTCTGAGCCAGTCTATAATATTACCTTGTCTTAGACTTGCTGAGTTTTCATATTCCCCTTCCACTTATCCCATATATCTTAGTCAGATATTAATTCTCAGGCTTTGAGATGAAAATCAATGAAGGTGTCAGAGGACTCGGCCAATGATATGGAGCACTCTGTTTCACACGTGTTTGTTTTTGCCCGAAGCAGCAACAGCAGCAGCCAGCCCCATTGAAAGCATCAGTGTCAAGATCTGATGCTTCTATTTAGACTCAGTAATTGATTGTGTGAGAACAGTACACAGATAGGTAGGTAATGTATTCAGTGAGTCAATGCCTCTGCCCCTTACACCACCATGGCACACACTGTAATTGATTTTAGAGGGGCCCCAGACCAGACTGATGGTCTCAAACAGGAGACGAGTGAGTGGCTGTTAAGATCTGTCTTGTTAAGGGAGGCAGTTTGTCCCAAGAGGGCACGCCGGTGGAAGTAAAGAATGGACCGCCTTGTTTATAAACAGAGGTTATCCACCAGGGCGGTAGAAAATTAGCCTTCATCTTGTCGATCAGCTTAATGGTTATTGGTAATAACATTTGTGCTCCCTCACAAGAAATGTGGTACAGCTGCAATGACTTGAAGGTTTTTTTATGGTCCTTCGAGCAGTAGGGTTTTACAGTTTTACATGCAAAGAGTGTGGAATGTTGTTGTCTACCTATTTCAATTAACTTATTGTAAGTCACTCTGGATAAGAGTGTCTGTCTGCTAAGTGACTACAATGTTAATATCTGTATTGAGACAGTGAGAACTGACATTAAGCAAGAAGCTGTGCATATATACAGTGGGGGGCTGAAATGATTGACACCTTTGATAAAGATGAGCTATAATGACTGTATAAAATAAATCATTTAAATACTGAGCTACAGTATATTGTATGCTCCAAGTAACACTTTTTTTCCTCTCACAATGGAAGTTGTCAAAATTATTGACACCCCTATAGATTCTTATAAAGTAGCCAAAAGTTCAGTATTTGGTCCTATATTCCTGGCACACAATGACTACATCAAGATTATGACTCTACAAAACTTGGATGCATTTGCAGTTCGTTTTGGTTGTGTTTCAGATTATTTTGTGTCCAATAGAAATGAATGATAAATTATGTATTGTGTATTTTGGAGTCACTTTTATTGTAAATAAGAACATAATATGTTTCTATAATACGTTTCTAAACACACAAGTTTGTAGTCACAAGCTTGATGTAGTCATTTCATGATAGGAATATGGGACAAAATTATAAACTTTTGACTACTTGATTTAGAAATATCTTTAGGGGTGTCAATAATTTTGACCCCTACCTTTGAGGAAAAAATATATAGTTCTTGTTAAACAAAATCTCTTTCTCTGAGCAATTGTGTTAGTATAAAATTATATAATTTCACATTTTTTTGCATACAATATAGCTCAGTATTTGAATCATTTATTTTATACAGTCATTATTGCTCATCTTTATCATGGGTGTCAATCATTTCGGATCCCACTGTATGTGGGAGGAACGATCCTACAGGGGCAGGCAAATGGAGAAATGGAGAGGAACTGTATCCAATTAATAATTTATATACTGTACACTATTCCTGAAGTACTAGGGGAAAGTAGTGATAGGGTCAGAGACTGGATGAGAGATATATATGACAGCTTTTGGACTCACTCACCAGACAAAAACAATTAGCTATTAATGAGACTTCCGCTAATAAAAAAAGAAAAGCAAGGACAATATTTCAACCTGAACCTAAAAAGAATCCAGGTATATTTGATAAATATTTATTCTCTAAAGAAACAGACTGAATAGCATTGTTGTACAGTAAGGGATTTTTCAATCACCCGATCTCAAAAGCAACAGACTACTAAAAAAAATCCAGCCGTGTAAAGCTCACTAACAAATAAATCACTTCATTTATGCAAATATTCCTATATCCTTCGTGCACTCTAGCAGTTCTCCTAAGCTCCATACTGTGTTTAAAATGGGTTAGCCTACAGTTGCATGAAATGGCATATGGGCAAATGGAATTCGTCGCTTTGTCTCCGATTCTGTTATTAGTGAAATATTTAATTTTGCAACAATAACCTAATAGCCAACCTCTTGATTCAGTTTAACACTTGAGAAAGAGCTAGAAGGGAAACAGTGTCCCACTGTGCAAGCATCACTGTAAAGCTTAAGCGTTTTTCAATCTGGTTTTAAAGTGCCATTCAAAGAAGATTATAACGCCTCTCATGTTTGCCCTGTGACTCTGATATCTGCTGTATTTTACTGAATTCATGTCAGATAATCAAATTACCCAAATTACTCCAAATGGTCAATGCACTGCATAACGGAAAAGACATAGCAATTTCTCTGTGAGAGCTGCATTAAATACATGTACAATGCTACTTAACATCAAGTCAGAAATATTGTTATTGTTTTACCAGATGTCGTAACATCGCTTTGCAAAATCGAGGGTAATTCAGTGACCTCCTCAAACAAGCATCCTCTTCTACGGCTATATTGCTATAAAGACACATCGATTCTTTGTTGGTTGTTGGTTGGTTTTGTTTAATAAAAGTTGATGAAATACTGCAAATACTGTTGACCTTTACCTACAGGTACTTTCCACTATTGGAAACTGTTTTCATTTTAAAAAGCAATAGCTTACCATTTTGTCAGCTACGTCTTTCACAAATAGTGTATATTTATCATTACACAAGGCGAGACCCAGATGCAGACACAGGAGGCAGATGGTTGGAATTTAAAATGTTTAATCATCCAAAAAGGAGTAGGCAAGAGAATGGTTGTGGACAGGCAAAAGGTCAAAACCAGTTCAGAGTCCAGGAGGTACAGAGTGGAAGACTGTTTCGAGGTCAAGGCAGGCAGAATGGTCAGGCAGGTGGGTACAGAGTCCAGAACAGGCAAGGGTCAAAACCGGGAGGACTAGAAAAAGGAGAATGCAAAAAGCAGGAGAACAGGAAAACACTGGTTGACTTGGAAATACAAGACGAACTGGCACAGAGACAGGAAACACAGAGATAAATACACTGGGGAAAATATTTTTAAAAACAAGCGACACCTGGAGGGGGTAGAGGCAATAACAAGGACAGGTGAAATAGATCAGGGTGTGACAGTAACACACACACACACACACACCCCCACCGGCCCCAGGGGCGCCACCTGGTCCTACCTGGGCGCATACCTGGCTGACCGGGGTGTCGGCAGTGAAAATCGGCGATGAGGGCCGGGTCCAGGATGTCTTTAGCAGGGACCCAGCACCTCTCCAACGGGCCATAACCCTCCCAATCAACCAGGTACTGGAAACCCCTGCCCCGTGGTCGAACTCTCAGGAGGCGTCTCACCGTATACGCTGTCTGGCCATCGATGACCTGGGGGAGGGATGGGCCTGGAAACAGAAGACAAAGGACTGTGAGACACGGGCTGAATCCGAGACACATGGAAGGTAGGGTGAGTACGGAGGGTACGGGGTAACACAAGATGGACAGCAGTGGATCTCAGGACTCTGGAGACAGGAAAAGGACCAATGAAATGGGGAGACAGCTTGAGGGACTCTACCCGAAGTGGCAAATCCCGAGTGGAAAGCCATACCCTCTGGCGACGGTCCGCTTGTCGACGATACATGGAGTTGGTCTTGAGAATAGCCACCCTGGCCCTTCTCCAGGTACGTCGACAGCGCCGGACAAACATCTGGGCCGAGGGTACGCTGGCCTCCTGCTCTTGTTCCGGAAGAGTGGAGGCTGATACCCCATGGAGCACTCGAAAGGGGAGAGTCCCGTTGCAGAACAGGGAAGGGTGTTCCGGGCATACTCCACCCAGACCAGTTGACGGCTCCAGGTAGTGGGGTTGGTTGAGACCAGGCATCTTAAGGTGGTCTCCAGGTCCTGATTAGCTCGCTCCGAATTGAGGACCCCGGCCGGAAACCATATCCACCAGGAGACCATGGATGCAGAAGATTGCTGCACCATGAGCTGGGCCGTTTCCTTGGCAGAGGGTAGTTTAGGGAGAGGGATGAAATGAGCGGCCTTAGAAAACCGATCCACCACTGTCAGAATGACGGTGTTGCCATCAAACGGGAGAAGCCCAATGAAAATGTCCAAAGAGATATGGGACCAGGGACGATGAGGGACCAGTAGTGCCTGAACAAGGTCAGAAGGAGCTTGCCTTGGAGTCTTGTTCTGGGCGCACACCATGCATGCGGCGACGAAGGCAGAGACGTCAGGAACCATTGTGGGCCACCAGAAACGTTGTCGAAGGAAGGCTAGGGTAAGGCGGGAACCAGGATGACAGGTTAGCCTGGAAGAATGAGCCCATTCCAGGACCCGGGACCAGACTGAGTTGGGGACAAACAGCCGGTTGGCCGGGCCCCCTTCAGGTCCAGACTGGGATCATTGTGCGAACTTCAATACCCCAATCCACAGTGGCTGCTAGGCATGAGGTAGGGAGAATGTTTGAGAAAATGGTTTCGGTGACCGAGGGTATGGCAGGGTATGGCAGAGGAAATGGTGAAGCTGAATCTGGTAAACAGAGCCCACCGGGCCTGCCTAGAGTTAAAGCGCTTGGCTGTACGGAGATATTTAAAATTGTTATGGTTGGTCCAGACCAAGAATGGCTCATCTGCTCCTTCCAGCCAGTGCCTCCACTCTTCCAACGCCATCTTGACCGCCAGGAGTCAAGATGGGACAGGACGGCCCCCACTCCAACATCAGATGCGAAGACTTTGGGAGAAATGAGAGCCGAGAGGGGGGCCGCCAGGGTGCTGTAACCCCGAATTAAACAGAGGTAGAAGTTTGCAAATTCTAGGAAACGTTGCAACTGCACCCTGGATGTAGGTTGAGGCCATTCCACCACTGCTTTCGCCTTTCCAGGATCCATCTGAACATTACTCTCAGCAATGACATATCCCAGAAAAGTGTTTGTAGTGAGGTGGACCTCACAATTCTCGGCTTTCATGAACAGTTGGTTCTCCAGGAGGCGCTGAATGACCTGCCTGTCGTGAAGAATATGTTCTTGGGCAGACCGGGGGGTAAAACAGGATGTCGTCAAGGTAGACGAACACAAAACTGTTGAGCATGTCCCGGAGCACATCATTTACCAAATCCTGAAAAACTGCGGGGGTGTTGGTGAGTCGGTATGACCTGATACTCATAATGTCCACTGGCTGTGTTGAAGGCTGTCTTCCACTCATCCCCTTCACGAATCTGAACCATGTGGTAAGCATTCCGAAGGTCCAACTTGGAAAAAATGGTGGTCCCCTGGAGAAGTTCAAAAGCTGAGGAGAGGAGTGGTAAGGGGTAACGATTTTTTACAGTAATGTAATTCAGTCCCAGGTAGTCAATGCACAGAAGCAGAGTCTTGTCCTTCTTCTCCACAAAGAAAAACCCTGCGCCGGCAGGAGATGCAGACAGACGGCCCCAGTAGCCAGAGACTCATCTATGTACTCCTCCATAGCCTTGGTCTCTAGGCCGGAGAGAAAATATAGCCGACCTCGTGGTGGTGTGGTGCCTGGGATAAGATCAATGGCACAATCATAAGGACGGTGCTGGGGGTAATTCAGCCTACGTGAGCGTTCCCCAACCGATATCCTAGCTCTTCCCAATTGCATAGGCTCAGAAGAATCCAACTCACCCGTCTTTGATAATTCACGAGGGAGCTCAGGTGGCTTCGGATCCTCTTGGGAAAACTGCCTTTGTGAACTTCCGGATTCCTTCGAAGGTGAGTGAGCCATAGCGGGTGAACGAGTGTGCCCGAGGCCAGACCTCCTCTCGCTCCTGCGTTTCCTTAATAAGCGTCCATCAATTTTAATGTTTAGGGCGATGAGGGAGTCGAGATCCACCAGCAGCTCATCTTTTACCACCTCGGATAATCTAATGGCCTCTCCATGAAGAAAGGTATCGAAGAGAGACTCCAGATTCCAGGCACTATCGGCGGACAACGTGCGAAAAATCAACCACATAGTCTGCCACACTATGGGAGTTTTGCCGTAAATCAAGAAGTTTACTGGCCGCCTCTCTCCCGGGTACCAGAGACTCTAATACCTTCTTCGCCTCCGCCATGAATTCCTCCAGATGACAACAAAGGGTGGATTGCTGCTCCCAGGCAAGGGTCAAAGCCGGGAGGACTAGAAAAAGGAATATAGCAAAGGCAGGAGTATGGTGGAAAAACGCTGTTTGACTTGGAACATACAAGACAAACTGGCACAGAGAGACAGGAAACACAGGGATTGTCACACCCTGACCATAGTTTGCTTTGTATGTTTTGGTTGGTCAGGGTGTGATCTGAGTGGGCATTCTATGTTGGATGTCTTGTTTGTCTATTTCTATGTCTGGCCTGATATGGTTCTCAATCAGAGGCAGGTGTTAGTCATTGTCTCTGATTGGGAACCATATTTAGGTAGCCTGGGTTTCACTGTGTGTTTGTGGGTGATTGTTCCGGTCTTTGTACCAGATGGGACTGTTTTAGGTTCTCTCACGTTTGTTGTTTTTGTTAGTTATCTCATGTGTAGTGTCTTTATAAATGAAAGAACATGAATAACCACCACGCTGCATTTTGGTCCGCCTCTACTTCACCTAAAGAGAACCGTTACAGGGATAAATACACTGGGGAAAACAAGCGACACCTGGAGGGGGTGGAGACAATAACAAGGATATGTGAAACAGAACAGGGTGTGACAATATTTTCATATTTTCTCTGGAAAATGACTCATGCCTTTGCTATTTACACAGAAACTCTGGGAAGAACTGAGATGGCATTAACAAGATTATCACCAGATCCCCCTAAGATTCAGATAATAACGTATCTGATCAGAGGGGTTTTCTAGACAGAAGCTTGCCATCTTTGAACACCTGGAAACAACCTACCTGATTTAGAAAATCCTGAACAGTCAAATTAATTGTAACCCTTCTGCAATGATTAAACTGACCCTTGATTGGCATTGCGAATATATCTCATCAGTTACTGTGTTTAGGACAGCTGCCAATGTCACTAGACAGTGCATTTCTGTGGTTCTGAGCCTGTGGAGCGTGCCTTGGTCTATAGAGAGGAAAGGACTGGCCAACATGTCAACCTGGCATATTAAATCATTAAAAGCAGGGCTGAGGAGCTGCAGTGTCCTTGAGGATGACCCTAGGACTACTGGGCTGACATATCCAGCCGGCCACACACTCACTTCACCTTCCTCTAATGGCCTCTCCACAGCTGGAGCAGTGACAGCAAACACAGAAAAGAGGGATTCCGAATGTTTAGAGCACTAGATCTGGAGGGGAATGTAAAGGTTTGATCGATCGTCTCAAAGGTGAAAGAGTCTGTTGATTGGAGCAGGCTATCTGAGGGGACAGACCTGCCCAGAGCTACTCCGTTATGATTGAGATCATTGTGGCAGTAAGGTACAGAGAGTTCCCATGCAGTAGGCAGTCAACCTGTAGATAACCATTTATCTTACTGCACATACAATATCCTTTCACCACTGTCGCTGGATGTACTTGAAGACCTTCCATTCATAATTACCCAACCCATAGTGTGCATCTGAAATGGCACCCTATTCCCTACATAGTGCACTACTTTTTATCAAAGCCTGCATAGAGCTCTGGTCAAACGTATAGTGCACAATATGGAATAGGGTGCCATTTCAGACCAAGCCATAGAGTGATCACAATAACTATCAGATCAGATTATCTATTCCTGTATGTGAGTCAAATAAAAGGTACAGTGAATAAAGTAGACCTGACTACAATAAACCACCTCAGGGCGTGCCACACCACTACAGGGTCAAAGTTGAAAAGACACAAAACAGAGTTTCTTAGGAACAAGATTTCACACATGACCTACCTAGCAGCCTCCAAGAAATGTTTAGCATATTTTCAGGCCCACTTAACTGAGAAACGCTTGACAACAAACCCCTTAGCTGGGCAAGTGCTGTGGTCTGTTTAAATAAGTACAGCTCCAGCTTGAAAGGGCACAATCCTAGCAAAAACTCATGTACTGCACTGTAATCAGCTGAATTCTTTGTTATTTCCTAGTGGTCTATGCTTTGTGTTGCAGTGTTTATAGAAAGCCAAAACCAGGTACCGTGTTATTTCAGGCTACCATACTGGTGCTCTTGCATGAATGGATCCTCATCCGACACAGTGAGTATGGTGGCATCCTAGGTCAGGGACATAGTGGATACAGATGCCTTTTTTCAAACTTCTCAACTATTGTCTGCAAGAGCCCAGATGAGATAGCCTATGTACCAACAACAACAAAAAAGCATTTTGGTACATTTATCTTAATTTAACTGTCACAGCCTCAACCATGTGTGAAATCAATGCCAATATGGACCAACTTTCCTTCCATCGTGTAGCTTCAAACATTGCCTTTCAACAGCAGGAAAAAGACGAGGGTACAATTTCAGGAAACAGAGTATGCTGTCACAACAGTTACTATATCTCAGCATTTAGATTCAAGACAACATTTGTGAAACTTTACAAAACAATTTAACACATTGTGTATGCTGAAGGTCACTAATGCACTAATGTAATACAAAGCAGATAAATCTTCAAACTTTTGAATTAATATTCTGTGTCCTAGTTATCTGATGTTCAAATGGTCATTTGTAACGGAACATCGTGACTGCCTCAGAGAAGAGAGAGAGAGAGAGAGAGAATTCCTCTGTGTGATGGAGGGTAGATGATTCATAAAAGCTAGCTACCATGTTGTCCGATGTGCTCACAGACTGGATGATGTCCAAGCTTCTTACGGTAGCCTGGGGGAGCCCAAACTCACACTAGTCTAGTGTATAAAACGTTATGTTATCCTAGGGAAATTGTGTTTCCATAGCTAGGGCTGACAGTGAGGACTTGTGAAGAGCAGAATCAACTGCATAATCAAAACAGTTCCTTTGTGAGAAGGTGCTAAAGTTCACGCCATTGTTATGTAAAGGTTCGCTGAAAAGTACCGTGGCCTGGATTAGGCTCCAGGTGAGAGCATGTCCACCGGAGCCATGGTCCAGTGAGACACGGGTCCCGGCCCACGTAGATGTAAACAGGAAAGTCTGAGCCTTTAGGATAAAACACTTGGGTAAATCCTGTATGCACCATCTCTGTCACTGCTTCAGGCTAGGTAGAGGACACGGGATGGCACAGGAGGGAATTGAACAGACATAGAAAATCTTAGATCAACACAAGTTGACCCTCAATATGCAAAAATTGCAGTGCATTTACATTTGTTAGTGGTTATGTTTTTACATTAATAATTCAGGCAATGTCTGAATGTGTGCAGGTATTAAAACAGAGAGTATGTCAATATAGCATATTAGCTGATACCGTCACTCTGATGTAATACTTGCAGTGTTGGGGGTAAACGCATTACAAAGTAACGGATTACAGTAATAATATTACTTTTTGCGATAACAAGTAATATAACGGAGTGCTGTTCCAATTCGAGAAATATTACAGTTACTGATCAAAGATAGTTTGTAACTTTTTTATCATTCTATTCCTATTACATTTATTGATCCAAATAAAAGATTTGTTATGATTATTATTCCCTCTCTCTGTTGACGCAATATAAAAAAATCCCCCCGCCACAGATTGTAATTGTTTTCGTCTTGAGTCTGATGTCCTCTCACCAAGTTCCTGTTAAAGCACGCCTGCACTACTACTCACTGCTTTAGTGAGGGAGATGAAAAATGGCAGAAGCATCTAAAGCATAGAGTTTCTCGGCATGGAAGTATTCCCATTACATTGATTTGGTAGGAGAACAAAATGACAAGAATATAGTTGTAAAATGTAAACTGTGCCCAGGTGAAAAACACCTCTCCACTGCTCGAAACACAACCTCCAATCTCTTGAAGCACCTGCAAAAGCAACATGCCAAGACAAAACTCATAGTGAAAGACCCCGAGGCCTGACCACTGCTGCTGAAGATGACCGTAGGCCTACCTCATACAAGCAACCAAAGCTTGATTTTAATTGTTCAGGGGGAAAATCTGTAACCCAGGGAGAGCTTAACAAGCTTGTAGTTGGGTATGGAGGCTAGTTGTGTTGGTGAATAGGCTTACCTAGTGTAACGTTGACATTGTTTACAATGAGCGCAACATTTTGAGGTCTAATGCAAAGTAATATAACGAGTAGTGTAACTAAATACTTTTCCCAGGAAGTAAAGTAATTTGTTACTGTTAAAATAAGTAATAGGTAATATATTACCTTTTTTGTTGTTGTAGAAACCCCAACACGGGTCCCTTCTCCATTAAAATGTCACCACTCCAAGACTCTAACAGTCATCGATCACATTAATTCAAATATATTTCACCTACCAACAACCGTCTGGTCTGTCTCTCCATCTGTACAACAAAACATCTATATGTGATGCATCTCCAGGCAGCAGGTCCAGCAGGTCCAGCAGGTCCCCAGGGGGGAGGGGGGGGGGGCAGCTGCAAGCCACTAATCCTGAGTTCTTTTCGAGGGAACTGTGGGATAGCTGGGCTCTGTTTTGGAGATGTGGCTGTTTAAAGAGTTATAGGAAAACCTGAACAGGGTAATACCTAGGCTTAGTGGTGTTAGATTTGGAGACAGGGGGAAAGCAGTAGTGGCAGCTCTGAGACATGCTCACAATGTATCAGATGGCATCCATAGTATTGAGAAGTTCTTGAAACTCACTCTTTGAATTTGTGGCACTGTAAATTGTCAGTAAATGAATTGTAACTCTGAGTTAAATCAAAAGATTTACTGATAATTTACAGTGTCATAAATTCAAAGAGTGAACTTCAAGAAGAGTTGAAGAAGCCATGTACAGTAATTGGAGAAAATGCAGTATATTAATAGCATGATTGTAACACTGGATTTTCTCCAAAACAATCCTGTCTTTTCACAAGGGGAAGGGTATGAGGTTATTCGATAAACAGACAGTGTTGTACATTATTCATGTTGTATGTCGAATGTGTTAAAGAATAAATTAATGTAGGTATTATGCCCTAAGAATACACAATGTAAAATCAGGGCTATTCCACCATAACAGAGTGATGCTGAGACTCCGATTTTTCACTTTAAAATGATTGCTAAGTTAAACTAACCATACAGCTCTATGCACAAGGATGACTTTCAACAACGTCTACTGACATTTTTACAAAAATAAATCTACTTGAAAAACAGTGCAGATGCACTGTTCATTAATTAAATATGTTTTTATGTGCATAGATTTGTATTGTTTGTTTAACTTTGCAATCATTTGTTTTTGTTTGGCATACATTTTAAAGTAAAAAAATGTATAATGGGGTGGAATTGTCCATGACTATGCTGAAGGTTACAACATTGGAGCTGTTATCACAGTTGTAGCTTGTCCTGTGTGTCTACCAAAGCACTATATATCTCCTTTGCAGTTAAAACCAGTGCTGAAGGTGTTAGTCTTTACAGACGTGTAGTGAATCATTTCAATTACCTCTCTCATAAAGACCCAGAAAATTAAACCATCCGCTTAAAAATAAAAATAAATAAACAACATCCTCCCCTCCCCACCATGCCACATTTCCTCTGTAGACCTGCAGACTTACACTAATGAAATGCCAGAAATTTATGAGTGAACCCCGGCGACCAGCACACATGTGGAGACCACTGTGCCCCTTCGCCATTACAGCTGGTGTTCCAGCTTTCTGTGGTGGGACTCAGATAGATGAAGATAAAACAGAGCAAAACTAGGAGGCATGTTTCCGGGCACGCATCTCTTATGGCTGTACTGGGAATTGGCAACTGGGGCCAGGGTCGGTTAAGCGACTTGAGTCTAAACTAATCCTGACTGAAGGAGCTGCTCCGCTGTGGCAGGAGCTCTGCATGAGTGGGAACAGCCGTAATGAACAGTGAGAAAGACAGCTGCAAGGATCAGGTCTGCCCCAATTGTAAAAGTCCTGTTGAGTGGCATGGATAAAACCCTGGCATAACCACTGGCCTGTAAACCCTCAGAAAACAATTGCTTGCAAGTCTTTTGAGCCTTTTGGTTTGCTTCCCTTGTTTGCTTTGCTTGCACAGGATTTTGAAAGTCACAGGCGAGTAGAGAGTTGCCTTTTTTGGAATTATTGGGCATAGATGGGCGGGTAAAGGGATGGAATGGTTGGCTTGAATGACCTGATGTAGTGTGGCTGCACCAAATTACACTTCAGAATAGTTTTTCACTTAGTCAGAATCAGTTCTCCTGGCCAGGCTTCTCTCCTGAATTGCCACAGAGCTACGACACTGAGGATTCGTGAAGGTGACAGGGCACACCTTGGGAGGCCTGTCTCAGGGTGATAAAGAGAGCTACTGGCTACTGAGGTAGCTACTGAGAGTGTAGCTAATGAATACTACTCACTACACAAGCCAAACTAGCTGTGGTGTAGTTGTGCTTCAGTATTCATCTTCATTCAGTCTAGTTTTGCCAAATACTCAGCTACTGTCTTGACCCAAAAATGCTCAAAGACATATCATTGAAAATCATTCTGATTCCACACATTCCCTACAGCAAGGTCTTTGTAAAATTCCCTGTAAAAGTCTGCACAGCAATGTAGAGGAGTCCTGCACACAGAGCAGAGTCATCCTTTCATCACATATTCTAAATGTATTTATTTTTGTCTTTTACAGCCCATGATGGTTCCTGCGGTAATCTAGAGTGAACGGTGTCAACATGTTGAGATGCTGAGAGGAGGAAGGTACAGCGCCTGAGGGTGTCCCATCTCTGTCTCTAATGAGGGAAGAGAAAGGGCCGCAAGGTCTCTCTGCTTCACAGACAGCACAACAGACAGCTAGTTAACCCTCCTCTTACAGCTACCTTCAGGCTCCCCTGTCTTCTCCTCTGAACTCCTCTCACCTTCCTCCCATCTCATCTCTGAAGGCATCCTCCCTTCTGCTTAGAAGGCAGAGGTAGACACGTGTGTAGGCTGTTTGTGCGGTAGCAGACTGTACACCTGAGTGGAGGTGGCCGAAGCGCCCCTTTCCTTCTCTGAGAACATATGCTTGTCTCAGCAACACAACATAACCCACAATCATGACTGCCCATGTACATTGTGACAGTCACAGTGCTTCTACACCTGCATTGCTTGCTGTTTGGGGTTTTAGGCTGGGTTTCTGTACAGCACTTTGAGATATCAGCTGATGTACGAAGGGCTATATAAATACATTTGATTTTGATTTGAATTTGATACAGTAGCCTACACATGACCGAGAGAAAAGTTGATATGCACGAAGCCAGAAACGCATCTTCAAGAGATGATCAAAGCTAGAACCTAACTAAAGCCAGCTTCATCATGACTGGGTAATCAAATGCATTCGCTACAGCGTCAAAACCAGCCCTGTGCTAATTAGCCTGGGCGCTAGCACACTTTTCTCCTGCTTATGTTGCAGTAAAAGACCCAACTGATGAGAACATCACCGAGCATGAGCAGACAGGGCCAACCATGGAGGGAGGGAGCTTTCAAACCCCAACTGGATCCCTAGGCGGTCATTACGTCATCTGGAAGTAAAATATTCATGCAGCACAATAGGGACGGGATCCTGCCTACTGCTCGGGAGTGCTGAGTTAACACTTTACCGAGCCTCAGCCACTTTAAGACTGGGAGAGGGAAGTAGGGAAGAAAGAAAGAAGCATTCTGACAACAACAGCACGCATGCAGTGTGTTATGGCCACTACCCTTAGGCTCATAAAGGACATGGAAAAGAACAGCAATAAGAAGGGTTGTAAACCACATTGATATGTAACTGTTGAGCTTGCCTTGCGTGTTCAAACCAAGCAAATAATGGATGAGTCAGATCCCCTAACCCATGTACGGGAAATAGTTGACTCACCAAGAGTTTCTTGGGTATAGCTTTCAGTATGTGAGGCTGGGACAGCCCTATCCTCAGCTAGACTGCAAGTGCTGAGAAGCTCACTTAGTTTCTAGTTTTAAAATAAATAAAGTGCATTTTGAAGTGCAAAAACCTGCAAGTGTCCATGTGGAGCTAGAAACAGTCAGTAAAGGCTCTCTGACCTATATCGAATTGTAAAGGAAGTGTACAGACTATATCTTTATTCAGAGCTCACCTAGTGACCTGCACTAAGCTGTGTACTACTTGACCATCAGCCCTTCATAATTGCACTGAATTAGAAACCAGTGCAATCTTCTCCAAACATCTTTCTGTAGACTGCCTGCCACTTTGATCTACCCTCTCAACACCATCCTCCAATCATCTGAAGAACACACACTCATTCCTGGATGAAAGGGGGAAAAAACATAGGTTGTGCAGATGAAAGATATCAGGTCAAGCTCTTGAAATCATTAGAAACAGGAGAATTATCTATCTGCGGAGGAGTCCTTATATGGAGCTAATTATAATGACGTGATCCAGCGCCAGGCAGGCTGGGGGATGCCAGCATGATGTGAGCATGGCACTGGTAAACAGAGGCGTCATGCCCATATGGGGGGCATAAGGGCACATGCCCCCTCAGATTTGTCCTGTTTCAAACATTTTCAGATGTTAAATTAATTACTAAACTTAACCACATGTTATCATAATTATTTATAAAAAAGATTTGTCAGCTGTAGCGGTGGCACACTGACCTTACCAGGCAAGAGAGTACCTCCCCTATCCTTCCTAGTCAGTGGTTCCTTCCAAGGTGCACCACAGAGCAAAAACATGCTAGGCAGGACCTTAGATATTCTAGTGAGTGTTGACAGTATCGTCAGTGGAGGAGGAGAGGGTGTTGAGTGACACACACAGCGTTTGATTTGATTTGATCTTCCGGTGATGGGCAGGACTCGCAGGACGTATGTTTGTAAATGGATTAGATCAAGCTATGTAGCCTATTGATTCCTCCTTGATGAATAAATAGAATAAACATGTTTAGTTGTTTCCCTGTAATACTAGCCACTAGCAATTTCATGAAGTTGGCTTTAGCTAGCCATCTAGATACGTTCCCAATCTCCCAACCTCCCAACGAGCAACCAAGCCATTTCATGCTATCAATCAAGTTAGAATAGTTTGTCTAACTATCTTAGCTGGCAAGGTTGCTAGACTTTCGAAAAGCAAGCAATTTCTAAATGTACTGAAAGAGACTCACATTCCTTTCAATATTTTACCCAGAGTTTAGGCAGAGATACATAGAAGCATAGTTAGGGTTATGATGCGATATACCAGTGTTGCAGTTGTAACTAAACTCCCAAGGCATAAAAGTTCTTAAATAATCAAAGTGCATCATTCATTAAAATGACAATTGAACAGATAAAGAGGTAAGCTTAGCTAACCTAGACATACATTTTTTTTTTTACATAGAACTAGGCATAAGGATTGCATAGAATTAGTCTCTCGATTGTAGGAAAAAGTTTTTTGGGGGACTGGAAGTACAGTATATGGTAACAGCTAGCATGCTTTTGTTCTTTGTAATATCACCTAAGAGAGACGACATGGGGTAAAAAGACTAATATAGAAAGCGGTGATTGTTTTTGCTTGTTTTATCACATCAACATGTCCATATTGTTGGAAAATGGGACAATAGATATAACCTTTCTCCTTTCATGAAAACACTTGCAAACCCTTTTTACCAGAAAAAGCAACCTAACCTTTTATTGACACCCATCACAAAGAATTATACATGCTTCAGCCAATTGCATCACAGATCTCAGTCACAGTGCTTTCATAGTAGAGTATGTAATCTCAGCGCAAGTGTGCTGCCAGCCTACAAACGCCTGTTGGGAGAAACTACTTTCATAGCCACCACCATCATTCACAGCCATTAACCAGAAAGTGTAAACTGAAAGGCACTTACCCTGAAGAGCCGCAGGATATTGGCAACCATGATTGACACAGAGCTGGCGGAGGCCCCGATGACACCCACCACCCTCTCAGGCTTGGTGATGATGGGCGGCCCGCCGCTCAGGCACTTGATGTCCGTCCCGTCCTTCTCGATGAGAGCCTGGACGAAGGTGAGCGACTGCTCCAGGGCGTGGGTGTCCCGGGAACAGGTATCCAGGATCCTGGCACCCAGAGTGATGTTGGGCAACAGCTCATGGTCGTTGTTGATGCGGTCCAGTGCAAACAGCATGGCCTCCAGTCTGTGGATCCCCTTCTCCTTCTTCAGCTCCCCACAGGCTTTACCATCGTTGCCTCTGGCGTGTACCGGGAAGAGGCCACCAAGAGAGATATCCCCATCTATGCGGATGGAGTTGAGGTGTTTGTGGCCAGGTGTCTTTGGCTTGGCCCCCAGGACTACCAGGATACAGCAGGCCAGGAGCAGGACCTGACAGGGCCCAGCCAGACCACCTCTGTGGCAGCCAGTCTGCCCCCTCTTCATACAGCTTCCCAGAAGATTCATGACGGAAGGCTAAGCTAAACCTGCATCCAACTAAATTGAGTCCCTTCGAAAAATGAAGAAAAAAAACCCACAAACAAATGTCCTGTAGGTCAGCCGCAATATCAGAGAACAGAGCTCTCTTCAGAAGTCACTTCTCATGTCTCTCAGCTCTGACACCATCTCAGTAATACTAATTAGCTTTCTCCCTCTCTCTCTCTCTCTGCTGGTGCTGCTGCAGTCTACAGCTGTGACACCTCTCTCTCTATCCACTTCCTTGCGGGGTATTCTCTCTCCCGGCTGTTGGGGAATGTAGACGGTGTGGAGTTACTAAACAGATTGGGGCGAGTTGGGAGTGGGTCCGTGGAGAGACATCTTAGGGAGAACAAAGGTGGGATATAAGCCTCCTCTTTTCTGCTCCTCCAGAGCCGGTCAGGGGTGTTTATCTTCTCTCTCTCACCCCCCTGGAGCAGGCAGAAAGTCTAGAGTCAGCCCAAGCAGGCCTGCAGGTACTCAGACATGGCCTCCCACCTCGAGCTCAGAAAGACAGCAGACTCCTGAAAGATTAAAGGAGAAAGGAATGAGATTCTGAGAAAAAGACAGGAGTAAGAGAGAGCTCTGTTTAAAAAACAGATGAGATGAAATGGTATTTCATTGGGTCTAATCAACAATAGATTTTTCCCAGCGTGCACAGCTTTGAAGGGATATGCTGCATATTACTTTCCCACATGGTCCTTATAACAATTACTGAGACTCTCAATTGTTGTTAACTCCCACGCACTGCTTTCAGTTCAATGAAACATGAAATACATTTTTCACAAACTCTCTTCTGTGATAAAAGGCAGATAAGAAGCAGAGTCTACTTCTTCATTGCTTTTACATTTCATAAACATATCTGAGGATATGCAACAGCACTGGAGGGTCACGGTTTCTATCAGATAGTGGATAGAAATATTCAAGCAGAAAAATCCCCAAGCCTACTGCATTAGTAGAAACGCCTGTTGGGATATTTCCATTTTACACCTTCGCTTCACTTGCTTTTAGAGCACTGTTATGAAGTCCATGGGCATAACTGATTCAGAGCCTAGCTGGCACGAGTGCATAGGCTGCTTAGTAAACACATCCCAATCTCTTCATGTGGAGAGCAGACCCACTGGGCAAAAACGGGTTGAATCAACGTCATTTCAACCCAAAAAAATTATGTGAAGATGTTGAATCGTTGATTGGATTTGCAAAAAGTCATCAACTTAAGGGCATTTAGTCTACCTAAATCCAATTGCATGGTTAATTTTTTTGTTGATTTCACATTGAATTCACATTATGTTGATAACTCAACCAAATGTAAATCAAAACTAGACGTTGAACTGACATCTGTGCCAGTGGGAAGTCTCTCCATGGTGTTTTACCAAAGGGTTATAAAATATCCTGCTTCAAATTGAGAATGCAGGATGTTCATAATCTAAAGAGGGATGTTCCCTGACTGATGAAGACATCTGCTTGCACCCCACATTCCCCTCGCTCAGTTCTCCTCTCCAAACCTATCATCTCAGCTGTATGACTTCTGTTTCTATTTGGACACTAGCAGAAGCACACTTTGGTGTGTGTGTGTTGCTGACGAGGGTGTCGTCCCCCAACAGCAGACATTTCCACTGTGCCAGACTAATAAAGTGGTGGATGTGTGCCCAGTCTGTCTCTGTTCTCTGCTTCTCTGTCTCCGTGTGTGTGTCTCTCTCTCTCTCTCTCTCCTGCCTCTCACTCTTTCCACCCCCCATCCCTCTCTTCCTCTCTTTCATTGACTTTCCCAGGCATAGCCAATCAGTCCAACAGCAACTGCCTAACAGGCTTCCCACATACTGCGCTAAACCACAACTGGCATGTCCTGTGATGGAGGATAGGAAGGGCACCTGGCAGGAAACAGGTCAACATAAAAGGAGATACATGCTGCTCCTTAACCCCAACAAAGGGTAGTAGGGTTCCTCTGTTGTGGCTTTGATGTCCCTGATTATAGTTACAGGACAGTACTAGAGAGTCTGAGGAAGAGAGTGGTCTAAGGGAATAGATGCTTTCTCCAGACCCGTATAAGCCAACAGGTTTTCTAGTATATAGTATTGGGTGCTTGAGGTTGGATAAAGATGTGCAGATATGGCTGATTGAAATATAACTGCCTTAGCTTGCTGCCTTGCCTCGTGAATTAAAGACGGCACTGCAGGCACATGCAGCTTCTGTTATTTTCGCCATCAAATAGTAAGGACATCCCGCTCCAGTAACTGTACAGGAAGTAGACACAGAGAGAGGCCTAGCTGCTTTACGCTGGCTTCTCCTGTCCTGCTGGGATCCAAAAGGAGATATTTATATCGACACGCTCAGATCAGCCTCCTAAAACACAGCATCCATAATGGATGAAGGCTCAGCTGAAGCACATCTAGTTCTGGAGAGAGGGATGAGGGATGAGGGGGGGACTAAGGACTGAGGGGGGATACAACGTACAAAGCTTTTGTTAAGGAAAGAGGGGGAGAGATGAAGAGAGATGGAGCGAGATGAAGCAAGTGAAACAGATGCAGCACAGGGTCCATGGAGGATAATAAGGCTGGCTAAGGGGGACACTCACTTACTCACTTCCTTCTACATTTTAAATTTTTGTAATTTAGCAGTTGATCTTATCCGGAGTGACTTAGTTACAGATGACTTACATTCATCTTAAGATAGCTAGGTAAGACAATCACATTATCATAGTCACAGTAAGTACATTTTTCTCAATAAAGAAGTTATCAGCAAAGTCAGCAGGCTACAAGAAGGAAAAGACGAGAGCAAGTTGTATTTATTTTTCTAACGCCCAGGAAGCTCAGAATCAAAATCAGCTCTGCAAGCGTTATAATGTCAATATGCTTAGTTGTGATGACATTCACAAAATGTTTAAGTTATGTTGCACAATACATTCCCTTAATGTTGTAAGAATTAATACATTTTATGACTTCGATAGCATATTTGTTGTAGGTTTAACTTAATATTCCACTGATGTTCACGCAATGTATATTTTTCCTCTGAACATTTAGAAAATGTTCTATTTAAGTTTTGCCTAATATTACCACAACATTCTCAGCATGCAAATGTTTATCTCTTTAAGGCAGATTGGAATACATCCCCTTTCTGTTTCCCTCCAGATTTAATGGCAATTTGCATTTGAGGACTGTATTGTAGGTTAAATAGAGACAGGTGGTATGTTAATTTCATTCATATGACATTTGAACTGCATTTAATCATACAAACACAACAATATTTTTTACACTTCCTACAGTATGTTGACAATCTGCACATGTCGGGTTTGAACTCACATCATTAACCCTCCTCTAGTAGATAGCTGTGGTGTTGTGGGGTGTCTTCAGTCAAATCTAGTTAATCAAGATACAGAACACAATTTATTTTCTTTTGAGTTATTTAAAATGTTCCCATTCTCTTCATATGCTGTGTACTTGTAACACTGTTTCCCATCTTCATCACGTATTGAACGTTTTATGAAACACATTCTGTCAACATTCTTGGAACATCAAATAAATGTTTTCTGCACCCTGATACAAACATTATCTGAATGTCAGCACAACTGGACATAAAACATTAAATAATACATGTTTTTGATGTTATCATCCTAATTTTAGATCAAATTCTAACTAGAACTTAATGGGAATCTTAGTTAATGTTCTGGGAATGTTACCGGTCTGCTGCGTACCATGTGTATCCCAGACATACAACTAATAACACTTCAAATTGAAACTTCAAACTATTATTTCCCAATTTGCAAGTTATGTATTTATTATGTGGCTTTCCTAAAGCCCTAACGTTAATTTACAGCCCAGTTTCATGTTTAAGTTCCATGGTTTCAGTTCGCTTATGCCAGTTTATATTGTTGAAAACGTTTGTTTCCTTCTTTATTTAATGTAATGTATCTGCTATTTGATCCTCTGAGTGGTTGAGGTTTTTAGGGGAGCATGAAGAGGTTGTCTTAATTTCATTGAATCTCATTTCATATTGCTGTTATTTTGTTTGTGTTGCTGCATCTTCTCCAGCCAGTCACGTGATCCACTCAGCTGTGAGTCCTAGAGCAAAAGGTTGCCTGTATTTGTGGTCACAGGGTCACCAGTCTACTCACTCTGTGTATAAGTGCTGCTCTTCATCTTTTGCCAGTGTTGGAATTGTTCATAGGGAGGCTGGTCAGAGCCTGGTAGACTACACCTGTGCCGAGATAGTTATATTGGCAGTAATAACTGGTTAGGCCGACGACTTAGGCCTACTGTAGTCATGTAGTTTATTGATTTGTTTGTTTGTTTTCTACATTCTTAATGTTCTACCACATAATAAATAACACTATACCTGATTTTACACATTTTACTTTGCCTCCTGTTGCGTCCTACCCTTAAGGCTGTGAGTCCTGCTACCACCGAACAAATCTGTACCCAGAAAGTAATGATCCTCCTTAGTAAACTGTACTTTGTTGCCTCAGCTACGAACAGAATTACAACATTATCTGAGTGGCCTGAAAATAGAATATATTTGTCTTTCTCTCTACCCAGGGTAATCAGCTCTTTGGATAATTCTCTATGAAATCATAATCTACAGATGATCATTTAAGAAGCTGCAGGCCAGTTATCTGCAGGACAGTTATTATCTCCAAATCTCCTTCCGTTAAGATTACAAAGCTAATACAACAAGGAAGATAATTATAGCGTAGTGGCCAAACAGTGCAGAGAAATAAATAGCTTCAGCACAGGACAATCCTCCTGTAAAATGACAAGAAACCAGATCAGAATAACAAGTCCTGGAACTATGGCACAAAGCGGGAAAAAGTCCCCCATATCCTATCTCCCATTCCCAGGAAACAAATCAGATTAAATATTGCTGACTCTTCCTGAGTTTCCTCTTACTCTCTCTTTCCCTTTCCCTCTCCATATCTATCCCTTTCCCTCAGTCTCTCTCACCCCCCCACCCCCCCCTTATCTTACGCTCCCTCTCTCTCTTAGCCAATGTCGACACAAGTCGTGTGCCTGGGCCATGCCCTTTGTTGTCAGCGTCAGAGACTACACGCAAGTTGGCATCTCCACCAGATGTCCTAGTCACAGGACCCAGATAGGGAGAGGAGATCAACATCAGCTGTCTTTCTGTCCAAGGGGACTAGGAAGTATAGAGGGAAATTGCTGACTCTACACAGCAACTTAGTGGGAATTTAACTGTTTGTGCCATTATGGGCCGTCTTAATACCTGGCCTGTGTATACATACAGGATGCATTAGCTGCAAACAAATGGCCCATGGACCAATATGTCTGTCTGGATGGAATAGGGAGCCAGAGCAGGGGACACAACACTGTTAAATTTCAGATCCCTTCGCTGATGCCAGGTAATGTCATGCACTGTGCTAATAGGGCCGTCAGAGTGCGGTTGGGCAGCCATGCGTCTGACAGTGATATCCTTATCTGACAGGAGACTGCTGTTTGGCCGTTATGCTTCGCCAGCACTCATACTTAGGCCCCAAATGGGCAATAGGATCACAGTGGGGAGCAGAGATTAAATATTGTGTCTGGGGAGAGCACAAATAGGCTTTTCTGTCTCATTGTACACAGTACTGGTGTATAATGCTCCTCAGTGTCAATATAGGATAAGCAAGTGTTTTATTGCCTTGAAGACAAACATATCTGCCTTGTTTTATCAGGAAATATACACCCACATACATCCACCGACACACATACAACAACCTGTATCCATCGCTATCCAAACTCAGAAATGTTAGATGGGGTGAAGATCTCATCCCTACCAGACATGGAGGAATCTCCAAAAAGTATGTCAGATACTTTAAAGGTTATAGAACTAAGCCAGTGAGATCAACCACCACTGGTGTTGCATTTGATGGTGGCTATGACTGACTGTCACTTGAGTGGGAGAAAGAGAGAAAGTATTTCCTCACTGTCAGAGACTGCTAGCAGTGACATATCCTGAACTAGTACAGACATGTACAAGCAATCTCAAATCAGCATGTGGTCACTTGTCTAAGACAGGTGCAGAAAACACTTTATCTTTACTAGCATAAAGGATGTTTTTTAAACACCAGCATTAACAGATGTACATAGAGAGAGAAAGAGAGAGAAAGAGAAAAAGAGAGAGAACGAGAAAGAGAGCGAGAGAGAGAGAGAGAGAAAGAGAAAAAGAGAGAGAACGAGAAAGAGAAAGAGAGCGAGAGAGAGAGAGAGAGAGAGAGAGAGGCGGAGAGAGTGAAATTAAAAGAGAGAAATATAAAAAGAAATAGAAAGTGAGAGATGGTGTTGTCTTTAATGATAGTTAAATAAAAGTCCAAAAAAAAGTCCATCCCTGCAGATTGTAAATTGTATATCTCATCCTTCCCCGGGGACACTGAATAAAGTCAGATTGCAGCAGATGTAGCCAGATTTGTGTTACCTAACAGTTAATCTATTATTAATGAATCTGTAACATGCCAGAGGCAAAAAAATCTGGGAAACAGCACAGGATCTTTTTCAGGAATATGACCGGCAAGGAAAATAAATTACATAGAGTACACTACAATGACGTATTATAATCTTGGCAAGTATCACATCAATTTATTGTGAATATGTTCCTTGCACAATGAGTCAAAACAGAGGTAGTGAAAAAGAAGGGAGGAGGGGAGGTGAGAGAGAGAGATGGAAAGCCCCATGGAGTGTGCACCATGTTCATTACATGGTACATTCATAACATGCATTGTTACTCCGTATTATGCTATCTGCATTCATCCCACCTCTATAATAGACATCAGACACTCACCTCATAGCTAATTCCCTTCCCGGGTCTGCTGCCCTATTCATAGACTCCCTCCATCCTCTGTAAGCTCACCCACACAAGGATAAATGATATTGGGAAAAATAATGTATTCACTAATTAACAGTTCATGAAAAATGCAATTTTCATTAACAAACAAAGTCTGCCCTGCTTCCTCGGGCTATAGATAGAGGATGATACGATGTGTGATTAGTCTGGTGATTCTCAGTGTGGGGGGACCCAGTATGAGCCTAAACAACAACTATTTGCCACATCAAACATGATTACAACACTATGTCACACCGACAATTAGACCAGGAATGTCTAACTATAAACAGCATATTGAGTTGATAACGGCTAACAAAATCCTTCTGTCTTTCTAGTTGGCGTTGTCCTTGGTGCTAGTGTTGGTGGTATAAGCAATGATCGTTTTTGCCTACTTCTCCAATTGAATTGAAAGCACCGATCTCGCTTGTAGGCGATGTCATGGCAATGTTGGCTAACTAAGCTCATGCACAGAAACACATCATCGGGTCTAATGGTCATTTCGCGCCGAACTGTGCAATGTGCAGGTCATCAAATTAAAGGCACTCCTTCGATATACACTGAGTGGACAAAATATTAGGAACATCTGCTCTATCCATGACAAACTGATCAAGTGAATCCAGATGAAAGCTATGATCCCTTATTGATGGCATTTATTAAATCCACTTCAATCAGTGTAGATGAAGGAGAGGAAAAGGATAAAGAAGGATTTTTAATCCTTGAAACAATTGAGACATGGATTGTGTGTGTGCCATTCAGACGGTGAATAGGCAAGACAAAATATTTAAGTGCCTTTGAACAGGGTATGGTAGTAGGTGCCAGGCATACCGGTTTGAATGAATCAAGAACTGCAACGCTGCTGGGTTGTTCACACTAAACAGTTTTCTGTGTGTCTCAAGAATGTTCTACCACCCAAAGGACATCCAGCCAACTTGACACAACAGTGGGAAGCATTGGAGTCAACATCGGCCAGCACCCCTGTGGAACGCTTGACACCTTGTAGAGTCCATGCCCTGACGAATTGAGGCTGTTCTGAGGGCGAACGGGGGTGCACATCAATATTAGGAAGGTGTTCGTAATGTTTTGTACACTCAGTGTAAAGTCGTTTTGGACAACAACAAAAAATCAAGCGTATCAGTTTGTCACTTCCACGAGGTTGGAGTAATAAAATGTTCAACTACTTAACATATTGGCTCAAATCAAGGCTGACATTTATTTTTTAAATTAACAACCAAGGAAGAATTTTTCACATCTCTCAATGACTTTAATTCCAGTTTGTCTACAAATGATTATTTGATATGTTAGATTCATAACTCCATCTCAACCAAAAATCTAAGTTAAATAACATGACTGAATCAAATCAAACTTTAAATGCACTTTAAATACATTTTGATTTGATTTAGTACTATTCTTCCCCTTAGATTTTTGGTTGAGATGGAGATGTGAATCCAACATGTCAATTATTAATTTGTAGACAACTGGAGCCAGACTAATTCAGTGGAACCATCCAATAAGAAGATACAGCACTTTCAGATGTTGATATATTGTTGTGTTGACAACCAAACAATATCACTAAATTTGTAATCAACCAGCTTGAAACCTTAGGCCTATTGTATTGTCTTGAATTCTGGGTTGAATTGAAATAATAGCTGTTGATGATTTAGAAAAATGCTATAGGACTAAATAGCATCATTGATGGTGTATAAGTGATAAAGTATGGTCACATTTCATTTGCTCTGTTAAACCTACCCTTTGGTAAGACTTCGATAGTAACAGAGAATCTATCTAGTTTTTAAGTGGAGATCTCTCAACAATCATTCTCATGGTAGCATATTGGTAATAGTCAGTGACAGCAGCGCTGGCCTTGGTTAAACCCTGGATGGAAGATCAAAGGGTAGCTGTAGATAGATCAATTCTCCAGTAGGAGGTGCTGCCCAGCCTATTGTTTTTTTTTGTCTGATAGTGGATATAACGTTGAAGATCTGATGTCGTTTTAAAGGTACATATTCAACATATTTTAAGGTTAGTCTATGTTGACATTTGGTTACCATGATGACAATCTTGTAGTTGAAATTGCACACTCAAAACAAATCCAATGTATTTTCCACATAGATTCCACAATGAAATACGTTGACTAATTAAGTTGAAACAACATTGATTCAACCATTTTGTGCCCAGTGTGAAACCAGTGAAGCAACTAGCAAGACAAGCTAGTAGCAGAAGTTCCGAGATCTCCATGCATGTCCCACTTTGCTTGGGCACATTTTTCATGTCGCACCACAGTTTACAACAAGCTCTTTGAGCCTGGCTTGTCTATTCAAGAGGCTAACACTGCGGTTTACCATAAGCACTTGAATATAATGTGCCCTAAATGTGCCATGTGAATGAGATGCAGTGAACCACTGCAGCATACTCACCCAGCTGCAAGGCTCTACACTCATATTATACTGTAGGGGTTGCACTACAGACCTACTCAAACAACACTAGATCAAGCAATACATTTGCTTTGATGATAATGCAATACATCATTTCCAATGCAACACAATATTAATATGAGGATCACCTAATGCTCTCATAAATCAGAACAGCGAAACTTGCAAAATGGCTGACATGACACCATACCGCTTTGCGAGGTGGGACCAAGTCACTAATATTCGAGTCACAAGCAAGTCACAAGGTCCGAGTCCCAAGTAGAACATTTTAATAGCAAGTTGAATCGAGTCACAAGTCAAGTAAAAAAAAAAATCTATATATGAAATGACATGTTCAACTACAAATTGTTATCTATTTATTGAGGCTACCAGACAGCCATTTTCATTATTTTGTCTACGACATGTAGGGACCATGTAGCAGTCATAAGGGCATGACATCAGGAAATTCTAAAATTGATTTGGTTTCCCCTCATCAATCTACACGCAATACTCCATAAAGACATAAGTATTCAGACCCTTTGCTATGACACTCGAAATTGAGCTCACGTGCATCCTGCTTCCATTGATCATCCTTGAGTTGTTACTTAGACACGGGCAGTAGTGTTAACACATAACATTAGCTGTGTGTGATAAGTGTGAGTGAGTGTGCATCACCTGGTAGACAGCTAATGATACAGGATTATTACGCAAAATTGTACGCAGCATCATCTTGATATGTGTGCAAGAAAAGTTCAACATTCACCTTCTGCTACCATTTCTGTCAAGCATAGCTACAACTTGATGCATTCGTTCGATAAATATCAATGAATGCACCACACAGAACGCAATGCAACTGCACAGACAACACTGCAAAGGCTGCAAGGCACACGTAGCCTGTACTTACGGTGTCCCAAAATGCAAAGGTGTGATCGAGGCGTCGTTATACAGCCCATTTTCACCAGATGCGCTGTCAGCAGGAAAAGTTCCACCCCATTCATTTTCAACGAGTGCACGCAGGAATTGTTGGAAGTTAAGCGGCGAGAACCTTACTTTATGCAAATGTCACGAAACGCAACCACCATGGGCATTAACCGTTCAAGTGAGGACTGAGGAGCAGATGTATTACTATTTTTCTTTATTCTTTTCCTCTAACACCCCTCCCCTAATTGAAGTAAACTAATGGACAACAACACTTAGGCTTCTACTTCTAGTTTATACACACTACATACATTTTACGGACACAGTATATTTTTATTTTGTTATTTTTTAGTCTCATCCTTCAGCTCCCCTTAACCCCTCCCATATATCTCTGAAGGCTATCCAGTTCTCCACTCATTACCTGTGTTAACTGCACCTGTTTGAACTCGTTACCTGTATAAAAGACACCTGTCCACACACTCAATCAAACAAACTCCAACCTCTCCACAATGGCCAAGACCAGAGAGCTGTGTAAGGCCATCAGGGATAAAATTGTAGACCTGCACAAGGCTGGGATGGGCTACAGGACAATAGGCAAGCAGCTTGGTGAGAAGGCAACAACTGTTGGCGCAATTATTAGAAAAATAGAAGAAGGTCAAGATGATGGTCAATCACCCTCGGTCTGGGGGTCCATGCAAGATCTCACCTCTTGGGGCATCAATGATCATGAGGAAGGTGAGGGATCAACCCAGAACTACACAGCAGGACCTGGTCAATGACCTGAAGAGAGCTGGGACCACAGTCTCAAAGAAAACCATTAGTAACACACTATGCCGTCATGGATTAAAATCCTGCAGCGCACGCAACCGTGAAGCATGGAGGTGGAAACATCATTCTTTGGTGGATGCTTTTCTGCAAAGGGGACAAGATGACTGCACTGTATTGAGGGGAGGATGGATGGGGCCATGTATCGTGAGATCTTGGCCAACAACCTCCTTCCTTCAGTAAGAGCATTGATGGGTCGTGGCTGGGTCTTCCAGCATGACAATGACCCGAAACACACAGCCAGGGCAACTAAGGAGTGGCTCCGTAAGAAGCATCTCAGGGTCCTGGAGTGGCCTAGCCAGTCTCCAGACCTGAAGCCAATAGAAAATCTTTGGAGGAAGCTGAAAGTCCATATTGCCCAGCGACAGTCCCGAAACCTGAAGGATCTGGAGAAGGTCTGTATGGAGGAGTGGGCCAAAATCCCTGCTGCAGTGTGTGCAAACCTGGTCAAGAACTACAGGAAATGTATGATCTCTGTAATTGCAAACAAAGGATTCTGTACCAAATATTAAGTTCTGCTTTTCTGATGTGTCAAATACTTATGTCATGCAAATTCATTTCTTAAAAATCATACAATGTGATTTTCTGGATTTTTGTTTTAGATTCCGTGTCTCACAGTGTATCTATGATAAAAAATGACAAACCTCTACATGCTTTGTAAGTAGGAAAACCTTCAAAATCGGCATATCAAATACTTGTTCTCCCCACTGTATATACATTTTACGGACACAGTATATTTTACATTATATAAATCTCTCCGGGAAGAAATGGCACTGACAGATAGGGTAGCCGTGCTTCTATTCTTAGGCGACTTTGCAGTATTTTGTTTTTTTATGTGTTATTTCTTACATTATTAGCCCAGATTTTTTGGGGTGTTATTACATACAGACGGGGAGAACTTTTGGCTATCAGAGCGACAGTAACTCACCAGTATTACCAGCTATACGACCAGGAATACAACTTTCCCCAATCAGATGTTTTGTACCCCAGGGCAATTGAACTGATTCCAGAGGCTGATGCACACCACCCACCGCTTCTGAGTATATTAATCGCTAATGTTCAGTCTCTGGATATTAAGTTGACGAGCTCAGGGCGAAGATTTCCTTCCAGAGAGAAGTGATATACTGTGATATACTCGTGATATACTGTCTGAGTCCGTACAGCCAGTTGGGTTCTCAGGTCATTGAGCAGACAGGAATAAATATCTCGCCGGGAAGGGCCGGGTTGTGTGTTTCGTGATTAACTACTCATGGTGTGATTGTGATAACATACAGTGACTCAAGTCCTTTTGTTCACCCAACCTATAAAACCTCACAATCAAATGCCAACCGTATTACCACCCAAGACAATTCGCTTCGGTTATAGTCACAGCCATATATATTCCCCCTCAAGCCGATACCATGACGGTCCTCAAAGAACTTCACATGCAAGTGGAAGCCACATATCCTGAGGTAACATTTATTGTAGCTGGGGACTTTAATAAAACAAATTTGAGGACAACGCTTCCGAAGTTCTATCAACACATTGACTTTCATACTCACGCTGCTAAAACACTCGACCACTGTTACTCCAACTTCCGGGATGCCTACAAGGCCCTCCCATGCCCTCCCTTCGGCAATTTGATCATGACTCCATTTTGCTCCTCCCTTCCTATAGTCAGAAACTCAAACAGGAAGTACCCGTGCTAAGGACTATTCAACGCTGGTCTGACCAATCGGAATCAACGCTTCAAGATTGGTTTGATCACACGGACTGGGATATGTTCTGGGTAGCCTCCGAGAATAATATTGACGAATACACTGATATGGGGACTGAGTTTATCAGCAAGTGTACAGGAGACATTGTACCCACTGTGACTATTAAAACCTGCCCTAACCAGAAACTGTGGAAAGATAGCAGCATTTGCGCAAAACTGAAAGTGCCATGGCAGTGTAGTTATTCCGTCCGTAAGGCAAACAAACAGGCAAAACGTCAGTACAGAGACAAAGTGGAGTCACAATTAAATGGCTCAGACACGAGCACATGAAGCACTTTGAGAGACTTGTCAAGGATCATATCACCTCTACCTTACCTGACACCCTAGACCCACTTCAATTTGCTTACTGCCCCAATAGACCCACAGACGATGAAAACGCCATCGCACTGCACACTGCCCTATCCCATTTGGACAAGAGAAATACCTATGTAAGAATGCTGTTCATTGACTATAGCTCAGTATTCAACACTATAGTACCCTCCAAGCTCATCATTAAGCTCGAGGCCCTGGGTCTGAACCCCGCCGTGTGCAACTGGGTCTTGGACTTGCTGATGGGCAGCCCCCAGGTGGTGAGGGTAGGAAACAACACCTCCACTTCGCTGATCCTCAACACTGGGGCCTCACAAGTGTGCGCGCTCAGCCCCTCCTGGACTCTGGGTGGCTACGCACGCCTCCAACTCAATCATCAAGTTTGCAGACAACACAACAGTAGTAGGCCTGATTACCTTCAATGACAAGACAGCCTACAGGGAGGAGGTGAGGGCCCTGGGTGTATGGTGCCAGGAAAATAACCTCTCACTCAAACTCAACAAAACAAATGGTCCACCCACACAAACATTGGGGTGAAGAAGGTGCAACAGTGCCTCTTCAACCTCAGGGGGCTGAATAAATTTGGCTTGGCACCTAAAACCCTCACATGCTTTTAAAGATGAACAATTGAGAGCATCCTGTTGGGCTGCATCACAGCCTGGTACAGCAACTGCACCACCTGCAACCGCAGGGGTCTCCAGAGGGTGGTGCGATCTGCCCAACGCATCACAGGGGGAAAACTTTCTGGACACCTACAGCACCCAATGTCACAGGAAGGCCAAAAATATCTTCAAGGACAACAACCACCCGAGCCACTGCCTGTTCACCCAGCTATCATCTAGAAGGCGAAGTCAGTACAGGTGCATCAAAACTGGGACAGAGAGATTGAAAAACAGCTTCTATCTCAAGGTCATCAGACTGTTAAATAGCCATCACTAGCATATTAGAGGCTGCTGCCTTTTATACATAGACTTGAAATCACTGGCCACTTTAATAATGGAAAACTATCCACTTTAATAATGTTTACATATTTTGCATTACTCATCTCATATGTATATACTGTATTCAATTTTATTGAATCTAAGCCGATCTGACATTGCTCGTGCAAATATTTATATATTCATAATTTAATTACTTTATTTAGATTTGTAGGTATTATGTGTCTTGTTGTCAAATTGTTAGATATTACTGCACTGTTGGAGCTAGAAACACAAGAATTTCCGACACCTGCAATAACATCTGCTAAACACATGTATGTGACCAATACAATTTGATTTGATTTGATTAGTTATCTTTTTTTCTTATTTTTTTGTCCCACCTTTCAGCTCCCCTCAAACCCTCCCATCTATGTCTGAACACCATCCAGTTTTGATTTCTATTTGCCATATATTTTTCAACTGTGCTGTGATGTTTCACAAAAGTTCTGAACCTTTCTTTTCTCATAGTTGACAGATTGTAAATTAAATATCAAATTTTTTGCAAAGAGTAGTATTATATTATTGGTTGACAATGACTTTTCAGATCACCCAGCAGTGCTAACTCCTGGTAAATGTTGCAATTCTTCATGAACATGTGACCAAAAACAAGCTACATATGGACAGTACCAAAACAAATTATCTAATTGATTCTGTCTCTTCGCAGCGAAATCTGCAGAGCTGGGATGTTTGTATCCATACATGTTTGTATCCATATATATATATATATATATATAACATTATATTGAATGCTAGAATTTTGTATAATAAATCGAAATTGAAAAACTCTAAGTTTTGAATCCGGCGTCATTTGTGTATCAGTTCATAAACCATCTGCCATGGAATCAGTAATCGAAAATCTCTTCCCAGCTATTTTGCAATCTGTATGGCACAGCTGTACATTTTTTGGTCCTTAAATTAAACTGGAATACTTTTTGATTTATCACAATTTTCTTTAACCAATTTTGGCAGGGCTGACAGACATGTTCATTACTTTCTCCCCCTTCCCCTTGCCTCTTCCATTTTCGCGGTAATGCTGCAATTAGCTGGTTGTCATTTTGGATATAGCAGACATTTCAATATATTTGTGATAGCTGCATGTGTGACAACCTCACCAGTCCTATTTATGATATCCTTCACAAATATTATACCGTAAAAAAAAGAAAATGATCCAAATATGTTGTTTTTAAAAATAATTGGTATATTTGATTTTATGTACAAAATCTGAAGAACATACGCACATCCAGGTACTTTCTGCAGGTGCTGGAGTTGAATTCCAACTCATGGAAATCAGAAAGGAAAACAGCTAATTGGCACTCCCCCACGAGCAAACAGGAAGGGTAAACGTCAGTCCAGCCATAATCTTAGAGAACCACTAATGTGGCGATCAACCAACTCCCTCACATCTGACTCCAGGGACCAATCCAGAGCCGGAGCGTCTTCTTTTGTGGGAAATCCCGATGGAAGACGTCCTCGAAAAAGCCGTCATCACGACCACCACTCACATTCGTGTCCCCGCAAGAAATGCAGGAGAGGACTACATATGAAGACAGCAACACCCGAAATCGCCACCCCACACACGGAGCAAGACACGGGAATAAACCTGTCCAACAGGTCTATATCTGATACATGTTCATCTGACCTAGGTAAGGGACTATCGTTTGTCCCAACATCATAGGCCAAGGACTTTGATACAGTTATAGACTTTCAAAAGTTTTTCCTCGGTTTGAGACTGACTGCGTTTTTTGGTAAAGGGTTTGCTCCCTATGCACCTGCCAATGTTAATCTATTGAGCAATATTAATAACCAGACAGGAAACAGTGCTAATATTTTCCCATTGATAACCTGAATGACAATGAACCCGACTTTCGCCCTGAGGACATGACAAATACATATTTTAACAGGAAAATAACATTTTTACCACCTAAAAGAAATCTCTCTCTTGAAACATATTGCCGCCTAGTTGAAAAATATGTATATAATCTCCTGGCTAAGAAAATATGTCCACAATATGTCCAAAGCAGAGAAAGACTATCTTAAGGAACTGAAAAATTACTCCAGTATCATTATGAAACCTGCCTACAAAGGAGGTGCAATAGTGATACTAAATGCAGCAGACGATGAAAAGGAAATTCTGAGACAATTTAGTGATGATGCATTTTATAAAAGACTCCCAAAGGAGTTACATTTTTGAATGAAGGGGAAATTACAAAGACCGAATATGAGATTATGAAAGTTGACTGCCCAACCACACCTCATATACTCTTTACCCAAAATTCACAAGAGCATGACACCACTTATACCAGGCAGGCCCATTGTGTGTAGTAATGGATCTCTGACAGAGACCATTTTGTGAAACCCTGTGTTATCTCCTTCCCCACGTATACTAGAGAATTTTTTTTTAAATCTGTGGACCATATACCTGAAAATTATTTTCTGTGTACTTTTGATGTTACCAGTCTATATACTAACATCCCCCATCAGGGTGGCCTAGAGGCCCTCATGTTCTACCTCAATGAACGTTCCCCTAATGCTCTATCCAGCACCAATTGTATTATGGACTTGGCTGAACTGGTACTAACCTCCAACTATTTTCTCTTCAGAGGAGACTTCTTCCTTCAGACCAAAGGGACAGCGATGGGGACCACTATGGCTCCTAATTATGCTAACCTATATCTAGGAATGTTTAAAAAACAGGTGGTGCTGAACCCTTTTCTCTCCAATATTCTCCTAATTTGGAGTTATTGGATGACATTTTCGTGATCTACACAGGCACCCAGGAAGAACTTTTGGAATTCCATCCTTACCTAAACTCTATGAATGAACACCTTCACTTCACCATTAACTAGGACCTATCACAAATCGGTTTTCTTGGTGTGATGGTTATTAAGGACAAACCCTCCGTCTCTACAGATCTCTATAGGAAACCTATGGACAGGAATACCCTCCTTAGAGGTGACAGCTTTCATCCACGTCCACTTATTAAAAATCTCCCAATAAGTCAATTCAGTCTTATCAGAAGAATATGCAGCTCTGATGCTTCTTAAGAGAAATGGACCATGGACCTCACACAAAGATTTAAGGAAAGGGGGTACAAAGACAATTGGGTAAAACATGCCACTGATTTTTTGAAGGTCAAACACAGGTGGAAAGGCTGCCAAAGCAGAACATGTCCTATCATGCTCACCATTACTCACCATTGGGGAAGGCATTTAAGGACATAATCAGGAAGGACTGGTACATTATTGATACTGACCCACAATTGAAACCCATTTTTAAATATCCCCCACATGTGGTTTTTAAAAGCCCCTCAAACGTGAGAGATATTGTGGTGAAATCTGAGGTTCCGGAAGGTAATTACAAATGTGGCCAATGTGCTCAATGCAGCTTTACGTACAAATGCAACTCATTTACCCTCCCCCTCACAGGACAAAGATTTAACATCAAGGGCCTGATTACCCGCATGTCCACCAATGTTATTTACATGTTGAAATGTCCTTGTGTTCTGTCTTACATAGGGAAATCCCGCAGAAGCCTTAAGACACAGATCAGTGAGCACCGCAGCAATATATGGACAGGTGAGTCAAAAAATCTGGTTGCTGCTCATTTTGTACAAGCTGGACATCCAATTAGCTCTCTGAGATACATTGGAATAGAAATGGTCAAGATGTCACGCAGGGGACGGGACATTGAGTGTAAACTTCTTCAAAGGGAATGCACAGGCTCAACACACTCTCCTTGTGGCCTTAATGAGGTGTTTGACTTGAAACCGTTTTTATAGTTTCAATATGTGTATATTGTGTTTTTTTATGCTAATTGAATATTGTATGTATATTACTATAAATATTGATCACATGCCCTGTGTATAATCATATATTTTGATACATTGAATGTTAATATTGTGAAACTATTTTATACATTTTTTACCTCATGTCTCAGGAAGTGATGTCCCTGAGTACTGCCCCTATATATAGGACCTTCCACCCACACCTGGGATACAGATGCCTGATGAAGAGCAGGGCCATAAGCAAATAGGTAAACTGGGATATCACCAAAGAGTTCATCAGCGTGATTTCTTTATTATCATACTGTTTATTATAGCTTATAAGAGTCTACTGATGAACCCATGCTTCAATATAAGATTTTTTTTTTTTTAACACTAATCAAAATCCATCACTTTAAGCTAGACATATACACAGTGCATTCAGAAAGTATTCAGAACCCTTGACTTTTTCACAATTTGTTACGTTACAGCCTTATTCTAAAATGGATTAAATAAAACATTTTCCTCATGAATCTATAACAATACCCCATAATGACAAAGTGAAAACATTATTTTAGACATTTTTGCAAATACATTACAAATAAAAACTGAAAAACATTACTTACGTAAGTATTCAGACCCTTTACTATGAGACTTGAAATTGAGCTCTGGTGCATCCTGTTTCCATTGATCATCCTTGTGATGTTTCTACAACTTGATTGAAGTCCACCTGTGGGAAATTCAATTGATTGAACACGATTTGGAAAGGCACACATCTGTCTGTATGAGGTCCCACAGTTGACAGTGCATGTCAGAGCAAAAACCAAGCCGTGAGGTCGAAGGAATTGTCCGTAGAGCTCTGAGACATGATTGTGTCGTGGCACAGATCTGTGGAAGGGTATCAAAAAATGTCAGCAGCATTGAGGGTCACCAAGCACATGGTGGCCACCATCATTCTTAAATGGATGAAGTTTGGAACCACTAAGACTCTTCCTAGAGCCGGCCACCCGGCCAAACTGAGTAAATGGAGGAGAAGGGCCTTGGTCAGGGAGGTGACCAAGAACCCGATGTTCACTCTAACAGAGCTCCAGAGTTCCTCTGTGGAGATGAAAGAACCTTCCAGACAACCAACCATCTCTGCAGCACTCCACCAATCAGGCATTTATGGTAAATGGCTAGACGGAAGCCACTCCTCAGTAAACGGCATATTTTACACAACCTGCTTGCCAAAAGGTACCTAAAGGACTCTCAGATCATGAAAAATAAGATTCTCTCGTCTGATGAAACCAAGATTGAACTCTTCGGCCTGAATGCGAAGCATCACGTCTGGAGAAAACCAGGCACAATCCCTATGGTGAAGCATGGTGATGACAGCATCACGCTGTGGGGATGTTTTGCAGCGGCAGGGACTGGAAAAGTAGTCAGGGTCAAGGGAAACATTGAGGAAAACCTGCTTCAGAGCGCTCAGGACCGGTGCAAAGGTTCACCTTCCAACAGGACAATGACCCTAAGCACACAGCCAAGACAACACAGCATTGGCTTTGGGACAAGTCTCTTGAGAGTCCTTGAGTGGCCCAGCAAGAGCCCGGATTTGAACCCAAGTGAATGGAATGAAAATAGCTGTGCTGCTACGCTCCCCTTTCAACCTGACAGAGCTTGAAGCTCCAAACGAGCTTCAATGCCATACAACACTCCTTCCGTGGCCTCCAACTGCTCTTAAACGCTAGTAAAACCAAATGCATGCTTTTCAACCGTTCGCTGCCCGCACCCGCACGCCTGACCAGCATCACCACCCTGGATGGTTCCGACCTTGAATATGTGGACATCTATAAGTACCTAGGTGTCTGGCTAGACTGTAAACTCTCCTTCCAGACTCATATCAAACATCTCCAATCGAAAATCAAATCAAGAGTTGGCTTTCTATTCCGCAACAAAGCCTCCTTCACTCACGCCGCCAAACTTACCCTAGTAAAACTGACTATCCTACCGATCCTCGACTTCGGCGATGTCATCTACAAAATTGCTTCCAACACTCTACTCAGCAAACTGGATGCAGTTTATCACAGTGCCATCCGTTTTGTCACTAAAGCACCTTATACCACCCACCACTGCGACTTGTATGCTCTAGTCGGCTGGCCCTCGCTACATATTCGTCGCCAGACCCACTGGCTCCAGGTCATCTACAAGTCCATGCTAGGTAAAGCTCCGCCTTATCTCAGTTCACTGGTCATGATGGCAACACCTATCCGTAGCACGCGCTCCAGCAGGTGTATCTCACTGATCATCCCTAAAGCCAACACCTCATTTGGCCACCTTTCGTTCCAGTTCTCTGCTGCCTGTGACTGGAACGAATTGCAAAAATCGCTGAAGTTGGAGACTTTTATCTCCCTCACCAACTTCAAACATCTGCTATCTGAGCAGCTAACCGATCGCTGCAGCTGTACATAGTCTATCGGTATATAGCCCACCCATTTTTACCTACCTCATCCCCATACTGTTTTTATTGATTTACTTTTTTGCTCTTTTGCACACCAATATCTCTACCTGTACATGACCATCTGACCATTTATCACTCCAGTGTTAATCTGCAAAATTGTAATCATTCTCCTACCTCCTCATGCCTTTTGCACACAATGTATATAGACTCTCTTTTTTTTCTCTCTACTGTGTTATTGACTTGTTAATTGTTTAGTCCATGTGTAACTCTGTGTTGTCTGTTCACACTGCTATGCTTTATCTTGGCCAGGTCGCAGTTGCAAATGAGAACTTGTTCTCAACTAGCCTACCTGGTTAAATAAAGGTGAAATAAAAATAAATAAAATAAAAAAATAGAAAATGGGAGAAACTCCCCAAATACAGGTGTGCCAAGCCTGTAGCGTCATACCCAAGAAGACTCAAGGCTGTTTTAGCTGTCAATGCTTCAACAAAATACTGAGTAAAGGGTCTATATACTTATGTAAATGTGATATTTCCGTTGTTGTTTTTTTTACATTTGCCAAAATGTTTAAAAATCTGTTTAGCTTTGTCATTATGGGGAATTGTGTGCAGATTTATGAGGATTTGGGGGGGGGTCAATCCTCACTCCCTACAACTTGACATTCATGCTGCACCCAATCCTATAGCTGTACAGCAAATCAGCAATGTTCGCTAGCTATTTCACCCGACTCATGTTGATTGACAGTTTGCTGGTCCAATCAGAGGGCCGAGTGTGCAATTCACAAGTCAATCTGTTGCACGTTATTTTTGCAAGGGCGATGCTGCGGCTAATGTCTTTGGCTGCATGGAGAGTAATCCAAGGAGACTCTGTGCCACAAAATGAGTGACAAAACATTACAAATCCTTCATTTGAAGTCATCAGTCACAAGTCAAAGTCTGCTTTGGTGTAAACATTGGCAGAGCGGACAGACATACAATTGAAATTGTTAAAGACAGTCCAGACTCCAGACATTGTATCAGTGATCACCAATCATGTGAGTTAGATGTTGAACATTGGACAACTAGGATCCCTTCTCTCCTTTCTAAATACCTCTCTTTCTGCCAAATAAATGTTGTAAGCATGTGCCTTTCAGCGGGTGCCAGGCGAGTGAGGAGTATTATTTTAATTAATGCAGACGATTTGTGTGTGTGTGTGTGTGTGTGTGTGTGTGTGTGTGTGTGTGTGTGTGTGTGTGTGTGTGTGTGTGTGTGTGTGTGTGTGTGTGTGTGTGTGTGTGTGTGTGTGTGTGTGTGTGCATGCGTGCGTGCGTGCGTGCGTGTGTGTGTGTGTGTACACCACTTGCTCTCATAACTCACCTCTTGGTGTCTAAGAGGAGGCGTGATGTGGATAGTCTGAGAATGCCTTCAGCTAAAGGTGTATTAAAACTAAAATCATTCATCAATGGACGTGTTGACTATGAGTTGCCATTGCATCGAATACAGATAAGCTCCCCGCCAAGAAAGAATAGGACACACAGCAATGCATGTGACCATCCTCCATTATGGAACTACAGATGTAGCATCTTCATTTGAGCTAGTTTGTTACAGGAGGAAATTTATTCTGCAGCAAAAGGAAATGTGAATTATTATGTGGATTATAATTAATGGACATTTTTGTGGGGGTTGATACATTTTTCATATGTGAAAATCAAGTCTGAAATGTTTAAGTGGAAATTACAATCTTCAGAAACCTTTTTAAACCTCAAATACACTACAACTTCTTCTGGGTAGGAGGCAGTATTCGGAAGTTTGGATGACAGGTACCCAAAGTAAACTGCCTGTTACTCAGGCCCTGAAGCCTGAAATGCATATAATTGGTAGTATTGGATATAAAACACTCTAAGGTTTCCAAAACTGTTAGAATAATGTCTGTGAGTATAACAGAACTGATATAGCAGACGAAAACTCAAGGAGAATCCATTCGGGAATCATTATTTTTTGACCACTCATTATAATGGTTTTCTATGGGAATATCAAATAAATACCTCCCAGATTGCAGTTCCTGTGGCTTCCAGTTGATGTCAACCGTCTTTAGAAAGAGTTTCAGGCTTGTTTTTTGAAAAATGAGCTAGAATTTGTAGTTTTTCTAGGTGGCTCCCATTTTGGCTGTAGTATTGTGGCGCGCTCCAGTGAGGGCGCGTACTTCGTTATTTATCTCCGGTAATGAACATACTATTCTCCGTCTTAAATTTGATCATTTATTTACCTATTAGGATACCTAAGGATTGATTAGAAACGTTGTTTGACTTGTTTGGACGAAGTTTATTGGTAACTTTTGGGATTCATTTGTATGTATTTTGAATAAGGGAAAGTGGTGGAAAACTGAATCCAGCTGGCAACTAAACTGACTTTTTTGGGATATAAAGAAGAACGTTATCGAACAAAACCACAATTTGTGATGTAGCTGGGACCCTTTTGATTGCAAACAGAGGAAGATCTTCAAAGGTAAGTGATTTATTTTATCACTATTTCTGACTTTCGTGATGCCTCTGCTTGTTTGGAAAATGTTTGTAATGCTTTTGTATAGCGGGGCGCTGTCCTCAGATAATCGCATGGTATGCTTTCGCCGTAAAGCCTTTTTGAAATCTGACAAAGCGGCTGTATTAAGTTAAGCTTTTAACTCATGTATAACACTTGTATTTTCATGAATGTTTAATATTATTAATTTTTTATTTTGAATTTCGCACTCTGCAATTTTACCGGATGTTGGCCAGGTGGGATGCTAGCTTCCAGGGGAGATACGTTGCAACATCAACAACCGAATGCTCCCACATCACGAAGCTGGAGGCAGCGATGCATCCAGGGCAGGTGGTGGCAGTGTCCCAGGGCCCTGAGTAGGCAAAGGCTATGCCTCTATTCTAGGAACAACTCCCAGCAGCTGTTGACGGGATATGAGTGGAAGAGGGGGATGGATAGAGAAGGGGAGAGAGATCACAAACTGTATTCATGAGGAGGATTCCAAAGGCTTAGGAATCACACAATGGCTCTGTCACTGTTCTAGGGACACCTCCCAGCCGCTAAGAAGACGGGAGTGAAGGAATGGGGGATGGAGAGAAGGGGATATATGACTAACTGTATTCGTAAGGAGGATTCCAAAGTCTTGGGAATGCCACAGTAATGTTGTTCCAAATATAGCCTGGGTTTATGGCCCTAAAAACAGCAGGCATGAATTCTACATCCCCTCTGTATTTCGCCACCTGTCAAAGAGCGTTAATTCTACATCCCCTCTGTATTTCGCCACCTGTCAAAGAGCGTTAAGGCACACATGGATGGAGAAGGTAGGGATCTTTAGCGTGAGAAATGTTCCATTCACCTATGATGCTTTTCTACACCTGCAGGCCAGATAAGAGGGATATACCAGAACATTTGCTTCGAGGAGAAGACACAAAATGCATTGTTGGAAAACATTGTACATTGTGCTGTATTTCCACTGCAGATTCAGTATACCCCTAACAAGCTTACTTCCTTCTCAACAGATTAATTGTTGCGTGAATCTGAGATAATTAATCCACCAAAACCATGGAGCTCAGAGCACAAACCACACATATCAACAAATTCATTGACGCACATCAGCACCCCACACAAAGACATGATGAACGGTATGATTAGAGGAATATACACATGGGGTGGATATGTACCCCATTCCAATTTGTCTTTAATCCAGTCATTTGCATTGTATTCACACACAGTTATGGCAGTTTCTTACACATGCAGCTGCAGTGGTGTGTGTGGTGTGGCAAGCCTATGGCACATCATGCATTGGCTGGTTGAAGCTTGGCTGCGTGGCACGCTCCCCTGCACTCCTGAGCTGTTATCAGTTAGGGGGAGTGATGAGCTCTACAGCAGACTCACACAACTCAAAAACTGTTTTCTGAATTAGTAGATAACTGGCCCTTTTTCTGGGACTCCCCCACAAACAGGACCAAGCCTGTTTTTCTGAGAAGCCACGGACTCCATCCAAGCTGGAGGGCTGCTCTCATCTTATCTATCAACATAGACAGGGCTCTAACTCCACTCGCTCCACAATGAGATAGGGTGCAGGCCAGGCAGCAGGCAGTTAGCCAGCCTGCCAGCTTAGAGGAGTCTGTCACTACCACAGTCAGTGTAGTCAGCTCAGCTTTCCCCATTGAGACCATGTCTGTGCCTCGATCTAGGTCGAGAAAAACTAAACATGGCACTGTTCACCTTAGTAATCTCACAGGAATGAAGACCTCCTCCATCCCTGTCATCATTGAAAAAATATTGTGATAATATCTCACATCTCAAAATAGGACTACTTCCCTCACTTCCAAGCCGGTCATAGTCAATTTACTAATCACTGATCATAACCTTGATGTGATTGGCCTGACTGAAACATGGCTCAAGCCTGATCAATTTACTGTGTTACATTATGCCTTTCCTCATGGTTACACTAGTGGTCATATCCCCGCACATTCCGCAAAGGTGGAGCTGTTGTTAACATTTACTACAGCAAATTTCAATTTACACAATAAAATGATTGCATTTTTGTCTTTGGAGCTTCTAGTCATGAAATCTATGCATCTACTGTTTACAGGTATCCTGGGCCGTATACAGCGTTCCTCACTAAATTCCCAGAATTCCTATTAGACCTCGTAGTCATGGCAGATAATATTCTATTTTGAGGGCGGAGCTAGCATGTTGGAGTGAACGGCTGTGCGTGAGAGGCTCCTGCAACCTTTTTGCAAAATAATCTAATTTAACCTACGTTGTGGCACTTTTTACAACAAACGTTTCTTTCTAATACAAGATTGTAACTTTTTATATGAAAATGACGAGTAA